>NC_068947.1:9520833-9831875 GCF_026419915.1 Harpia harpyja
AAGCCGGGCGGGCCCCGCAGCGCGGCACTGCTACCGCCCTCCTCCTTCCCTCGCCGCGCCCCAGCCCGGCGCCGCGGGCTCACCGCGCCTCCATTAGGACCTACGCCACTGCGCTGGGGGCAGCGCACAAGATGGCGGCGGGCGCCGGCGGGCCGCCCACGTGACCTAGAATCCGACTCCTTCTAGAGACATCTCAGCCGCGCGCGCAACGGGGCGCTCTCGCGAGCCCGCCGAACAAAAGGAGAGGGCGGGGGGGGTTGTCGTGATCTCGCGAGACCTCGTGGCCGTTCTCCCCCTGAGGGGAGCGGGCCGCCGCGGTGGGGGGGGGGAAACCTCGCGGTATCGCTAGCAAAGCCCGGGAGAGCCAGCGGGTGCTGCGCGGGACCGGCGCCCCAAGTCTCGCGACAGCTCCGGAGCGCCCTTCACCGAGGGCTGAGCTGCGGAGGCCGGTCCAGGTCTCGCGATAGCCCTTCCCCGCCGGCGCAGCGCCGTTCGGTTTCTCTCGCGATAGCGCTGGGCAGGAGGAAGGGGGGGGGAGGGGAGCGCTCGGGCAGGGGCGGTAGCGTGCGCGCTGAGGTCAGGCGGGGGGCGGGGACTATATAAAGGCCGGGGCCGAGGCGGGGGGGGGGCTCAGTCAGGAAAAGCGATTCGTGGTGGACGAGCGGCAGCAGCGGCGAGGTCCCAGCCCGGCGAATCTGAATTTCTCGAGGCGGAGCGGGACACCCCGAGACGATCTCTCGTTATGAGTCATGTGGCGGTGGAAAATGCCCTCGGTCTAGACCAGCAGGTGAGAGACGGGACCCGGAATGCGAGGGGGGGTGTGGGGGGGAAGGCGGCGGCAGGCCGATCCGTTAACCGGAGCGTGGCGTCGGACGGGGCGGGAGGAGAGGCGCGGAGGAGGCTCGAAGCGCGTGGGGCAGGACGGTCGAGATTCCAAGCGTGGGACTTGCTTTGCTCTTCGCTTCCCGACCGTTGCGTCGTGATTTCCGCCTCCCCCCCTTTTTTCGCCGGCAGCCTCCCCCCTCCCCTCCTCCGTGCCCGTCCCCCCTCCCCAACGCGGCTGGTTTGTGGCGTATTCGGTTGTTGCGCAGTTTCCGTCGTGCGGCGGCTCCGCGCCGGTTTTCCTCCCGTGGGGGCGCGCCATCGCCGCGGCGGGGAAGGGGGTTGGGGTGGGGGACGGGGACGGGGGGGGGGGGGGTGGTGTGCGGGAAGGACGGGACCGGCGCTGCTGCCCGAGCCGGGATCTGCGCCTGCCCCCGCGGCCTCCTCGCCACGCTCCGGGCCCGGCTTTTGTGTGGCGGCGAGCGACGATGGTAACGGTGGCTGCCGGGACCCCTGGTGGCGGCGGCGGGGAACGGCCCTGCGCGCGGGTTGGGGGGGGGGAGGAGAGGAGGAGGAGGAGGAAGAGGGAGCCTGGGGGGGAGGGGGGCAGGGAGAAAGACACGATAAATGGCGGCCATTGTGCCTGTGACGGGGCGAGGCGGGGGGGGGGGGGGGGGGGGGAAGGACGGCGCTTTGTGTTGGCGCTCCCTTCCCCGGGGAAGGGGCTGGGGGAGGGGGCGCAGGCAGCTGCCTTTGTTCGGGCTGCGTCAGCAGGGACCGGCAGCAGCCTTTCCCGCTCTTTCCTCCGGTGCCGGTGGGCCCCGGTGACGCAGTTGGGCCTGGACGAGGAGCGCCTCAGCCGGCATGTGTCCGGGCGGCTCCCAGGCCCGCGATGTTGTTGTTCTCTCTTCTTTTTTTCCTTTTTTTTTTCCTCTTTCTCCCTACGTCTCCCCCCCACCCCCCGCTGGGCGGAGCCAGGCGCAGGCCCCTGCCCAATGTGGAGGGGATCGATGGTTATCTAATCCCTGGAGAAGCGCGGGGGGGGGGGGGGGGCGGGAAGAGGCCCCTACGTTGTAGCGAGACCCAGGGCGGGCAGCTGGCGTGGCAGGGCCCCGCTAGTCCTCGGCGGCTTGTAGGCTTCGGGCGGCCGCCGCTCGGAGTCTTCGGCGAAGTAGGTCAGGGAGCCGGTCCTCCCCCCCCCCCCTTCCCCGCTTCTTCCCCCCCTTCCCGAGATAGCACGTGACGGGTGCCGGCTGCCGGATTAGCTGGGCGGCTGCGGCTGCTCCCTGCTGCGCCGAAAATCCCAACCCGCAGTGCCGGCTGCACCGCCGCACTGAGATGGCGGCCGCGCCGGGCTTCGTCGCTGCGCCATCTCCGAGATCGGATTTTGGCAAGTGTTGCCCCCACGGCGGAGACGGTGGGGGTTCAGTGCGAGGAGATTTATGCATCGCTTCTGTTGACTGGCCCTGAAGAGCCGCTCTTAACCTAGTAGAGAGTATTTGTTTTTGTTTACTGTTCAAATAAGAATCGATCTTTAGCCTCATGTTGATGTTTGGATCAACTAAAGAGATCAGATTTTAAGTAGTAGCTTTAAAGAGGATGATGCGAGGCCTGCCATGGGAGGATTTTTCAAGAATCTGGATGTCCTAAATGGCAGCATGCACAACTGAACATCTGAAAGGATAGTGCATTGGAATCTTTGCTTTGGATTGATTCAGGTCGTATAGGAAGACACTTCTGTGCAATTGGTCTTGCATACAATTTAATTGTATTTAAGTGTGTCTTATTTCTTTCCCAAATAAGTTTCTAATCTTGCCGTGCAGGCAAACAACTGTAATAAGCTGGTGCTTAAGCTTTGTGAGTTGCCCACTACCTTTTGCTGAAATGAGTCCATATTGTGCTAGACCTAAAACATTTGGGTTACATGCTAGTAGTGCCTGAACTGAAATACCTTTTGGTAGACTTTACTGCGAGATGGAAGGCTACAAATGAAGTTTTAGAAAAGCAAATGCAAAATTATTTTTGCTGAAGTAATTGTAGGAGGCAGTCACATGATGTTCTGTGAGGAGTAGCTGCCTCAAACGTGAAGACTATAATGTCTCAGTAGTGTTAATGCAGTGTAAAGAAATAGCTGAGTCCTTGCAAGTGATGTGAACTGGTATTATTTGGGCTGTGGTCTCTGTATACATAAAAAAAAAAAAATTGCCGTTGATCTCAATCAGAATGCCTTTTGGTGGACTGAAGGACTATTTTAAATGTGAAGCAGAAGTCTGTGGTATTTGATTTTGTGGGTGTAAGATCCTCTTCTGGCCTTGCTGCCCATGTGGTGCATGTTTATTGGTGGATGCGAAGACACTTGAAGATGGTATAGCCTTGAGTATTAACTATGGCTTTGTTTTTTCTCCTTTAGAGGAGATGTAACTGACACTAAACAAATTTCTTTGCAGCAATAACTTGTTGGAACACTGCTCACTGTTGATAAGCAAAAGAGCTTTTTGTATCTTCACATAAATTCATTATATAACATGTTGATACTTGTTTTATTTCTTCTAGTTTTCTGGTCTAGACTTGAATTCCTCAGACTCTCAGAGTGAAGGAAGCTCTTCAAGCAGTAAGTACATGCAAATTCTCAAGCTTACAGACACACAGTTTTAGAACTAAGTGTTTTGTACCTGTGAAAAGTAATTTCTGAAGCCAAGATTTACAGAGGCTGATGGGGGAAATTGAGGAGGTTGCTAGTCATGCCTGCTTCGAAAATGCTATATACTTTAGGTAGGAGCACTTAATTTAGCAGTGGTATGGCATGTGTAAATTTCCTAAGTACTTAACTGAGAGAAGTTAGTGTTCTAATTTTGTCGCAGATTTTGTTGCCTCTAGTCAAATAACTGACGCCACTGATTGTAGTAGTAACGTGATGATCTGTCTTCTCAAAACATCCAGCTAGAGCTGGAATGTTTGAAGGTAAAACTTAGAACAGTTAACTGTACTAATTGTAATTCATTGAGTAGAAACTGTATTCTTTGACATGCAAGGCTTAAGTATGTTAAGAAGAGGGGAGGAATCTTCCAGGAATTCACATTCAGCTCGTGCCTGGTACATTCTGATTCATGTTGCTTAGCAGACAGATGCTTCTGGATTGTAAATGAAGAATGCTATTCAGAGGCAATTACGTGTGGCTTCTGGTTTGATCTGAGCTGACCTGATGGGGATGGTTGAATTTAAGGGGAAGGAAAAATACTGTGAGTAATAATACTGTGAGTGTCAGCACTTGAACGACATAGTGAAAATCTTAAGCTGCTCAAATATCTGGCACCAGTGTTAAGCCTTAATGAGTTCTAGGAAGACAGGCTTTCGTCATAGACACTGCAACATCCATAAAGGGCCTGTATGACTTGATCAAAGACATCTGTGCCTTAAAAAAAAAAAAGCAGCATACCTAAATGAGCATGCAAGAAGTTAATCTTCACTGTGTTGGTCCTCTGAGAGAAGGATATTAAGTGCTGTGTTAAAGGACTCTTGTTTAAAGACACTCGAAGTAAGAGGCCTTAAAGCTTCTGAGGCAGACAGTTTTTTTCTAAGCAAAAAGCTGTTGTTGGAAAGACTAGTGTCTCAAAAGGTGCTAACCCTGCAAGCTGCAGTCTTGTAACACTATGTTTCTTTTGTCCTTTAGAAGGCCGATACATTCCTCCTCACTTGCGGAACAGGGAAGCTTCAAAACAGGGTACGTATCAGAAATAACAGTGGCAACACTTCTAACTGGTTCTTGACCTCCTTCTGAATCTATAGGAACAGACTGTTAAAGGCTTTGACATTACTGTTTAAGGTGGTTTTACAGAGTGCTTGACTGTTCTGTGCGAAACACTGCAACTTAATGTTCTGCTTTTAGTGTACTATTTTGGGCTTTCTTCACCAACTTATATTGTAAGCTCAAGTTCAGTATCTGACTGGCAAAGTATCTTCCATATCTCATTAAGCAATTAACTGCCTGAAGCAAGATGGAGTCTTCCATGTTAACTTGACTAGCTCTGTAATCTTGAGAATCAATTTTAGCAGATTTTGGGAGTACCAGTTTTTGTGCTACTGTCATGTGGAACTTACAGTAACCAGTTGTTTAATATGAACAAATAGCACAATTTCACTTTGTAAATGGATGTTTTACACAACTTGCTTTTAACTGGGGAGTGTGAGAAGCAAGCCAGGGATGTCCTAGTTTAGCTTCTCGCAGTTTTTATGGAAGTCCACGAGAGTACTTGCAGAAGGAAATGCAGGATGCTGGTGAATGAAACATGAAATACATGACCATTGTTGGTCATATGTGTACATGGGGGTTTGTGCTGAGAAATGGCCTTTATATCTTGCACTTGATTTTTCTAAACAAAACCTGGTAAAGAAGAAAAGTTTTGTGGAGTGCTTCAGTGAAGTAAATTGTGATCTTTATTTGTAACATACAGAGATTGTCCATGCTGCAGCAAGCATTATCGTCATGTTTAATGACTTGTGGAGATACAAGAGAAACATTTCCTTTAACACCTATTGAAATAGTGGAATGGAGGAGCTAAGTATTTTCTGTTAATGCTACAACGTAAGAAATTGAAGTTTCATAGTGTGGGAGGACTTGGATCTCATCTGTTTCTAAAGCAGTGGACTTTCAGATTCTCTTTTCAATACTGCAAGAGGACTCCATTAGGAGTGGGTGGGAGGAGAATATTGAAACAAATGCTGATATATTTCACAGTGTTTCTGGAGCTATGTAATCTTAAATTTGACTAGATGACAAATGGTCCATTCTAGTTTTATGCTGTTTGAAGAGACAGATCAGTCTGTTTTTGTCTTAACCTTTGCATGTGACCAAGCTAGTGTGGTGTTCTGGTTTGTTTTGGTTTGGTGGGGTTTTTTTTTTTGTTTGTTGGTTTTTTTTTTTTTCTTACCTAAATGAAGCATGGCCTAAAGCACCAAATGATGAACAGCCTGTTACCAGAGCTGAATGTGTTGGGGGAAGTAGAGGGACTGGTTGGCAGCTCAGTAATGCTCTTGAAGTTCCTGGTCACGTTAACCTCAAATGTGAGCAGTCTTTCAAGAAATCAGCTAGCTAAACCTGAGAGGAATGTGCAGGTTTCTCAAAAGCAGGAAGCAACTTAAAGTTGTCTTGTGGACATGTGCTGTTCATAGATTTTCTTTCCCTATATGGTAATTTGTACCAAACTCCAGTTCAATTTTAGGGGGCTATCAGATATGGAGGGATATAGTGTTAACCTTGAGTTCATATCATGAGGTATAGGGCTGTCACTGTTGTCTTTTTTGTGCAAGACCAGAGGTCAAATATTGCAATGTACATGTGATCATGTGTGGCTTTTCTGGGGGCTTCAAGCTTCACCTTGGAAAAAGGTAAATGAGTCACGAAACTTAAGTTTGACACATGGCTTGTTCAATTAATAGAACATAGGCTGCCAACTTCCCTTGGTAAACCTAATGTTTCAAAACTTCCTTTAAACCTGGTTGAGTACTGTATCACTAGGACTCCTCATGGCTCCCTGTGACGGGGTTTGTGATGGCTAATGGAAAAGCTATGATTCCGGTTCAGGCCCCCTACTGAGAAGCAAAGTGGGTATCATCAGTACAGTGATGTAAAACTGAGCTATTTTATAGGATGATTTGAAGTCTGTTACACAGTTGTACTTTCAGAAAAGTAATGTTTGCTTGTGTTATTTGCAACTAAATTAATGATTGCTTCTTTGGCTGTGTTGAAGCTGGGCTGTGTATTGGCTGCTCCTTGGAATCTTTAGCAAGAGATTATTCAAGGTGTGGACATTAGCAAGCAGCAGGCAAAAGAGACCTTGGGTAACAGTGGTATTTGACCATGCAACAAAACTCTTAATGCAGCCTTACAAGCGTAGTAACCTGACAGAATTTTTATTCAGTTAAACTGCTGAGTGGAACTGTATTTCAGTAATCCAGTAGAATTGTCTTGCTCACCTACCATGACCTTATTGACTTCTGTGACAGTGTTAATTAACTATTACGGAATTAAAAAAACTTGAAAAAAGAAAAAATTATTTGTTTCTCTTGTGTGGTGTTCCCTTAGACATGCTCTAGAAACAGTGTATAGTTTCTAGCTTGGGGTTCTCACTTTTCTCTGAAGCTGACGTTATAGTAATTCATAGACCCTATTAAAGTTGCACAATAAGCTTACTTGCAGCTAAGTAAGATATTGCTTAAGGCAGTGGACTTAATACTTTTCATGAACACAAAGAACAGCTATTTTAAAGAGCTGAGCATTTTCATGATTTTAGTAGGTATTGACAGGGGAAGCATGCTAAAGGATCTAGAGTATTTCTGTTTAAAACTCCTACAGTGCTTTCTTCAGCTTATTCTTTCCATACACCTGCAGATCTGTCTCTATTGTAATACTAATCTGTTAGCTTTGTACATGGGAACAAAATGGTACAGTACAGAACTGCAGGAAGTAAGAGCATGCATAAAAATATGTCCTTAGGTTACTTAATGGCAGTTCTGTTTTTCAGCTGTTGAAGGTACAGTATATGGAGCTCAGTATGCAGGGCTGCCTGGTCTAAAGTGTCTTGCTTCCATGAGCTTGACTTGAGAACACTAAAGCTTGTTGTCATGTCATTTTGTTGTTAAGCTTCCTGGAAGCTGTTCTTGGATATTTAAAGTCTGATCTGATCTATAGTAGGTCAGGGAGTAGATGATAGAACTTAAGGGTCTTTTCCAACTTAAAGGATTCCATGATTCTAACTGTTTTTCCCCATCTTTGAAAAAAAAACCTGACGACTGCTGCTGCACGTGGCAGCTTTCCAAGTAAGCCGACAACGATTGGTGTTAGAACATTATAAAATGCGCGAATTAAAATGCTGATTGAGGAGAAGCACTGAAAAATCTATCACTCTTCACAGATGCAAGAACTACAAAACTGCTTTGGAAGTTCATTAACTTACTGAACTCTGAACTTAACCCTGTGGTGAGAAATGTGTGCTGGATGGAATCTATACAGGTTTTTACTTTAAAAAAAAAAAAAGGCCTTGATGTTTAAAGGAGTTTCCTGATAATTCTTGCATGGTCTCATGATCATTCACTTCAGAGAAGTCAGTCTGTGGTCTGTTACGGGTTGTTTAGTGCATTTGCTTTTGATTTTAATTTGCCACGTCTTGTTCTAAGTCACGGTGATATCTTCTGCTAGTTGGTTACTTAGAGTTGACTTGTATGGCCTGGACCTCTGTTGTTCTATGCTGATCCACAAATAAAATCAAATTAGGAATACCAAACTGAAAGCAGAATTAATGGCCCTGATTGTCAAGCAGGATATATATATGTATTTGTTAAGGACTTGGTCCAGAAGTTGCTACGCTACCTTAAAGAAAAATATGGCAAGGTACCAGCTTCAGAAACCAGTGCAGTAACAAGCTAGATTAGTAAGCTTACTTGGTATGCTATTTGGAGTATAAAATTTTGACTCCTGTCTGGAACTCTTCAGACCTGGTAGAAGATCTTAATGTAGTACAGTCAGCCCAGTTTTTTCACTAATGAGAAACTACATCTGTATCTTCCTGAAGATTGCTCTGTCAGTACCACTGCTGTTAGATCTCTTGGCAGGGTGACATACCCCAGTATTTTTATTATGGTTTGAAAGATACTCATACTAAAATCTGGTTTTAGATGCTTTCTAAACAAGCTACAAATAACTTTCTCATGCGTTAATGAAGTGATTATGGTATTCCTGATCTTTGTCAGCAGTCTCTCTGTGTGAAGTTAATTTATCCTTAAGGACTTAAGTTACTTCTTATAAGACTTTGGAGGTCTTGAAGCATTCCATGGTCTTCTGTGCTAATAAACTTCATGCCTTGATTATTTTTGCTGTCTGCTTTGGTTAGCCAGACCAAATGAGTTATAGTCACACTAGTTTTTAAAGTTCCCTCGTGACTAGAGCATGTCTGGATTCTGGGGAGTAGAATTTCTTACTTCAAAAAAAAAAAAAGAAAGGGGGGGGGTAATGACACTTGCCGGAGCACATCTAACAAGGTAGGGTAATTGTTGTAGGGAATTTTTTTTTTTCCAGAGAGAGAGGACCTAGAACAACGCCTTTCTTTGGAGTAATTTTGTTTTGTGGTTGCTTTTATTGTCCAGTGCATAGGTCTTGACTGGTTTTGTGCTGTGAGGCTGGCAAAAGCATGCTCACTAATAGGAGTGACATTAGTTGTTTATCTGTTTAATTATGTCACTTATTCTCTGCCAGCATCCCATAGCTGAGACTCGTTGGGTCATGTTTTCAAACTTAAGGTTGGAACTCTGAATCAGAATTTGTAAGTTCTTAGTCTAGTACCGAAGCAGTGTAGTACCAAAGCACTGTTGAATGCTCTACGTTTCTGTCTACCTCCCAACCCCCTGGTAGCTGAACAAAAACAACGCTTTTTACTTGATGGTGTTGGCAAGCTGATGTACTTTCTATTCTACTTGACCCTTTTTCTTTGAGTTAACATACCTAAGTAGGCATCTGCTTACTGTAGGTAGGTGTAAAAGTGCTGTGGAAAAATTCAATGTGGTAATTAATTGTGAAGAACTCCATATTCCTCATTTGTGCATGATGCTGTTAATTTGTTCTAGTTTGCGTAGGTCAGATTGCTCTGTGTACTTACAGTATGACAAAACATTCTAACTTCCATGTGGATTTCTAATGCAAGGGCTAATACCACTCATTGATCTCCATCAGAGGCCTTGTTAGCCTCACAAAAATTAAATGCATTGTCAAGGGTACGCGTTGAAGTTCGAGAGATAATGTAGATGAGGCTTGGCAAGACTTAATGTCTTAATGTTTCTTCTGATACCCATTTTTCCAGAGTAGGCAACTTTAATATTAGTGTTAAGGCAAATGCAGTGTTTTAAAAAATAACATGCGTGTCCATGAGTGGAGGGGTTTCAGCAAGTTCTGATAGGCCATGGGAGGAGATACTTAGTCCCTATTTCATCAAGTCTTAACATCTGTACATCTTCCGTTCTTGAACGACTGTGTGCCTTTCAATCCTGTAGACCTTCCAGTGAAGGCTTACTGGGCAGAACTTGGCTTTTTCTTGTAAAAGCCTAGACCATGTAATGTATAGCTAAAATATCTTTCTTCTACTAGGTTTTGATAGTGGTGGCTGGAGTTCTAGCAGAGATAAGGATGCATACAGCAGCTTTGGTGCACGGTCTGACCGTGGAGCAAAGTCAAGCTTCTTTGATCGTGGAAATGGATCAAGAGGAGGAAGGCAAGTACTTATTTGTCTGGGTGGTACATATGAAGTCTGTCTCAGTTATAGTAGTGCATCTGTAATCTTGATGTTAAAATTGGAGTTCTAGGTGTGAACAGCAGGATAAGGTAGGAGGAACCTGGGAGGGGAGGAGAGAGTGAGAGCGCCTTGCTTTTAAAGCTACATGAGTTCAAGGATGGGAAACTTGCATGTGTTGAAAAACGTGCCCTGTAGTCTACCACCAGCCACTCACTGCAGCTGTAATGATTTGCTGACTTAACCATTTCACCAAAAAAGTGCTAGATGGGTGGCTACTTCCAGAAAAATCATGAAGAGCTGTTGGGAGCACGTAAAATACATCAAAATGGATTTTTTTTTTAATTTCAGTATTTTTTTTCCTTGTTTAAAAAGTGTAGTTAATAAAACTGGGTGAGACTCTTGCAGGTTCTCTACCTTACTTGATCAGTCTTACACACATCATGCGCTGTATGCACAAGTGTGGTGAGAGTGACCTTTATCGACTAGTAAAGCTGATGCTAGTCCTGTATCCAGACTTTTCTCAAACATGATATACCAGACCAAAAACTAAACAGTTGAGGTAAGGACTTTTTCCACCTTCTTTCCAAGTGTCTAATACAGGTGAGCTCCCTCTCTATAAAATAATAATGTGACATGTAATTGAGGTATTTAGTTTGGTCACCTGTGGTGGGGGAATAAAGGAGAAAACTACAGCACTTGAGGGTTTTGTCTGGAGGTGGGAGACCTATATAAATAAGGCACAGAGAAAGGGAAGAGTACCAAACAGTGCCTCCCAAGAGGTTTAAGAAGAGGTCCCTACAAAAAATGGCAAAGACTGAGCAACTTGAATTGCAGCTCTGCTGGCAGATGACTGATTCTTTACATTTGTTACACTTAACCAAATAAGTTTCAATACAAGGATCAGCGTATTAAGCTAAACTGAGCTGTGAAATCATGGGAAACTCTTCTGTCTATGATGCAGAATATCATGACCTAGTCTGATGGCTGGGACTAAGTTAATTTTGGTTCATAAGTCAAGAAGCAAGTACAGATAATATGATGACTTTGAATTGTTCTACAGTTGTATGTGTAATACACAGAGCATACACTGCTAGATTATCATAGGTTTAATTTTACGTGTCAAAAAAAATCACGTTGTCCAGGAATGGTGGCCTGATACTCTTGCTGTATTTAGATATGAAGAGCGTGGAAGAGGTGGCGACTATGATAGGAGTGGCTTTGGTAGATTTGACCGTGGTGGGAACAGCCGCTGGTCTGACAAATCAGATGAAGATGACTGGTCAAAGCCTCTTCCCCCAAGTGAACGCCTGGAACAGTAAGTAATGTAATAATGTAAATTCACATGACAGGGTCAGTTGATAAGTCTAGCAAGTAAAATACTTTCTCTTATGTTTTTAGAGAGCTCTTTTCAGGAAGCAATACTGGCATTAACTTTGAGAAGTATGATGACATTCCTGTTGAAGCAACAGGCAGCAACTGTCCTCCACATATTGAAAGTGTAAGTGTTGTGGGTTTTTTTTTTAGAGTCTGGTTTGCTTATGTATCTAATAGTGACTATTTTGCATGTGAAACTTGATGTCATGCTGTCTTAAGTTTAGGGAGGAAGGGAAACAGTCTTGCCTTCCTACAGCTAAGCTGTTTTGCAGAGGAGGATTGCATATGATGAACTAAAACGTGGGAGAAGTTGTGTAAGCTTGTTAGTTAACACTTGTAGCTCACTTTTAACTATGTGACTTGTTTTTAAACAGTAAACATGTATAGAAGTAGGAGCGCTTGGCGGTGCTGGTTTGTTGTAGCAACTGCTTAAGCGTAGACATTGTGTTGTGCTAATTATAGTATGCTAGTGTAGTCTGCACTTCAGGCTTGGTTGGCTTTTATAAGAATCACTTATGTGACTGGACTAAGTAGCTACGAGACTCCTGGTAGCTAGTTCCTGAGTATCTGTAAACTTAATAGGTAAGTTCTATAGGAAGAGATGAAACAAAAGCTACTTTACAAATGACTTCTTGGACTGAATGATGTGTTTCATGGTGGCTGAAGGGAAGGATCCCAATCTTTCTTGTTTTAAATATGTTACAGTTCAGTGATGTTGACATGGGAGAAATTATTATGGGAAACATTGAGCTCACACGCTACACCCGTCCTACTCCAGTCCAGAAACATGCAATACCTATTATTAAAGAAAAGAGAGACTTGATGGCCTGTGCTCAGACAGGTAAGTTTACTGCTTAGTCTCTCTGTCAGCAGTTGGGTCTTGTATTCCTCAAGCTGCAGGTAAAGAGGTCTGTAAGGTAGTACAACTTACTGTTCAGAGTATACTGCAATACCTACGGTGTTGGAAATTAATTAGCTTTAGAGTCTTGCAACTGTTTTAGATGTAGCTTGACTGAATCTAATGTGTTTGTCCCAAGAGAAATGTTCATGGCTTAAATCACATTCACTTCAGGGTGTTGTGGTGCTGAGTGACAAGTCTTTTGTAGATAAGCTCTACTGGCTGAGTGCGCTCCAATGGCATAGGTAGCATCCATATAGTAGTGCAGGTGTTATTGGGAATATGCTAGTGATAGAGGATTAGTGCTGTAGCTGATAGTACAGTACCTTTGAAATGACTATTAATAATACTGAATTGTGTCCTGATAGGGTCTGGGAAAACGGCTGCGTTTCTTCTACCAATATTGAGCCAGATCTATGCAGATGGCCCTGGTGATGCCTTGAGAGCTATGAAGGCAAGTATTTAAATACCCAGCCCTGGAACATGTATTTTTTGCCTTGTATGCTGTTGCCTTCTTCTGAACACGGTAGCTGGGCTTAAATGTTGTCATTATTTTGGGTATGATAGGCAAGCTTCTCAACTTCTAGAAGACTTTAGCTATTTTTCTTGAAAAATACAGGCTGTAGAATGCCTCTTTTCCTACCTAAAGAGTTGATACGTGTAATTGTCTAGAGAAAAGGTTGTTTACAAGTGTGTGTTGTGCAAGCTTTAAAAGCGCTTTTCTTGCTACAAAAAAGCTACTTGGTCACACATGTCTGTTGTAGTGACTTTAGGATAGAAAGTAACAGGTTTTATGGCTATTATTTCTCTGCTGCTTAAGTTATGGATCACAGTGTGGGTTGTAGAGGCCAAGCTTGTGCAGCTGTGTTGTTGTTAATGTATTAACCAATTGGGTACTGTAGTAGGGCAGTCTTCAGATGCAGTGCTTAAAACAAGTTGGCTCTCAGCTGTGGTTTGTTTTTTTTTTCTCTTGTTAAGACAAACTTGGGTGACCTGTCTTCAACATTGCCTATAGTAGCTGTTTTAATTCCCCTTGTATTTGGGGTACTCATTCAAAGTTTTTTTTTTTTTTTTCCTTCAGGAGAATGGAAGGTATGGGCGCCGCAAGCAATATCCAATCTCACTGGTCTTGGCTCCCACTAGAGAATTGGCTGTGCAAATCTATGAGGAAGCCAGAAAGGTATATCTAGAAGTTCATTATTACAAAATAGCTGAAATATGGTTTTTCTTAGAACTAACTTACTTTGTTTTATAGTTTGCATACCGTTCCAGAGTTCGTCCCTGTGTTGTATACGGTGGTGCAGACATTGGTCAGCAGATACGTGACTTAGAACGTGGATGTCACTTGCTTGTAGCAACTCCAGGACGACTGGTTGATATGATGGAGAGGGGAAAGATTGGACTGGATTTCTGCAAGTAAGTAAAGTGTTCTTGTCCATATGTGAATGACTTGACAACTAGCAACTGTGCATTTTAAAGTGAGATCTGGAGTTAATGACACTTAAGTTGTAGCTTTTGGACTGTGTAAACATCTAGTTGAGAACTTGTGGTCCAGTGTCTGTGCTGGGTTACAGCTTAAAGAAAAAAGCTCTGAAGAATAACCTTTTTTGTTACTATTTAGGTACCTAGTGCTTGATGAAGCTGACAGAATGCTTGATATGGGGTTTGAACCTCAAATTCGTCGGATTGTTGAACAAGATACTATGCCACCAAAGGGAGTTCGTCATACCATGATGTTCAGTGCTACTTTCCCCAAGGAAATCCAGGTACTTCACAAAAGTTCAAATGCTTTAACATGTAGGGCCAGATTTCATCTCTGGAAGGAGGGGAAAAATACTCCCTTTAAACTTTTTTTTTTTCCCCCTTCCCTTTTCTTAGATGCTAGCTCGTGACTTCCTGGATGAATATATCTTTCTGGCTGTTGGCAGAGTAGGTTCTACATCTGAAAATATCACACAGAAAGTAGTATGGGTGGAAGAGTCAGACAAACGATCATTTCTGCTTGACCTGCTAAATGCTACAGGTAAAGACCAGTTTCAGATAAGCAAATAATGCAAAATTCAGATGAGGCAAATCTAATGACTCAAGTAATAGGAACTATTGAGTAGGTGAATGAAAGGGTATTTCCTTAATATGCAGTGAATGTATTGCACTGGCTAAATGTCAGTTTTAAGTTGATGTAAGCTCTTCTGGTAATATAAAATGAGGAGGGAGGTCTCTAGTGTCCAGTTTAGAATAAACAAGAGCCGAGAACTGAAACTGCCTTGTACAAGGTGGTGGAGCTAAGTATTTGTGTGGCTTTTCTGCTAACTTGTGCCTTAATTATTGTTAGGCAAGGATTCCTTGACTCTGGTGTTCGTGGAAACTAAAAAGGGTGCAGATGCTCTTGAGGACTTCTTGTACCATGAAGGATATGCCTGTACAAGTATACATGGAGATCGCTCTCAAAGAGACAGAGAGGAAGCACTGCACCAGTTCCGTTCGGGCAAGAGCCCAATTCTTGTTGCCACAGCAGTAAGTGAAATCTATGAAGCTTGAGCCAGTAAGCCTGTTACTTGGCCTGTGGAATTTTACTAAGACTTGATTTAATCCTTTAACCACTAGGTAGCAGCAAGAGGACTGGATATCTCAAATGTAAAGCATGTCATAAACTTTGACTTGCCAAGTGACATTGAAGAGTATGTACATCGTATTGGTCGTACAGGCCGTGTAGGAAACCTTGGTAAGTATTACCTGGAATTTTCATAGACAGCACTTAATACCTGAGTTGATACGTGTAGTAGTATTGGCTAAGTAGCAAATTCCAACTAAGTACTTGAGAGAAACCCATGTGCTACCTTCTGTGACCAGAAGCTGGTCACTGCTGTCTAGCCAGTGTGGAAAGTAACCAGTTCCTTTAGTGCTTTTGTTGCTGTCAAAAAGCTCTGCCACATGTAAGCTTAGTATCTTCTGTGTCAGTAAATAGCCAGTGTTTTGTGACTAGAAATAGCTTTCTCTTTAGGTAGTTGTTGTGTTCTCAAGCTTGGCTATAAGGAATCTGATACTGTACTTGTCACAGCTGCAAGTGGAGTTGTGGAATGGGTTTAAGTGCTGTAGGGTACTTGTTTTGTGTGGTGCTAAAACTGAATGTTTACTTCAGGTCTTGCCACCTCATTCTTCAATGAGAGGAACATAAACATCACCAAGGACTTGCTTGATCTTCTTGTTGAGGCTAAGCAAGAAGTACCATCTTGGCTGGAAAACATGGCTTATGAACAGCATCACAAAGGAGGTGGTAGCCGTGGGCGATCTAAGAGGTAATGGTCACAACTTGGCTAAAGGTGTACTTAATCCATTGTGCGAGGCAGTTCTGTGATGTATTTTCAGTCTAAAAATACAGTTGGAGGAAGACAAACCATTGCACTATAAACTGAGTTAGGTGCATCAGAAGGTGACAGCTTGATGTCTAGTTTTGTTCTATGTTACTGTAAGGCAATTAACCCATAAGACTTTTTTCCTCTTAAGCAGACAACTAGATACAGCTGAGGTAGAAGACATCTAGCAAAAATGGCTTTAGAACTCTGTGAAAGCACTTACAAAATACTTAACTAGAAATGCATACCTACATGTGCCAGAGGTGTACTATAAGCAGCTATTTTGATGTTTAGGAGAAGGTAATGCATGCCTCCTGACATAAACCAGGAAAGAGATGAGAGTTAGACTTCAGGTGTGTGGCCACTGGTAAAATAGTTTTGCTATGGAAACCTAAAATGCTTCATAAGCTGGTAATATAAAGCTATGTTTAATGGCTTAAAGGGGTGGGAGGAGAGACAACCCTTCCTCTTAATGTAGTTAAGATGATATGACCACATGAATTCCAGTTGTTTGGGTTTTTTTTCTTCAGAAGTATGCTTGTAAAATGGTCATCCTTTTCTACAACATGAAAGATGGTCATAAATGTATCACTTAAACACTGAGATAGTTTTAGAAACTCTGTGGAACAGAGGTCACACTGAATCAAATCTTACCTGGACCTGAGTGAGTAATTTTTAGGGTAACATGAGAAGTTCAACATGAGCCTGCTTGAATAGTAAATTTTCCTTTGCCATCTTGAATGCCCTTTCCAGGTAGCATTGAGATGCTTACTGAGCAAGCTTGCCTGCTGAGCTTGACACTTGTACTGGTTGTTGGCCAGCTGTAGTTGGTAACCAGAGTTTAAGAAATTTATACTTGAATCTCAATGTCTACAGTGCTTAAAATATCACTGACTTTACTCAAGTGTTTGTTTCCTTCCTTTATACAGCAGTAGGTTCAGTGGAGGATTTGGTGCCAGAGACTATCGAACAAGTAGCGGTTCTGGCAGCAGTAGCTTTAGTAGCAGTCGATCAACCAGCAGCCGCAGTGGAGGAAGTGGCAGCAGAGGATTTGGAGGTAAGAAAAACTGGGCAGGCAGTGCTAGCAAATACTAATAGCAAAACCAGATGTAAAATGCTTGCTGTAGTAAAACTTTGGGAGGTAATGTTTAAATATGAGGTCAGCTGGTGCTTGTTATGCAAAGTCTTGGCATCCTTCTTGGATCTAGGCTAGCACAAATTACCTGTCTTTGAATAGTTTGATGCTACCTCTCTTTCCAGGACTTTAGTTTGTGTGCATTTGACAGTACTTCTGGGTGGGTTTGCTTTAATAGATAATAGACATCTTGTCTGTGCCCTGGGTTATTTTCTTGTTGTGAAGGCACAAGTCTAGCCGGCTAATTAAGCATCACTTTCTCTTGCCTTTCATAGGTGGTGGTTATGGAGGCTTCTACAACAGTGATGGATATGGAGGAAACTATAACTCCCAGGGGGTTGACTGGTGGGGCAACTGAATCTGCTTGCAGCAGATATCCTACCAAACAAGCTAATATGGAAACCACATGTAACTTAGCCAGACTATACCTTGTGTAGCTTCAAGAACTCGCAGTACATTACCAGCTGTGATTCTCCACTGAAATTTTTTTTAAGGGAGCTCAAGGTCACAAGATGGAAACAAAGGAACAAGTAGCCCTATCTTGAAGGTGGTTTTGAAGACTCTATTGCTGTAGTCAGGATTAACTCCCCTCCCACCCATCCCCACCCAGAAACTGCATTTATAATTTTGTGACTGAGGATCATTTGTTTGTTAATGTACTGTGCCTTTAACTTTAGACAACTTTTATTTTGATGTCCTGTTGGCTCAGTAATGCTCAAGATATCAATTGTTTTGACAAAATAAAAATTACTGAACTTGGGCTAAAATCAAACCTTGGCACACAGGTGTGATACAACTTAAACAGGAATCACTGATTCATCCATAATATTACAAAGAAAAACTTATGCGGTAGCCTGCATTAGGGCTTTTGGTATCTGCAGATTTGAAAAATAAAACATCTTGAAGCATATCAATGCAATTAGTTTCTAATGTGGCAAAACTGTACTAAGTTAAAGTTCTGATTTGCTCACTCTATCCTGGATAGGTACTTAGAACCTGATAGCCTTTAATAAGCCATTCCAGTCATGATGAGATGATGTATGGATACATGCATACATTAAAAGCACTGTTTTTGAAGTTAATGCAAGTAAATACAGCAATTCCTTTTTCAATATTTAGGCAGATCATTAATGTGAGCTAGCCAAATGTGGGCAGAACATTACAGGGAACGTTTAAAGGTCTGATAACTTGAAATAGTTTTTAGGAGAATTCATCTATTTAGACTTTTTAAAAATGCCTGCCATATGAAATTGAAATGGTAGAATGGCTGACCATGGCAGTGATTGGTCCTCCTTAAGGGCCTGACTGAATTTTTGGTCTAATAACGCATGCTAGTGTTGATGTTTTTTGGTCAAGAGGGTATGAACAGGAAGAATTATGCAGCAGGCTTTATTTTAATGCAGATTCACATTACTCTGTTCAAGCTGCGTGGAGATGTTAAACTGGCTTACTGTAGACTTTGTAAAATGGCTCCAGAAGAGTAACAAACAAACCTGAGATCACAGAGGTTGGAAATGTACATAAACTGCACAAGGTTTCAATTCTGCTATTAAAGTGCAGTTTTAGTCAGTTTTAGTTGCATAGGTTTCCATTGTATTTATAGTCTGTTTATGCTAAATCTGGCCAAAGATAAGTATTGTCCACCAGAAAAATGCCTCTGCCACTTGGAATTTCTGTGCTAACTTTGTGGCCAGAGCAGTTAACAACTAATCTACAGTGGCGTAGGAAAATGGCAAAAATCTCCTAAAGTGCAATAGATTTTTTCAAGTGTATTGTGCCTTGTTCTAAAACTTTTATTAAGTAGGTGCACTTGACAGTATTGAGGTCATTTGTTATGGTGCTATTTCAAGTCTAGGTTTAGGCCCTTGTACATTTTGCCCATAACTTTTTACAAAATACTTCTTTTATTGCACATTCAGAGAATTTTATATATGTCTTGTGTGCGTGTCCTTAACTTCCAATCTTATTTTGTCTCTTGGAGATTGAACGCAGCTTGTTTAAGGAGAAGGAAATAGATTCTAAAACTTATTTGGGACCATGGGAATGATAGCTGGGAAGAAAACTATTTGCACACGACAGATTTCTAGATACTTTTTGCTGCTAGTTTTGTGTAATATTTATTGAACATTTTTGACAAATATTTATTTTTGTAAGCCTAAAAGTGATTCTTTGAAAGTTTAAAGAAACTTGACCAAAAGACAGTACAAAAACACTGGCACTTGAATGTTGAATGTCACCGTATGCGTGAAATTATATATTTCGGGGTAGTGTGAGCTTTTAATGTTTAAGTCATATTAAACTCTTAAGTCAAATTAAGCAGACCCGGCATTGGCAGTGTAGCCATAACTTTCTGATAGTAAAACAAAAATTGGCAACTTAAAATTAAACATGCCAAGGTTTTGATACACTTGTCTTAAGATATTAATGAAACACTTCTAAACACTGATGTGAAGTGTCCAGATTCTCAGATGTTTGTTGCGTGAGTTTTGTTTAGTTGTGTGTTTTTTTTTTTTCAGTGAATGTCTGGCACATTGCAATCCTCAAACATGTGGTTATCTTTGTTGTATTGGCATAATCAGTGACTTGTGCATTTTAGCAAGTTTTATCAGCCAGCAATATTTTCAGTTCAGATACAAGGATTCAAAACAATATGCAAGAATGGATTTAAACTTGCTGAATGTGAAAATTGAACTTCAAGTCACTGTAGGTTTAGAATTGCTTATTGTATTAGTTTAGATGCTAGCACTGCATGTGCTGTGCATATTCTTGATTTTATTAAAATAAAAAAGTTGAACTGCACAGTCTACTCATTTGTGAAGCGTCACTTTTCTGGTTTACAAGATCTGTAGCCCAAGTAGTCTCATTGACGTGCAACTCTGGAAGCAGGTGAATCTACTGTGGTACACATCAGTGCGCTTATAAATGGCAGTTAAGCTTAGGGCTATAGCTGTAGCAACCTTAACTGCCCCACAATGTTGGATACTTGTACAAGTTTTCTAGAGAAGCTTAACAAAGCAGATGTGGGACAGATGGGGAGACAACCTTTTTCTTTTTTTTTTTTTTTGCCTTAGGGGTACCAAGTTTAGCTGTAACAATTTAAAATTTATTGAACTCCCTCAGACTTTATTCCTCAGCCATGTAATGTTAAGGACCTTATCTCTCAGTTGTGCCTCTGACCTTAGCAATGGTGCCTTGTAGTAGACAGCTTTAATTTTGACATCTTACTTGTTGATTGGCAGCCTCATCAAAAACAAGCATGTGCGATTCTGTGGGAAAACTGCAGTACATAGCCTTTTTCTTCTCCTCCAAAAGTATGCCTCCTTGCTCCCCTAGTTACCAAATGTATACCCACACTCCAGTTTTGAATTTGTTTTTTAAAACTAAGCTGTGGGACTGAGCTGTAATTAGGCTGGAATGAGGGGTGAGTACTGGAATATCCAAGGGGATACAGTGGAAGGAATAGGTTCAGATGTTTCCAGCCTATCTTTGAAGCCAGACAAAAGTTTTGCTTCATGTAGAAGAACAAGATTTAGAAGGAACCTGGGTCTGTGCTGAAATGACTGTAGAAACTGGTGCATTCCTGGTGAGCAAGGGAGCAGGGAGAAAGTAATGCCTGGGAACTCTGATCCACAAAAGTGCGCTGCAGGTGCATGGTATGGGTTGAGGACCAGTAAAGGAACAATGTGGACTGGAGTCCTGGATCCTCATAGTGCATATCTGTAAAGGGAATCTACCCTACTTGGTACACTGCCAATTAGTAATACGTATGGGCCTTGGAGAATGATGGAAAGGAGATTGGCATGCTTACTAGGATAGCTTGCTGGAGGATCTGCTTTGAGCACACTGACTGTGGACCACACTAAATTAACCTGCTTTAGACTTGCACTAATTATCAACCTCATCATGCAGGGGTTTGTGTTGTCATGCTATGTCCCTGGATGTGCAACATGCACTTAAGTATATTCCAAAAGCTCTAACCTGGCTGTCGCCCTGCCCCTGCTCTGCCCCCATACCCTGTAGCTAAAGTTACAGAAATACAGAACCACAGTTAGGAGATACTCTGAGTGAAGGGCTCTGTGCTGTG
Organism: Harpia harpyja; assembly: GCF_026419915.1. Lineage (NCBI taxonomy): Eukaryota > Metazoa > Chordata > Aves > Accipitriformes > Accipitridae > Harpia > Harpia harpyja. The sequence goes on from NC_068947.1 coordinate 9,541,778, forward strand.
GAGGTGGTCTGTGGGATCTGGAAGTCAAGCTCTGAGTGTAAAGGTTTGCACTTGATGCTTGAGGATGAGGTTTGTTCCTGGCAAAGGCTGTTGCAGAAAGTGCAGGCATGGCAGAAATCATTAGGCAGCTGAAACCACAGGAGCACAGTGAAGCAGCTCTAGGCCAGCCCTGTGAGCAATGCTCTCTGGACCAGGGGTTGTAAAGGTAGTGGAATAGTTAGTGTAAAGCAAGGGGAGCTCTGAGTACAAAGTGAGTGAAAACTGAGGGAGGAAGTCTGGTAGTAATGTGTGGCAGAAATGCTCAGGAAGGCTCTTGTTCATTGAGGCTGGAGGAAGCAATTTATGTCTGGTGGTATGAGGCTGAAACTAGTGCAGGTGTGAGGAGTGCTAGGACACTTACAGTGCTGTGGTAAGAGAAGCAGAGGGCATGTTCCCACAGAGGTGGGAGCTTGTACTTCAGTAGTTGTTGGCATACTGGGCAGCATAATTTTTCTCCATGATAAATGGGAAAAGACTTGGGAAGGGGTGGAGAAAACTGATCCTAAATTGTAAGGTAAAGAAAGGGTTGTGAAGTTGAATGGTAAAAACGATTACTGATTTGTCTTTGACTCTGAAGGTGCATTGTATCAGGCCTTTAAAATGTGCAGTAAAGTCAGTCCTTACGCAATAAATGGCTGCATATGCCAATAGTGGCAGAGGTTACGGTAAAAGGGCTGTAGTAAAACTTACTCTTGTTTCTGCCAGTGAGATTACTGTGACCTGTGCAGATAAGCAGTGGTTTTGAAACAACATCAGTTTGACTCCAGTGACAAGGGGTGGGAGGGATTTAGATTAATGTGCTATTATGGATTTTCATAGAAGTTGAGAGAGCAGTGGGGTTACTAGAGGGAATTGGTTACTGTTTGCTTAGGTGCAAGCGTGAAATCTAGGCAGTGATTGAGTAAAGGAAAGACGACTTCCGCAAGCAGGATACTGCTGAGGCTTTCACCATGGCAATCAAACAGAAGTTGCACTGTATACCTCATTAAAACTGTGTGTCTGTAGCCGCCTGAGTTTGTGAATCCTCATCAAGTGCAGTGTTCACTGTTGCTCATATTGATCAGTGTGTTGCTAAAAATAACCTGCAGTTAGTTGTTATAGTGTCTACACTGAATGACAAATCTTAAGTATTAGCTCTCATTCTTTGGAGGAGGGGAGCAAAGGAGAAGTGTGTAGTTTCACTCCTACTGTGTTGTGAGCTCTTCCACTTTAGTGAACCTGGCTAATTTCTGTTGCACTAGCACACAAGCCCACCTCACAGGACGGTCATAACTGGATTATTTTTGAGGGGAAGAAGATTGCTAAGGCTATAGAGATGACATAAAATACTGCATGAAACTATCTTGGTTACCACTTTGTGTCAGAAAACATACCCGTACAGATTCTATCTGTGGTTCTGCTGGCCTCCTGGTTGGTTGGTTGCTTCATTGAATCATTTGCCTTGTGCGTAGCATTGCTCATATGTAGCACTCAAGTAAGTAGTCCCCGGAAAGTGATCTGTTTAATTATCCCCCGTTACACAGTAATACTACTTACCAAGCTGAAGTAACTTGCTGATGGTTAACGAAGCAGGCCTGGACCAGAGCGAAGACTAGGAAAATGGTCAGTGGTGGTAGGGCCTTTGTCCACTCGTTGATCTACCGTAATGTCATCCTCTACTGCTACCCTTAGTTCTTTCTTGGTGTTATTTCAGGAAGATCCGGAAGGGCTGTCAGTGTTATGGATCTCTTAAGTCTTAGCTGTCCATTTAGGATAAGGGTGGAAGGAAATTCTGTTGTATATTTAGTCATTAGGGGCACTGCATCTCTGCAGAGAGTTTTTGTAAGCAATTGAAATCCTGCTCTAAACTGTTTGCATTTTATCAAGAATAGGTTCACTCTTAGTCCTGCCACTTCAGGGGAAATTTATCATGTATATCATCTGATTTGTTAGCAAAAAATATTGCTGCTGAAGGAATTACATTGTTCAAATAGACGTTCGGTATGTTCAGAGCACAGATTACACAGTGCTGAATCTGATTAATGATCTGTACAGGTTTCAGTACAGTGACGGTGTCAAATTGCATATTTGGTGTGATGAAAACTTTCTTCCCACTGATGTTTTATACAAACTAGATTTCTCAGGTGAAGTGTTTACCATCAAGGGGCATACTCTGATAGGCTAGGACTATAGACTTTGGAGGGAAGGCTGAAGTACAGTCTGCAGTAAATTGATAGAAATCTGTTGGTATTATGTACTTAGTGCAGAAAATGCAACATTGTTGCTTCAAGGATGGACATGAGTGCCAGAGTTTTTTCAGTGGCTAAGTAATTTATCTAATCTCCAGTTGATGACTCAGTGTGAAAGAAGTAGCAGTGATAAATTTGAAGAGGAAACACAAGAAAGGGTTAGGCAAAGATGCATGGCATCTGTTTCTAGCTGCGCTGCTGATCTGAGGTACCTGGGGCCAGTCACATCATCATGCTGCAACTGTTCTCCTTGTCTCTTGTTCATCCTGTCAGTGTAAGACATCAGCTTTTTCAAGCAGGGACTGCAGCGCCCTATCATATTTCATCTGTCATCTCACCTGGGACTTCTAGTTTCTACTTTAAAACAATAATTTGCAGGTAGATTCAACTTAAAAAGAAATCACTGCCCAATAAGAACATGGGAAGCCTTAGCATATTCCTTCATTGTTCTATTATAACAAGACAGGTAAATGAGATTTCTGGTAGAATTGCTCAAATAATTACTTTTGTGGTTCTTTCTAGTCCAACTTCTATTGTTTACTCTGTTTTCTGTCTTTTTTTTTTTTTTTTGGTAAACACTTGTTTCTTCTTGCAGTTGAAACATTGCTTCTCATGGTGCTTGAGATCTCAGAGGTTCATGTGATTGAAAGCATTTCTTGTGAAGCAAGGGAAACAGATGCTTAGGGCTATTTACAAAGAAGGAATGGCCAGAAATTAAGTGGACCAGGAGTCATAATTGAAGCTGTTTGTTAAATACCACTTGTATGCTGAGCTTAGTCAGAGATGAGATTCAGGTTATGGGAAGTGTTCTCTGAAGAAACGTTAAAAACACTTGAAAGCTGAGGACTGGCTTATGGAAACAGAGTACCTCATTGTTGATCTTTTCCAGCTCTCTCCTCTCCGTCTGTGTATGGAGAAGATATGCTAGGGACTCTCTAGGTGAAAAGACTCTATATGTACTTAATTATGTTAAGTTGTATGAGTCTAAGAGTGTAATGGGGTCATGTACTTGAAAGCTTGCCTGAGTTTTCTAACTATATCAGCTGGTCCAAAGAAGGATACCTCCTCTCCTCACTGCTCCTTAAACAGCTGAGGAATCTGATAATTAGACCACTGTCAAATCACAATGTACTTCATGGACAAAATGGATTAGTTCCCACAGGGACTCAAGTACTTGCGTATTTTATGTGGATAAATTAAAATGATAGGCCCGCCACAACCGCTAGCGCTTCTGCAGTACTTCTCACAAGTAAGTCTCAGCATGCTTTAAGAAGGAGGTCAGCCTTGCCAGGAAACTGAGACACAAAGCAGTCAAGCAAGAGGTCAGTGGCCAAGTTAGAATCCAGAAGCCTGGCTCTTCTCTAAAAGAGTGACCCCATGTTGCTCTTGTAGTGCAAACATCAGCTTCCTCTCATGATAACCTGGGGAGCTGGAAGCAGCGTGAGGCACTCTGTCTTAGCATGGGAACTAACACTCAGGCTGCAGCCATTGCACTTGCCTTGAAGTCGTTACTCTTTTAGTACTAGGTCCCTGGGAATCAAAAGTTCCCCATGCAAGATAAGTCTTTTGGTGGTCATCGGGGGTTTAGGAGGTGTTTTCTGCTACTGCTGGTCTGGTCTTCAGTTTAGCACTAGAGGTGATGCATCCTTGCTTCCCTTGCTGTAAAACTCTGAGGTATCCTTAAAGGAGTTAATCATGACTTTGAAATACACTTGACAGGAGCGACTTAGGAAATGGAGGCAGGTTTCAGTGTATACTGCAGTACAAGACAGCATTCCCATAACTAGTAGCAAATAAGAGTTGAACCCTGCAGCGCACTGCTCAGTTTTCTGGCACAGGCTGTACCATAGGATTATGAATGTCTTAACAAGATGGAAGCATCAGGACATCTCCGGGTCCTTGTTGATGTCTGCTTGAGCAAGTGTGGTCAAAGAATGTCTACCTGATAATCACACCACCAGTGACTTCTCTAGGGCTTTTTCTAACTCAGTGGAGACTCTCTCTAGGATGCACTAGAGGTCAAGTAAATTCATGCTTTTTATTTCCGATACCAGAATCTCACTCCCATGTAAGGAAATGATCATACTGCTTTCACCAATTCTTATAATATTAAGGGTACAGCTTTGGTTTAGAAATCTGATCATCTGTGTTAATTCAAGCCCACATGGACAGGCTGTAGACACCACATACAGGTTCACCCCTACCTCAGTTTCAGTTCTTCAGCTGAAGGCATTGGATCGGAGGTGGAACTTCCAGCAATGGAAACCTTTAAGATCAGGTTAGATGAAGACTTGTCAAGGATTACCTGAATATCACAGATCATGCTTAGGGACAAGGAATGAGTTTCCACATGGATGGTTCAACTGGAAATCCAAATTTTTTTTTGTGGTGCATATCCTCGTTACCCCAGCTGTTGAGTGGTTTTCCTTCTGCAATCACCAGATGCTCTGTGATTAGAGATTACTTCTGTGCTAGGTTTTGTGTCCATCAGTTTTTAGGCAGGGTGTTAAACTGCCAGCCATGAAGTTGGGGACCAACAGCCATTTATTGCCACGTGTTTGTGCCATTTGTCCCACTGACTTGAAAACAAACCATTTTGTTTTCCTTCCGTCTTCCCTGACTCTTTCTACTAAGCCCAGAAGCCTCTACCTTCCTCTGAGTCCCAAAGATCTGCCCTCATCCTTCTGAACCATGCCATGAACTTCTGAAATCCATGCCTCCAGATGCAGAGTTTGCAGGTCGGCTCAGGCAGGACCTCGTAAGTAATAAATAGGTCCCGTCTGAGCCGCAGGAAGATGGCTGCTCAAGGTTTTTCTCAGCAGAATTATTACTGTAGGTTATTTAAACATAACTTCTCCAGGTCATTGTATTCTTTTAACCTAGAGCAGCAGCTGGCAGAACTGTAATGGATATGGCTGGGAAATTTGCATGTAGTCCTCAAAATCTGAATTCTCATCAGTTCAGGAGAAGATAGCTGTATGTTGAGAAGGGGGGTTTTTTGACTATTATTTTGTCAGTAGTATAAAAATACCAGAACGCAGTGACTGATTAACCTCCAAAATGAGGAAGAAGCTAGTTTGTATTTGCATGCTGTGTTTAATTTTGTTTACTAGAGCATGCTGTATTATTAAAATTAGACCTGGATGGGATGATTTTTCCTTATCCTTGGAATCTTTCAACTTTAAAATTAAAATCTTTTCCTCCCTACCGATACAGAGCATAGGATCAAAATAGCAATGTCTTTGTTGTAACACTAACTCTGGGTTGTTTGATAACTCGAGGCTATTTGTGGTACTGCTCCCTTTATTAAAAATAACATTAAAATGGCTTTAGTTTCTAAATCCAATACTCAAAATATACTTTTTTAAAGAATGCCCGAGATTGACATTTTGACACTTCTGAACCATTTTTCACAATGGCCCCACCTCACAAATGTTTTTTGAAGTATCAGCATTTTCTAACAGCCACAAAACAGTTTTGTTGAAGAGTTCCTGACCGGCTCTATTGTAATTTCGTATCAGTGTGCGACACCATTTTCTTTTTCGCAGCATGACTCATAATTTGTACTGTGTGTCACCAATTCAGCCTTGGGTGCTGTAGGTTCAGGTGTCGTGGGTGGGGTGCCATCTGACAATAAAAACCTGGGGGTGAGCTGCTTCACTCCAGTGAGCAGCAGGGGCACCTGGGCTGCCAGCAGTTTTGCCTTGTTATTCACTGTATTATTTTGTATGTTCATTTTACAAAGTTAGCACCAATTTATGAAAGTACAGCCTCAGCAGCCTACGTGTTCAGTATATGGATTGTAGAGTATATCTGATTTATAGCCCCATCCTGCTCTCAGAAATGTTGTAGAGAAAATGTCTGTTGGATTTTTGCGAACAAAAGTGGGCCTTTAAACTCCTAGTTCATTTGTCTCCTTTTGTGTACTGTACAGGGCTGATTCTGCTGAGGTCTACGCTAGAATTACATCATCTCGATTAATGCTCTTGCAAAGCACTTTTCCAAGCTCAGGGGAGACCGTTGAGGCAGTATTTCCAAAGCATCCTGGCTCTTGGCGTACCTTCACTGCTGTTTTCTTGAAAGGAAAGTTTCCAGCTGATGCGAAGTGGGAAGAAAGTTGGTTCAGCAGCTCTCACTGGTTCTGATTTGGTGTTACCGTTGGGCAGTTGAGGACAGTCTTTCCTCTGCTGCTTCATGGGGCTTGGTTGAAGGATGAGTCTTTTTTAAGCCTTGAAGGCAGCAGGTGGTTAGTAGTGGTGGTGGTATTTGCTACTGTAAACGAGGCTTTTAGTGGGTCTACCACCAGTCGGGGGGAACTATGTTTTATTGACTGAAAAATGGCAACTTAGCCTTGCTGCAGTAAGCCGTGCTGTAGGCTTTGCCCTCCGACATCAAGAGCAAAGTGGGAATGGGATCAAAGCTTTGGATCTTGCTTTAAAGACGTGGGAAGAGCGTAACAGATCACAGCCTGCATCCCGATCTCTGAGGCCGTGTGCTGTGGGGGGCTAGGCTGCGAACGGCGGAGACGCTGGCTTGTGGGGGAGGCAGGGGAGATGGCAGCTGGGTATGCTGGCGCTGGTGCAAGCTGGCTGCTGACGCTCGCAGGCTGGCGGGAGGATATGCTTGATCAGCTTTGTGGGTAGAGAAAATGTCTTGGATTAGTTAGTGCTGGCAAGAGCCGAAATGAGAAAAATATTGTGAGACTGAAGCGATGGATATGAGTCTTTCCTGGGCTTTCCATGCAGAGCTTCCCAGAGTCCCCCCTGCTCACAAGCTACATGCCACATTTTTCCTTTGGACATCTTTATATATCACTGAATTGATCCTCTCTTGCTATAGAAATGTCTCGGTTTCCTTCCCAATACGGGGGTTATTTAGCCGTTTAAGTTGTCGGTGGCTGGTGCTACCATTTGTTCCTGTTGTGCCTCCTGAGTATCAGATTTGTGTTCCCTCGTTTTGGGAGGTGAGGGAAGGGTTGTGGCTGTGGGGTGATACCTCCCACCCACACTGATTTAACCTTTGATGCTGCCCTCAGAAATAGGTCTGGGGCAGGTTGTGCTTTTCCCTTTCTCCCAGCAGAAAGTTCCCACCATGTCACTGTTTCGCTGGGATCATTGAGAGGTCCTTGGAGTGCTGGCCTGGAATAGCGCTGGGCAGAAGAGGACAAGCAAAGCAGCAGCTAAAATGAAAGCGTTGATGGGTTTGCTGTTCATCTTGTACGTTGTGCCACCAGGGTCTTTCAGAGCACATTTTCAAGTATGTTGGGCAGCTTGCCTGTAGGACAGTATTACAGTATTAATAAAGGAGCAGACAGGAAGGAAAAATGTCCAGGTTTTTCCAGATCAAACTGGAAAAGAAGCAGATAGGGAGTAGGGAAATAGTGATTTCAGTGCAGTAGAGAAGGCTGTCAGGCTTAGCAGGGTGATTGCTGATTGGCAAGAGCCATTAAGAGCAGAGTACATTAGTGTCAGAACATTTCCATCCCACATTGCTTCAAGTCTCTATAGCCCAACTGGTACAGGATGCACGTTTGCATTGTGAAGTGCCAGTAAACCAGTCTAGAGAGGAGCCAGGCTTATCCCGGCTGACTTAATGTAAAACTATTGTCCTTTAGTGGGAAACACTAAAAATCCCAGAGATAGTGTTCAAGCCCCTTTCATGTGATGAGAAATTAATTCAATTTCTAACCCATATAGCTAGTAGTGAGATTAATTTATGCTTCAAGTTCTAACATTAATCTTTAATTTAGCTCAATGCCTCTTCATCTAGCTCGGAGAGCTCAGTATCTCCTGACTGTGCTGTTTTGATCAAAGATGCTGTTCTTCAACAGCTGTGACCCCCCCACCCCCCGCCCCGCAATCCAACATAGCAGTCCTAGATACAGACCTCTGCTTATTTGTATGAACAGGCCTGCTAGTAAAGATACTAGCTGTAAGCAGCCCTTCTTCCTTTTAAAGGCAGGACATGTGTGTGGGAGGGTTGGGAACCATTTACCTCCCCTCCCTTTTAGGCACTTGGCTCCCACGCGCAGTCTGTCCCTTGGGCAGCACCTGCTGCTGGTCACATGAAGGCTCCTCTGCAGAGCCCCCCCGCCACGGCCGGGGCTGGAGGCAACCCTCGGGTATTTCTCTTCAGACCACCGCTCGGGGAGCTGAGCCTCTTCGATCTTGACGACTTGCAGGTGGGAGAGCGCATATGCTATTACTTTTGGAACCGGGCACTTAAACAGTGTAGGAGTCTTTTTGACTCGGGATAGTTCAGTTTGCCTTGGACAAGTATTTTGCACATTCGAATACAACCTTTCACTCTTCCCTTCTGGCTTTCATGTTTTGGTGTATAGTCATGTGTCACATGTATTACAGTTGCTCACGTGTTCCTGTGTATTTTGATAGACTGAAGCAAGTTCAGAGGAAATCTGAGGCCCCTGAGCGCACAGGGGTGTAAGGCAGAGGACTGCACAGGTCCCAGGCTCCAAATTTCTTCTGTTTCATCGTTTCTCACTTCCCTTGTTCCGAGGTACTTTGATTTTAACACAACAGGACTACTACCTAAACTCTTTCTGGACAATCTTTTTATACCTTGTCCCACCTTATCAGTTGGGATATGTATCCTTTCCATTATTTATTTCCTTTACCCCAATGGCATCGTCCCTCCAGAGGGTGTCACGATGTGGCAGTGCACATGCCAGCCACCTCTAGCAATGGACTCGTGGGATAACTGTGCGGGAACACAGATCCCATCTGTGATGTCCTGTAGCCTTTTGTTGCATGTTTGTATAGCATCTAGCAGAGTAGCATCTTATCTGAATTGCTATGCAAATACATAGGATTACTCATGAGAGTAGGGAGGATTAACTCCATAATTCGTACAGATTGATGCTAACGAGAGTTTAGGGAGGATGCTTCGTAGCAGTCTCTTAGGTCTGCTTTTCCTCTGATCTCCCCGAAGTATCACCTCTGGGCTTTGAGAGTGTGGTTGGCAAACTGCAGTCTGAGATGCTACAGACCTCATCTGATGAAATTCCTGTCTGGGGGGAATAAACAAGCAGTGTTGTATGTTTTGCTTTAGGAAATTCAGAGAGCAGTTAAGTCTGTGTTTTAAACCTCCTCCATAAACAGACTCCAGCTGTGACAGTCCTGGGATCTGCACCCTCTTGCTCCAAGCTGCAGTGCCAAAATAGAAACAGGCTTTTTCCTGGACAGGCTTTGTCCTGAGATGATCTCTGGGTTTGTGAATGTGTTCTGACTTGGCAAAACAAACAGTCGTTCAAAATATTCAGCATGACAGCTGTGAAACTGTGCATACCATGGTCTGGTGACTGACCGGAGGAGTAACAAGTGCCCTCTGCAGAATGACACAGCCAACGCTGGCGTCAGTTCTGACAGCTCCAGCCTCGCTGGTTTGTGACACATCACCCCTTGTCTTCCGTGGCTGAGAGATGGAGGTGCAGCTTTTGCCACGAGTTAGAGAAGCGGGAGATGCAAGACAAAAAGCAAAGGTCATAAAATCCATTTGCAGCCTGGGAATGCATTGGTGTTTGCATTGCAGTCTTCATGTGCAAGGCTAAAACAGTATAATGTCTATGTGTAGCTTTAAAGGGGCAGAGTGCTCCAGTGACCTTCCTAGGCTGTAAACTTCAGATTTGATCATGTTGTCTATTTACAGGTAAAGAACCAAACATTTGGGCTGCAAAGGCTTGTTACCAATTTGCGGTGCGGCCCATTTGTATAAATCTCAATAGAAGACATTCCTTTTGATGGAAAAGAAAGGCCAGCACTTACAACAAACCCCATGATAGTGCATTTATGACAGTACAAATTAGACAGATGAGTAACAGTATTTGGAGGAAATTTCTGTAAGCTTCTTGGTGGTTACTGTAGACAGTACTGCCTGTAGAATTACAGGTATCATTTGTCCAAGTGGAAGTCACTGCTGTGTCCCCAGTTCAAGCTCATATACAGCACTACGGATACTGTGCCAGGATGGTTGGGTGCTAACATGCCCTTTCTTTTCTTTAGAGATGCTTACCTGCAACTAACTTATGCTTGCATGTGGACATGTAAGTCCCAGGTGAAAGCATTGAGTTTTCCAGGCTTATCAGTGGATTAAAGTTGGCAACAAAGACAAAACCCCGGTCATTTCTTTTTAGCTAGCTTATGATAAATAAAGGAACTCTGAAGTGTTTCTCCCCGCCCCCCCCCAAAGGGGGAATGTCAGATAGACTATTTCCTGCCTTTCCTCTCTTAAGAATACGGTGTGGGAGGTCTCAGAAGTATAAAATTGCTTTTCCTTAATCAAAAAGACAAGAGTCCTGGAGCTTTAATAGAGACATATTTTCTTCTCAACAGTTCTCAAACATTTGTGCTACATTGGATTTAATGACACAGGAGTTTTAAAGGGACTGAATAAGTCACTTCTTTTGCTTTTCGTCAAGTAACATGCTGGTGATATAGCCTCCGTTAGAGATCTGGTAGATCTTTCAGGAAAAAACAGCATTAAAACAGGACTGAATTTACTGTGTTTAAAAAACAGCAGTGGAAAAACATGCCTCAAATACATAAATGTTACTGCTAAACACAAAAATGTCAAATGTGCACGAGGTCTCTTCTATTCTTGGAGACCTCGGTTATATTCGGTAAATATATTCAGTTACTAGTGGTAACTTGGAGGACACTTAAGTGCAGGGAAGAGAAGGAGGGATAGCTAAACAGAAGGCTGACAAGGAGGTGCAGCTGTGCCAGCACGCGTTGGCTGGCTGAAACTGCGGCGCAGCAGCCGAAGGATGAGTTAAAGCTCTGGCAGATCACAGCACAGTTTGTTCTTTCTGATTTACGAATCCCACACTTTGAGTGTGTCTTTGCGTTGCTGTATTAATGGCTTCAGGTGTGTGCGCGTATCTTCATCAGGTAGCAGTATATCATCTATGTCAATCATCAGGCAGCAACAATATGCACACACAGTGCTACATTCTCACCCACTTGAAGAGGCTTTTGCTTTGCAAAATGTAAAGCCAGGGGTATGTCACCACATCTTCCAAACTGGCCCCTAAAGAGAATTGTTAGTCACTAGTAAGGACACAAATAGCTCTTATTTGCTTTACAGTTAGATCAAGCTTATGGTGCATTACCATTCGAATGTTACAACCTGTATTTCCAGCACAGTCACTCAGCTCTTATGCATAGATGCTGTCAACCGAGGGAGAATGAAAATCCAAAATGCTGAAAATAAATAAAACAATACGCTTACATGTACTGCAAATACATCACATCTGTTTGTACATACAACTCTTTTTATGCAACTCCTCCCACTCTATTAATAAAATGTTCTTAAGGTTTTGAAGTGGAAAGCTCAGGTTGCTGATGCAAAATGACAGCAGCACAGAGTGATGATGATTTACACCACCCACAGATCAAGTCTGAAGGCTTTATTTACATGCTGCAAGACTGTTTGCACAAGGCTTTGCCCAATTTGGCACGTGGGAAATCTGGCGGTGAAACAGTTTAGTTGTGTTATGAAATTAAAAAGCCTTCTAAAGACTTAAGGCATTACGTGCTCTTTGCATGCTGCTGTATTACATTCATAAAATACCCAAGCCTGGCTCTAATGGGCTGTAAACGAACTCTTGGTGAAAAAATATATCAAAATAAAACTACAGACAGCCTGGGAGAATGCCTTCCAGGTTCCTCATAAAGACTTCATACCAATTAGCAAAGCTAGTCCCAGAGAGCACCTAACAGGCTTTACGCTAGACCTTGCAGATGCTGGGACAGGACTTTTGCTTTTTACAATACCAGTATTTACACCGACTATGGGCTTGAGTGATAGGAAACACAAGATTTGCAGTGAGAGCAAGGCAAATGGTATCATTTAGAAGGGAAGATAAACAAAATTGTTACTACTAAGAAAGTGGGAAGTTAAAGCTGCGTGGGCTAAGTTCTGTCCTTACTTGGCTTTGGAGAATTATGTGATTTTATTCTATGACTCAGAATTGTTTTTACAGCATTTGCGTCACCCAGAAAAGTTGAATCTGCATAAGACTCAGCATGTTCCAGGAGAGAATATTTTGTTCTGTAATATGAACTCACTAACAGACACTGACAGCTTTCATGTTTTGCTTTTCTTATTATTATTATTATTGTCATTCAGGCATAAACTGCAAAATGTCTCAGAGCTATCAGGTTGTGTTGCCACAGCAAGTACATGCAGTATCAGGGAAAATCCTAACACTTGGAGAATCATTTTACAAATCAGCAACAGTGAATTTCATTTCTTGAGAGAGCCGTGAGCTTTTAGTTTGCCTCCTTCGGCTTCTGTTCACTTGTGGAAAAACACAGCCTGTGTACGAAGTAGATAATGTAACTGCCCCCCTCAGTTCCACCTGGATCTGACCATATTATTTCACTTGCAGAGCCTCACCCATTATAGGTGCCACAAATTAGTCACTGCCCTGAAGTGTAACTGCTTGTGTTTTTCCATCCAGAAGGGTTGTTAGAGGATTTGGCACATAATGCTCTAAGGAGGTGGCAGAACTGAAAGTAGGTGAGCTTGGGCATTGGTTTGAAGATGCAGCAAATCCAAGCAAATACACATTTAGGCTTTTGAAGGCTGGGTCACAAATGCTGCAGCCCTGTGATGCAAAGCGCTGATCCAATATTGGCTCACTCTGCTTGTTCAGACGTGTGCAAGTGTTTCTGAGAAGTTATTTTTGTGCTGGCAGGCTTTGTGAGAGATCAGGTGGTGGCTGCCCATGTGGCTCTGCGTTTCTACAAGCTGGAGATCATTTCTCTTCCTGCAGCTGGCACGGAGCTGTCATAAAAGTGTGACGCTGACATAAACACCGGTCTGGCTAATTAGACAGAAATGAGGTTGCGTGCCTGCACCCAGCCTGGAGCGTGTCGTAGCACCGTGCGGATTGGGTTTTATTAACGGCCGTGGAAGAGCTTCATCCTCCCATCCATTGCTTGGGGCTGAGTAACAGCTCAGACACAACTGAAATCCCAAGCAAACTGAGTTTTTTCTTGTTCCAAGTGCCTAGCATGTATCCGAGGGAAGGATGCTCTCACCTTTTACCCCCCTGCTTTGCTGGAGAGCGCTGGCACTGGACTTTGACTCTAGTTCACTGTGTTGCTTGTTTGGCGCTGAGCTAAGGCAGGATGGTGGTTCATGACCCTGTGAGCTGTTTATGTAAAGGAAACTTCCTTCTCTCTCACCTACTAATTTTTAAAATCTTTTTTTTTTTAACAACTGCATTTTGCCAGCGGTCTACTTTTGGCTTTTGCTTTTCGTTCACTCAAATTTTGTCAAGAAAAAAGGCTGAGGCTGAGTAAGGTGCAGTCATAGGCTGCAGCCCGGGAGGGGGAGGCACTGCACTAATCTCCTGCTCTCTGTCTCTCCTCTTGTGTCCAGAGGAGAAAAAAATGAAGCTGACATGATTATCAGATAGCTCATTAACTGAATCCCATCAGAACTGGTCACTTTGCAAATTCTTGGTGATTTAATTCCCCCATTTAATTAATGCCTTCCCTCAAAATGATTAGCTCACATTAGAGACAATTATTACCTGTTAAATTTCCATTTGATAATTAGTGCTCTTCTAGGCCCTGGTTAAGCTTTCTTGCCTTGTCAGATTTGTTCAAAAGCAGACACTTAAGTCTTTTGATTTGGGGTTCTGTTAATCTTGCCATTTCCCATTTTTACATAGGGGAAGAAGACAGGCTGCCCTGTCATCAAGGCAGGGGTCTGATAATGCCAGAGGGGCCTCCTGGAAGAGGTGGTTCCCTCCCCATCTCTGCTGTGGACTTCCCACGTGCCTGGGAGAGACGAAAAACAAAAATAAGAACCACCCCAAAATTAATTACAGCACAAAACTTCGACCTTTGCAGCTTCTGCTCTGCTGGTGCCCGAAGTCTCTGGGCCTCGTATTTTTTACCTGCGTTGAGTGTTTGTCCGGCATGGGGCCAAGGACATAGTGTCCTTGAGAGGGGTTGCAGCAGCGAGGGCTGCCTGCGAGGGCTTTCACGGTGGATGGGGGAATTTTGGGGTCTGGTCTCAGCTCCTGAGGCTGCTTCTGCATTTTATCTACAGATTGGCTCAATGCAAAATGCGGAAGCTGTCCAGGAAACAGAAGGCAACGCTTCCCCTCCGCCACCCCCCCCGGATATGTTTGCAAAGCCCTGTCTCCTCTTTCAGTTATGTTTCTGCCAGACAGGAGCCTGCTGGCATTATTTATTAATTTTGCTGCACAGTGTCATGGTTTCAACAGGAGGGGGGGATAGTCCCCTTTTGATCCGTGCTGGCCCATCGCTTCTGTTGGTGGGGCACTTCTTTAAGGTAGAGGGTGGTGTGGGTTTGGCTCTCCCCATAGGGTGGAAAGCAGAGAACTTGGGGCTGCTGTTTGTCAGGCGAGCGCTCAAAAACCTGCTGGTTACACAAGCCTTGGGTGACATTTCTCGTATAACTATTGCTGCGTGCCGCGGAGCACAGTTTGTCCCTGTATGCTGCCAGGGGAGTGGTGGCAAACGCTCTCTTCAGCCTCGCCTTGCCGGGGAGGTTGCCCTACTCGCGAGCGACTGCCGGGCTGGGCTCCGTACACGAAATAAGGTGGAGGAGTGCAAGGTCTGTGAGCAACGCCCCAGCAACACCTGATGGCGTGTATTTGGACTGGGCTACTGCTACTGCCCGGCACAGCCCCAAAGCTGCCGGAGGGGTATTCTCGGAGAAGGCGTGTTCGGATCTGGGCTTTGCTGGCACAAGCCAACCTCGCTGTACCGTGTTACTGCCCTGGCTGCCCGTCCCGTTCCCCTGTGGACGCTACAGCCCCTCGAGCTGGGAGGGACCTGTGCGTGCACCTTTTCTCCGCACCCTGCGATGAGGGCCGATGCTGTAGCCCTTCAGCTGGAGACCCTTAGGCACCATGCAGCCAACCTGGTAAGGTCCTTCAGACCCGATGGGATGCTCTGTCAAAGGCACCTACTGAGCATCTACCCGAAATAATAGACAGAGGGTGTCCCAGCTTGGTGCTTTCATTCATCACTTCCACAGTCTGCTCCTTGTTTTGCAATTTTTAAATTGCACCACTAAAAATCATAGCGGCAGCCCCAAGCAGCAGTTTTGCTATCCTGTTTAAAGGCAAGACAAGCATTTCTGTCACACTGGTGAGCCCATTGCTCTGGTAGGAGAGAGAGATTGTGGATGGGCTGTCACCGAGTGCACCTGAGCGGCTGCCGCGAATGCTCGGCGAGTGCCAAGGCGGGAGAGGCTGTGTTTTGGATGTCCCGGAGATGCTGCCGGGCACCGGGGTGAAGGGAGGCACAGCCCTGCACGGCCAGGCAAGCTGTCCCTTCTCCATCCCACACCCTCATGAGCCAAATGTGTCCCGCCAGCACAACCTGGTAGGTCTCAGAGGAGAAGCATGAAAGTGCTGCCTAAATCAAAGGGAAATAATAACCATAGTGAGAAATTCTCGGTAGAAGACAGGTTTTTTGAGGGCTGTGGTGTCTTGCAGAGCCCTGGTGTGATTTATTTTTAATGCTGAACGTCTAGCCCTCCTTCGCATTTCCCACAGCTTGGCTCGATGAATGTGCTTCTGCAGCACCTCCCTCCCCCTGCCTCGTACACATAGTGTTTACTTCTTCATTTATTATGTTTCCCACCATAGAAGGAGGGCCGATACTCTCTACTCTCTGTTATAACTCAAATCCAGCATGGTAGCTCAAAGAACTTGTTGCAACACACTTGTTGCTGCAGTGCAGCTGTTGTAGCACAGCTTTTCTGAGAAGTGCAAAGAGGGTTTACCCCACCCATCTGCAGGCTCCCGCGAACCTCACGCAACCTGCGCAGCATCCCTATATGCAACCTAGAAACGGTTAAGGGATTTGCAGGCTGCAGCTTTGCGGCTATTGTGCTAGCAGGAGTAGAGCTTTCTCTTCACGTTGCCAGTTGCTAGGCTTGGGACTCAGCGCCGATCCTATCCGAGAGAGTAGTACTCGCCCTGCTGCAGAGGAGTTATTTCTTCTGTCAGTCTTGATTTGATATCGCAGAAAAAACTGTTGTGCCCCTTCTCCCTCAGGTACCATGGTCTTCTGCAGCTGGCAGGAAACAAAGCCTTTTGCATGAGCAGAAGTGGTATACTTCTGTGATCCATAAATACACCACAGTGTGGAGGATTCGCTGTGTTTGCCCATAACACAGCCACGGGGGCTTTTTTGGCAATGTTCAGGGTTGGCACGGAGGAGGAGGAGGTGTCAGCAGCCCATAAAATCACAGGCAGGGAACGAGTGGGAAGAAGAACATGCGGGCGTAAATGTGTGCTTACCTACCACAGTGGCCGTTCCCCTCCCACCCCCAAGCTCTGCTAGCTTTAATCGTCTTTTAGACCCGTGCAAAAACTCTGCGTACATCAGGTGGTGGATGTTTGAGTAGCTGCATTACTGTAGCTGGAGAATCTAACCCCCTTGCAGATGAACTTGGTGGAGGTCTGGAGAAAGCAGCGTGGCAGACGGCTGCCGTCGGCTGCGCCAGCTGCTCCCAGGGCAGCTCCCGGCCCCATCGGCTGCTCCCTGTCCCCTCCAGTGCACCCTGGAGTGATGCTCGGTTTCTTACCAGAGTTTCATGCACGCCATGTTTGGGGTCCCTAAGTTTTTTTGTCCTTTACCCATGACACGTCCTTTCTCAGTGGTCCAACACATGCTGTTCAGGTGCGTTGTACCACGTGGGGAAACTTTTTCTCCCACAGCTGCAGGGAGGAGCACTGGAGACTTTCTTATGCCCCTTTCCTTTACTAGGAGGGGGCATGGGTGAAAGGTGTCTATGTGGCTATTCGTACTGTAACATTAGCTGGAAGGAGGACTTGGCCATACTGAACATTTTTTTAGTAAGTTCTCTTGCTGTGTTTTCAGCCCAGTCCTTTAACTGACCTGGGCTTGATTATGCACTGAATGCATTGCCATTACATGCTGAGGAAGGCATGGTAAGTTCATTTAACAAATCTTTCAGATCATCTGTAAATGTATACTGCTCTAACCTCCTGTTGAGTGCGCTGGTTATTATGTTATTGAAGTTTATTCCTGATTTGATGAGTGGCTCCTTTCCTATCTGCCAGCATCTTTGACAGGCAACAGAATTATCCTTTTAGATTTATTACCAGGGAATTATGGCTGCTTGGTGTGATGGAGTGCTCCTTGTTACTTGGTGTTCAGAAACATTAGTCAGGTGGGGGAAAGTACTGTAATCACTAGAGCAAAAAATCACAGTGCAGCACAGTCGTAGCGCCCCGGAGTCCTCAATTCAAGAGTCCCAGGACTTCTGGTTCATTCTCCCCGAGTATCTGATCTGGCTACAGAGCAGGCTCCTGACAGAAGTGCCCGAGTTAAGCGGAGACAGGTAGGCGATGAACCTGCCCCAAATGTTAACACTATACAGCAGGGAGAAGGTGCCACTGATCCTGTCATGTAGGTGGGAGAGATGAATCACCAGGAGGTAAATAAACTATCTGGCGAGGCCTGGGAGGGCTGTTGGCTCTGATAACGTATTGCCCGCTGTGTGTTTATTGCAGACAACGCTGTTTCAAAAGGCGTTTGCAGTGCTGTGTTTTAAGTTCATTGTGCATTGCCCATACGTGGCTGTGGAGGCAGCTTTATTAAGATTAATGGACTCACTAGCCACTAACGGGGAATCAAGCGGAGCTCACTGTGATGTGTCCTTGCCTTTGTGCGTGTACCGCGCAGCCTTCCCATTAGATAACGAGGAACTGCAAGTAGTCGCTGCCTTGGGCAGCAGCCTCTGGAAAGCCTGAGGACTTAGGCAGGAGGCAAGCAGCTCCCTGTTTATTACACAGGATAGAAATGACCCTGCAGATGCCAAAGGGCTGGGGCAGGGCAGCTGCTCAGCTCCTAGTAAAAGCAGCATGAGCCTGAACCCTCCCAGGGCTCCCCGGCTATGCATGCCCACACCACTGGCACCCTTGGACCGGCTTCAGTGGGGAGGGCAGGTTGGCCAGCGCGGGCACTGCCAGTCTTGACTTTCCCCGTCTGCTAGTGGGATGTGCGAGCAGCAGCTGCCTGCTCGGCCGCATGCCGGGCGAAAGCAGTGATGCAGCACGGGACGCGGAGCTGAGGGCTGTTTGAAGGCAGAAGCGAGGGCAGGGCTCCCCACATCCTGCAGAGAAAGATGGGTGATGCAGCCCACGTTCAGGCTTCACCAGCAGCGGTTCATCCCCGAAATGCGACGTCTGAGTGTGGCCGGCCAGTTTTAGAAAAAAAAAAATTGTGATGGAGGCCAAGAGTCATAGCGCAGATGTAGGAGATGCAGATTCGAGTTCCTCTTCAGCTTTAGTTAACACAGATCTGAGCCCAGCTTCCTTCTCCCTCCCCAAGGCTGCTCTGGGCATTGTGGGGAGTCACCCAGTAACCCCAATGATGTTGGTTTTCAGCATCACATCCATACACATGTATTGCAATGGGAAGCAGGAACTTGCTTCCCAGGTGAGTGCCCAGCCCCTCACTGCAGAGCAGCCCACACCGGTCCTTTCTTGCTGGAAATGTTACTGTTTGATTAGCACGCGTGAGACATGAAACCACATCCACAGGATGGGCTGGGAGAGACCCCGTGAGCTGGTGTAAAAGCCGGTGGCCTGGACAGTCTTGGAGAGGGTCCCCGTCCTGCCCTCGCACGAGGCAGTGGGAGGATTTCACCCCGATGGAGCTACACTCCATCCCCTGGGCTCCTTGTCCCTTTTGCATGGGGTCTGCGTGATGACTAAAACTGGGCCGTCGGCAGAGGTTTGGGCTGACAGACGAATACGCTAGCCTGTGGTTTGCTGTGCACCGCTTTTGCTTCAGTCTCCCTACCCTAGAGTGTGCTGTTCCCTTTCAGAAGATGCTCCTGCTGCAGCTGCAGGCTCCTGGGCCTCTGCTCCTGCTGCAGGGCTTGGCCATCGTGCAGCAGCTGGGCTGGGGCTTCAAATCTGGTGCCCACCTTGACCCTCTCCTCTTTCTGCTGCTTCATTGGCTTTGCTTCCTTACCCTCCCCGTGGGTAAGCGGCTTTTTGGTGGCTATTTCTTGCCAAATGCTGCTGCTGGCCGCCATGGTGCTTCCCTGCTTCCTCCTACCACGGACCAGGCGGTGAAGAGTTGTCCCCCCCCCCGAGTTACTCCCGCAGGTAGCCCGCAGCCAGCCGAACCCCACTGCAAGGCGGCTGCTGGGCTGCTTCGCCCTCGGGCTGGGTTTATTTCTGAAGGGCAGGAGCCATTTTGACAGCCCGGAGGCACTGTCGCTGGTGGCAGCCCTCCTTGCTGAGGATACACGGGGAGGACATCGCGGTGGGCACCACAGCAACTCTCCTTTCCAAGGGGTTTCTTGAGGCGGCGTGGGTCTTCTCCAGCAGAAGGCAGCCTGAGGAGGGCACAGCAGCCTGAGGGGGCTGGGCAGGCTGCGAGGGGGCTGCAACATGGGGCAGAGCATGGCAGACAGTGTGCATGGAGCATCCATGCTGGGCAGGAACCAGTTCCCCACGGGTGGAACTCCCCATATAACAACTACAGGTGCCCTCGGAGCCCTGGAGCTTAAAGCCTGAGCAAAGTCTGGGGGCCTCGGTCCAGACAAAAATGACCCCCCTGCCTGCAGAAGAAAAGCTGTCCTGTCTTCTGAGCGAGGGAAGGGCTCTTAACTCCTTGCTCATGAAGTCCTGGTTGGCTCCTCAACTGCTTCTGCATCTCCTGTAAGCAGCAACATCACGCCTGCACCGAACACTGTTTCTGGCAGTGGTGTGGGCTGTGCTGAAGTTGCAAACCTCAGCACGGCTGCCCCTGGCCCGTCCTGTCGTCTTGAACCGCAGCAGTCCCTGCTGCAGAGGACTCATCCTCCCCACCCCAAACCTACGCCATCCGGCGCTGTGTGCGCAGCAGCGTGGCCGGCTGGGTGACCACCATACACACAGCCCAGGTCCCATGAGGCAGAGCTGATGACAGGAACCCCGGCGAGAAAAACGCTGAAGCAGCTCCTTCAAAGGTCACCCCCAGCGATTACATGCACAGGAGAGGCTCGGACGTGCGACACAGCTGCTGCTGTGAGACCGGGGGAAGTCTGCACCGAGCTGCGGCTGCTATTACAGAAGCGCAGGAAACCAAAGCCCGGGGCGGACGGAGGGGCTCGGGCGCTCTGCGGCGCAGTGACCTCACCCCCCCTGCACTGCTCCCACGAATGCAGGCAGCTCTTAGAGATAAAAAACAGGGGAGCGAAGATGTTCAGCCACCGGAGTCAGGCAAGCAGCTCTGCCTCTTCACTGCTCTGAGAAGGGCAGCGTTTGGCTGGAAGAATCGAGACGTGCGATGCTTGGGGTCCAGCTAACCCAGCACTGGTGTCTAATGGTGTGAAGGTGTCCCCAAAGCTGCACGGCTGTCTTGTCATCCTCCGTCGGTGAAAACGGGCCCTGCTGAGGCCCACGATGGCACCCACAGGTAGACGGCTAAAGTGGTGAGATGAGTCCCATGTTTTTAGCCAACCTTTGAAAATAAAGGGAATATTTTAACCTGCAGCTGAACCACTGCACGCACTTAGTGGTCCCCAGTGATCATTTTAAATCATACCAATGTGTATCAGAGGTAGGAGCTACATTCAGATCCTTAACCCACCGTCATATGAAATGCCCCTGGCCATGAAGAAATGGGTTGTTAGAAGCAGTCTTGCATCAAGTCTGCACAAGCTTGCCCTGCAAGGTGGGCTTGTCCTCACAGCCAGCTAGTGAAGCTGTGCCAAGGCTTACATGTCCCCAGCACACACAGCCGGAGCAGAGCGGTCTCCTCTGGTGAGGGCTGAATTCTCCAAATTCTTTTGGTGGAAGATCAGATATAAACATCTATTTTTTTTTCAGTGGCAGCATAGCTCTGCTGCTTTCTGGGCTCAGCTCCACTGCTATGTTGACCTCTGGCTTCTCTGAGTTCCCAGAGATTAAAAAGGGCAGGACGAGTCATGAGGAAGAGCCCTTGGTGGCAAAAAAATTAATGGCGCAGAGCTGCAGTAGCAAGGTCTATAGCTTCCGAGTCTACTTCCAGCCTGGCAGCCACAGCAGCTTCCCAGCACTGAGCATCTGCAGTGTCCGCAACCCTCAGTGTTAACCAGCCGTGAGTCATGCTCTCAAAAATGTTGAGGTGTGGTTTAAAGCCCAAGTTTGTTTATTTTAAGAATAAATGCTGGTCTACCATATGTACTCCCTGGTATTTAAGTTTTTCTACATAAGAGGACTAGAAACTTTTCTTTACCAGGCCTCTTTCTCACATTGCCATGCCCTTTCAGGACCCAGGGTTATCGGGAGATGAATCAGGAGTTGCAAGAGCTGGCAGAAGTTCACGGGAAGCACTGGGTGGCAAGCTTGGTGCTGCTTGCAGTACTCTGTTGAAGCCACTCGCAGGACGATGCTCCCTGACCAGCTGGAGACTTTCCTAGAAACTGTGACCTCAGTGTGTCTCCCACCCCCAGCCTCCCCCCATGCACATGCTGAGATATTTGTATCTTCTCTGTGCTGTGGTCTGGAGGTGCTCCTGGTGATGCTCCTGCTCATAGATGATGCACAGAAATGTATTGCTGTAAGCCTCGGAGCTGCTGCTGCTGGCCAGGCAGGAGCTCCAGGTGTGCCAGCACAGGTTGGCTGGTGAGGCTGTGGGTGGGAGAGCTCACGATGGGGCAGGACATGGGCTGTTTCAGCCGTTCCTACCTCCAGCCGCAGTAGAAAAGGCCGGAGTGGGGCTGGGCTCCATTGCCAGGCTAGCTGCAGCCACCGAGCTATGTATGTGGGACACTGACGGCAGAGCTGCTGTCAGAAGCTCCTGCAGGAGCTAATAATATTTGTGCTGGTCTACGGCAAGGCTGCCTGTTGCAGTAGCTCTCCGAGAGGTGCTCCCTGCCAGCCTTCCTCCAGCTTCTGCTGGAGCCTCCCTCGGCAGCATTGCTAACAACATCGTGGCTGCTGATTTTCCAGTACGCACCTACTGCCACCTTCCCCCCACCTCTGAAAGTGACTGCTGAGGTGCATACAGCTCCCACTTTAACAACCCCCCCCCGACCCCCAGCCTACCAGCCCCCATCCACCCATTGTACCCAGTAGAGGTTCCCAGTACCCTCCGTAGGGGATGTGGTTTGCCGGGTCCAGCAAGCTGCCCCTCTGGAGGAGGTGGCTCTGCAGATCACAAAAGCACTTTCTGGGGCTCAGTAGTCCTTTATGTCCCATCCCCACCAGTCCCTTACTGTGCACATGGAAGAAGAGCAGTGAGGCACAGGAGAGCTGCAGAGTCTCAGCAGAAATCTGGTGCTTTGGTGCAGATCATCCCTTCCTCATTTCTGACAAGTAGATTTAGTATCGCCGTGCAAACCAAGCAGCAGGTCTAGTCCCTAGGGAGCTGCCGACTGATAACACCAAATTGTCCCCGCGTCCCGCGTACCCTCCTCTCCCACTGCCTCTAACCCTTGTCTACAGCATGCGTGCACCTGGGGAGAGACAAGGTTTCTGGTACCACTGTTAGGGCTCTGATAAATACTGGGGGGAAAGGAGCTGGGAATAGCACTTTCCCCTCCTCCCCCCTAGTTTTCTTCACGGCCGAAAGGCCAGTGATCTGCTTTCTGCGATCACATAGGTTGTGGTTGCCCAGTATTCCCATGGGAACTGGGACCTTCAGGGGAACCAGCAGCTGCCCCAGTGCTGGTGAGCACCCAGACGGTGCCACTTCTGTCCCCACAAGGTCTCCAGCAGCTTCAGCTCCGTGGCGGAGACCGCAACGCACCTGTGTGTGGCTTTGCAAATCTCCTCCTCTGTGCAAAGCAGCATGGTGCAAAGCACAGAAGTGCAAAGCTGGGGGGGTTGGTACAACACCACTGGGGAAAAGTATCCTTCAGGTAAAAATCAGTGCTATATGGGTCACCCCCTTCCCTCCAGCCTGTCCCCCAGCACCAGCCTGCTTACGTGCTGTTTAGACAGACACAAATTTCCTGAGGTGCCAGCCAGGTGCCTTAAGACTGAGGGAAAGCCAAACCAAAATAAACCTGATGTAGCTGGGTGCTTTAATTTGCAGGAAGAGCTGAGCAGCAGCAGGCTGGTTCCCAGCTGAATCTCTCCTGCTGTATCAAGCATAAATTCATCAGGTATTCCATTTCCTGAAAAAAAAAAAGCAGAATAATTCACTTCTTAGAAATGAAGAGTAGAGCTATTTTTCCCTCTGACATGGTGAACACAATTACCTAAGGCATGGGAGGCTGAGATAACTCACTTATTCAGCCCCCATTTTCCAAAGAAACCATCATCATTCTGTCAGAAAAGGCTTTAAAACCCAATTCACATCCTGAATGCTAAAACATCGCCACATACAGAACCTGTCCTTATGATTTCTGTGCACCAGCTGCAGCATCACAAGCAAAACACACTCATAGGCAGGGCAGAGTTCATTATTATCAGGGCCACAGACACCATGCAAGCTCCCTGTGTTTGCTGACCCTTCTCCCGGTGCTGTTGGCATCTCCTTGTCCTTCAGGAGCAATTCCCAGCACAGCAAAGCACACGGGCATCCTGTTAGCAGTGTGAGCCACGATGGGACTGGGAAAGCGTGCATGGGGGAAAAGAGTCGCAAGCTGCGTCTGTTCGGAGAGCTCAACGAAGGGAAACCATAAGCCTGCGCTTGCCCCCAAATATAATCCCGTTTAGGCTGCACCCTCCACTCCCACCTCCTCTGCCATTACATAATAGGGAGTGGAGTAATGACTTTCAGCAATGCTGTTTGAATGGCAGCGATCCAATTCTGAACTGTATTTTTTTTTTTTAATGGTGGGGGGAGAGTGGGTTGGCGGGGGGGGGAGCATCAGTTTGGTTTGTCTGCAATCCCTGTTTTGCTTTGGGAGCTTTAGAGGACAGACATATTCTTCCATCTCTGCTAATCCTCCTCTGATACAGAGGATTTTCCTGCCATTAAATGATAGCTTGTGAGAAAAAAAATGCCAACTTTTCAGAGACTGACTCGTATGGCTAATGGCAGCCTCATGAGCAGGAGGGAGGACACAGCCACTGCCTGGCTAGGTAAGCAATGTATATCTAGGTGATTTCTGTTGGGAATTTTGGTTTTGACTGTTTGACGCTAAGCTGGTGACGCTCCTCTGTACCAGCACGTATTTCTTAGGGAGAGGGCCAGCCTCTTACTGATCTTTTTTCACCTCAGATGATAGGAACCTGCCCTTGGCACGGCTGGTGGGAAGGATGTGGATGAGCTCCTGAAAAGGAGTAGCACAAAGCCGCAGGATTCCCTGAGAAGGTCAGTGGTGGAAGAAAGATACCAGAAAGGTGCTGGAGACTTCTTCAGTTTGAAAGCCTGTGGGAGAGAAGCTTTTTCCTTCATCTTCCTTTCTAAACATAGATCTTATTGTGGCAAAATGATGCAGGGAAATGACAGAGGATGAAACCTGTCTCTGTTCTTCCTGTGTGCTTTTAGATCCCTCAAGTTTGCTTGCCAGACCTGAAATGCCACTAGTGAATAATCAAGGTAATGTTTGTCATCATTTTAAATGGTGAGTATACTCTTATTCTGCATTACCCAGTAGTGGATTAGACAGATCGTTTGGAAAGGTGTAGGTTAAATACTCAATTACTGCAATCATTGTCTCTTTACCCTTCTAAAAACTCTGCAAACATTTTTTTAGTCTCTCACTTTTCCTTTCAAATGCTGAATTACCATAGTATAAAAAAGCAAAAGAGATCACCCCTGGGTGGAGTTTTGTTTATTCCTTAATCTCATGAATATTTTTGACCTTATTGCTGTATTTCACCCTTTTTGTTAAACACATATATCTCATTTGAGCACCCTCTGTGACACTGAGTTGGAGGCATCTTTCAGCTGCTGCCACAGTGTTAAAAGCAAAAAGAGCATCCTTTTTGAGGAAGGGGAAGGAGGAAGGAAGGAGAGGAGGAGATGTTTCATGCTATGTTGGTCAGAGGAGATCTGGCCAACAGCAGAGACCTGATCTCCTGTGCTCTGAGCAGCAGCTCTTCTGAGGGTTTGGTGGGGTTCAGATGGAGGATTTTCTTCTGACTTCCTTTGCAAGACAAAGAGGGAGAATTGCCACAAAGACTGCAGTGCTGAGGGGCTCCTCTGAGCTCCTATTGCCAGGGGATTGTTTTCTGCTTGAATGGTCCTCAAGTGTTTGTTTTCCATGTACTGCACTATGCAAAGAGATACACTTGTAAATAGAAATCTTAGAAGCACGCTGTGAAATGCCACTAGCAAAAGACCCAGATTTGGCACTAAACCCCTCTTGTGTATAAGGAGAACAGGCTGCGTATGGCTTGGGTACAGACATTTCCTTTATCAAGCGATCAGAGAACAAGCAGGGAGGGGAAGGATGGGATTTGGTTATCACCGTGCTCATTCCTACGCACACAGTGTACACAGCTGCTGGGGGAGGTCTGCTCTGAAGGCCAGAGCTGTGCCTGAGCTCGGGATAGCTGCGGCTAAACATTGAACTTGCCTGGGACATACTCGCATATAGGATAGCCTATGCACATACATCCCTCTGGATGTCACCCTGAGCATATGCAAGGCTCTCGTTCCAGCAGCAACACGTGGATCCATCGGTTCCAGACAGCCACCTGCGGTCAGACATTTGGGAACAGGCAAACCCTTAATCTGTCTGGCCTTCAGTTTATGTAACTGAAACAACATATGCCCCTGTTTGCAAGCAACAGTGGACTGGTGCAAAGGGTAGCAAACGAGGCAGCCCCTGGGCAGCCTGCACAAAGAAAAAGCAATCCGAGGCCGGTGCGTTATCCCCCTCTTGTCCTTAGCTCCTCGCCTGTTTTCTACCCAGGGCCCTGACCGAAGGGGCACTTCTTTGGCCATGGATGTTAGATAAGGGCTCAGGAAAAAGGAGGAGAGCATGCAAAGAAAATGACAACCTGTCTAAAATCCTTTCCACCTCTCAAGAGTCCTTTACTATCATTTATCCCTGAAGTGATGCTGTTTTGCTAATTCTCTGGTCACAATAGCGTGGCCAGGCTTGATGGGACTTGAATTTTGATAAAGAGGCCACAGCTAAAGTCCTTCTGTGCTGCTCCATCCAAATATCTAAATCCCTCTTCTGCATGCAACGACCAGGTTAGTTCGAACAGCACCAGGCTGGGTGGCTCTTGGGTTGATGTCTTGTCAATGGGGACCTGCCCAGCAACTGGGTTTGCAAGCCTCCTGCTTGAAGAAGCCACAGGCAGCGTAAAGTAATAAATACAGTACCGTGCATGTTGCCTTTAAAAAGGATGGAGAAAGGACAGAGCAATTGCAATTTGAACTGTAGTTCGGTCTGCACATTAAAGCCTTAGAGGATGCAAAAATAAAAGCTTGACACTTGCTGAAGCTGATGTTTCCTGGCATATCATCTCACAAGTCTGTCTTAGTAAAAATGTCCATCGGGAATACAGCTGTAGTGGGCAATCACTGTGCTGCAAACCGGCGGTGAGAGGCAGCCCGGCTGCTGGGAGCTTCACTCTCCAGACAAGTCAGCAGGAGCTTGGGGGAAAGCCTGTTCCTTGTCCCTTGGGGCCAGACATACACGCAGCAGCAGCAGCAATGTGATCCCAGCAGTGCTGTAATAAAGGTGGCTGTTGATATCTCATGTCTTGTTGAAAAAAAAATAAAAGGATTATGTTTCTGTGGGAGCCAATAAACTGCAGCAGAAAAACCAGGCAGTAGCAATACCACCGTTTCCCACTAGTGACTACATGGAGAGTTTGCTGGCGTGGCTGCTCATTTTGTTGAGTGGCAGGTAGGATGTGCCTGCAAGAGCAATTACAGAATGAGCTCTGCCTTCAGTTCTTCCTCTCTATTATTTCACAGATGTCTGATTGACTGGATGTTTTTTCCCTACAAAAATGCCTGTCCGTGGAGGCTGATGCCTCCCATTCCTTTCGTTCTTCTCTGATTTCACCCCACGAGCTCTCTCCTCCTCCTCCTTGTTGTACATCCACCTGTGTGGGACTAACTTGAAAAGAAACAATAGCCACACACCTCTCATGTCAGGCTGATAAAAGGGCAAAGCAGCTGTTCCCATCAAGCATAAGGCACTATGGTGACTGCCTTGAGAATTGGCAAAACAGTAAAAACTGTGCTGGAGGCACAGAGTATCTATCTCATCTATGATGAGATCATGAAGCAAGCAGTTGAACAATATCCCTTAATTTGTTTTTCCTCACGCCGCTCTGCCAGTACACAGTGGTAATGTGTTTTTAAACACTGTACTGCATCCTTGAGAGCTGATAGTTCCCCTTGTAGTGCTGCACCAGCTCATGGCTCTGGTGAAGAAACATTAGGTTGAATGAACAAAGAAAAGAAAAAAGCAAAAGGCATGAATTTGACGTGCCCCAGGCAACTAACTGCCCACTAATTGTCTAACTAACTGTCCCCTGCCCACTGCTGGACTAGCATACACTGCCCTCCCCTCTTCCCCACCCAGAAATACTGCAACCCATCCACAGCTCCTGGCCTTCAAAGCATCTCTGCCTGCTCCCCAGCCAAACCGTGTCCCCATCAACTTGCAGAGAGATCAATCACAGAGACACTGAGAAATACTTAAGTCCAGGTGAATCCCCCTTTTGGGTAGAGAAATTAATCAGAGGTGATATTCTAGATGGCGTTATATATATATATACACCCCCCCCCCCCCCCTTCTCAGAGGGTTTAAAAACCCCAGCAGAAGATTTTTAGGAATCTTTCACGCGATCTCCTTGGTCAGCACTGGTGTATAAGTAGCGTGTGTCAATTAGCCTAGCTAAAAGGAAGGCAAAGATAGTGTAATTTCTTTTTCCTGTCGTGACTAATGTATTTGCTAATGATGCATCCCAATTCTCTCCTCCCATGCCTCCATGGGGATGGCGCGTTCCTATCTGACAGTGATCCTTTGGGTCCCCCATGTCCATGCGGTGTGGGCGTGCGTGCAGTCCTGCCCTGCCAACTGCGTGTGCACCCAGGAGCGGAGCTGCTCCGTCCTCTGCGATCGTGCCGGTCTGGGGCAGATCCCTAGTGACTTCCCTTGTGAAGCCTCCTCTATCAACCTGGACAAAAACAGCATCAAGTTCCTCTCCGAGAGGGCCTTCGGGACCTTGCCTTCCCTCAAATCCCTGTCGCTCAACCACAACAATATCTCCTTCATCACCCCGGGGGCTTTCAAGGGGCTGCCCAGCTTGACCGAGCTGAAGATGGCCCACAACGAGTACATTCGCTATCTCCACACGCGGACTTTCACTGCCCTCAGACGGCTGGTGAAGCTGGACCTGGCGGACTGCAACCTTTTCAACATCCCGGACAGGATCTTCATTGAGTTGCCGGCTCTGCAGGAGCTCTTCTGCTTCCAGAACAACTTTCGGAGGATCCCAGGTGCCATCAGGGGCATGGAGAACCTGACCCATGTTTACCTGGAGAGAAACAGGATCGAAGCGGTAGCCTATAACTCCCTGCAGGGCCTGACCAAGCTGAAATACCTGAATCTGCAGGACAACAGGATAAACGTCATTCACGAGCGAGCTTTTCAGGGCTGCCGGAAGATGGAGTACCTGTACCTGAACGACAATTTGATCAGCGAGCTTCCAGAAAACTCCTTCGATGGCCTGCGGTGCCTGAAGATGCTCAACCTGGGGGGTAATTTTCTCAGGAACATTTCCAACACCTGGTTCAGGGACCTGGGGGAGCTGGAGGTCCTCTACCTGGACCGCAACAGGATCAACTACATTGAGGAAGGGGCTTTTGAAAACCTTACCAGCCTGGTCGCGTTGCACTTGAACAGCAACAACCTGACGACCCTGCCCTTTTCTGTCTTCCAGCCGGTGTACTTCCTTGGGCGGCTGTACCTCTTCCGCAATCCCTGGGAGTGCGACTGCCGCATCGAGTGGCTGAAGGAGTGGATGGAGAATTACAGACTCGTCAGGGATATTCCCTGTGCCTCCCCCTCCTCAGTAGCTGGCATTGACCTGATGGACGTGCTCTACGAGAGGTCGCCAGAAGGTTACTGTCTTGACCCGGTGGAGCTAAACATTACATCCGAAGGCCCGACCCCAAGTGAAGAGCCTTGGTCTACCACAGAGAGCAAGTTCAACAGCCTTATCTCCAAACTCTTGCTCCAGATGGGCCTTCCCGAAGAGGTGGCAAACACCACTGAAGTCTATGATAACAGCACCCAGCTGGATGGACTGATTGATGGGGTTTCTTCTGGGGTGGGGGGAGACAGTATCGAGGCCATCTCCTTCTCTTTGTACCTCCCAGCACTTTTTACAGTGATTGTTTTGCGGTGCAAATAGTCCCAGGGCTGCATGGAGTGTGGGTCCTGCTTAAGCGTTTAGTCCCTGTCCCTACCTAGTCATTAGGGAAAAGTTTGTATCGCGGGCCTCCGATACATAACTGGCTCCAAACTCTCCCAGGTTGGGTTGGTTGGATCTGGCTCCAGATTCCCCTGGGAGCTGGTAGGATCTGGTTCAAGGCTGGGTCCCAGCCTGCCGTGTGGGGTCTCAGAGCCTCCCAGACACTCACCGACCTGTGTGGAAGATGAGCAATGAAAGAATAGCAGTAAGGTGAGTTTCGCTTAGAGACGTGCGGTGTCCCTTGCTGGGAGCGGAGGGAAGAGGGCTCTGCACGGATGGTGGTGCAGCGCCGTTTATTCCGTTGGGCCAACTCTGGTTGACGCAACCATTGACTTTATGAGAGCAAGATGAGGCAGCAAAACCAGACACCCCGCCTTCATATCCTGACAGACACCCACACCCACGGCGGGTGCTGCTGAAGACTGGCGAACCATTCCTGATTTCCACCAGCGTGTGCCGGGGGGAGCTGGGCTGTCCTGGGCAGCGTCCAGGGATGCAGCACTAGCCCTTGTGAACAGAACAGCATCTGGGGAGGGTGCCTGCCCCAGGTGGGTCTGGGATGGGTACGGTGTTTTGGCCATGACTACAGATGGGATTTTGATCCTTTCTCCCCCTGCTATCCTGGCACAGGTGCAGGAGAACCAGACAGACCCATGTTTGTCAAAACATTCTTCTCTGAGGCAAAGCTATTTAAAATTAATGGCTTACTTATTAATGTCATTTCAATGTGGTTTTATTTTTCAATGAATCTATTGTTTCAAGGAATATGTTGTTTTTATTTGTAGATTATTTCATGGCATGACAGCAGGGGCAGAACATGACAAATGCAACCAGGCCCTACTAAATACTTTTTGCATTATTTCCACCACTAATGTGTACCACATAGCACGTCATATTATGCTGTACTAAGCAACTATGCCATCATTTTCTTTTATATGGCATCTTACATGTTTTATCTTTGAAATCTTCAATGAAAGCTGCTAATATGGCCAGAAAGAATTATCACGTTTTATGTATCAGGGCACATTAATAAAATAATCTGATATTTTGCTCACAAAAATAAATTAACTGCTCAAAACCCACATTTGTTTTGAGATCTTCTAATTACTCTGCTGGGTTTTTTGTAGGCTACTCAAATGTGTGCACATGAATGTCCTTTTTATGGTCTAGAGCAAATGGCAAGCTACTTATTGCAGCATAAAGAATAGACAGTTTAACTTAGAACATGACCGTGCTTACATTTGTGTTAAGTAGCAATGCTTTAAAAAATAAGTGACTATATAGAAATACAATTCTGTGATATTTTAACTATATTAAATTATTATACATGGCTTATCATACTATGATGTACATGTTCATATGAAATGATACAGCATATACAGTCCTTTAGTACTGCTAAAATGTCATGAAATAGGAATAAAAATGGAAATTAATTAAAAAAACCTATCAAACATTTTCATACCCCCCCCCCCCCCCCGCCTTTTCATGACCAAGTCAACATGAACGTGACCTCCACCCCTGCCTGGCTCGGTCCCTGTGGGTGCTGAAGCAGCAGTGGCAGAGGGAGAGCTGCCCTGGCTCACTCTTTGCTAAGGTAGTGGTTCAGTATGGACAACACATTGGCTAAAAACAACTGAGAGTAGCTTGGACAACACATTGGCTAAAAACAACTGAGAGTAGCTGTCCTTGCCTCTGCCCCTTCCCCCAGTCGCACACCAGTGAGTATCCAAAAACATATGCAAAGGACAGGCCAGCTGAAGATAGACTTTGGGCATAGAACAGTTGAAAAACGGTGGGCAATGTACAAATTCATGCACAAAGACCTTTTCTTAGCAGCTCTCGTGCCCTCTTACATCTGTGATTGTCTGGGAAAACTGGGGAAATAAATAAACTTTTTCAAAAAGGGCTCAACACTTCCGCAAAGGTGCCTTGGGTCGGGTCTGTTCACAGTAGCCGGGCCAGGCCAGCCTGGAGCAAGAGCGAATGCCCTCGGCCTCCAGCAGTGCTGGCATCCCAGCACGTCTGTAAACAACCCCACGGGTGGTCCCGCAGCCCCGTGGGCTATACAGCTCTGTCGAAAGCCAACGTTAGCTCATGCGCAAAATGACTGCGCGCTCCTGAACTCCCGGAGCAGCTGCCACGTGAGACAGGGAAGCCGCTTTTTTTGCCTGCACATTTTGCCAGCAAAAAGGCAGCGTCTCCAGCCGCTTCAAGACACATGCCTTGGGGCAGCCTACTCTGGCCTGCAGCGCTCTGTCCAAAAAGATCTACTGCTGCCTAATTAGCACCAGCGATTTCTAGAGGAATGCTGAGTACAGGGAAAACCAAACCCTCCCTGTTGTGATGGCTCCTCAGCTATCCGTAGCTCGACCACAGTTTTTTCCCCAGGGAAGAAGGATGCCAGATGGTTTGATAAATGCCTGTTTGACCTGTTCCATGAACTAAATTCAATGAGTTTGGATTTCCAGGCTATTTATGAATCCATTAATCTTCTTAAGTGCTAAATTCATCTGCGTATTATAAAAGGCTGTTTTTCAAACCTAGTCCAGCCCAATGCTGTAGAGGCATATTATGTTAAGGATGCCTTTACAGGAGCAGTATTTCATCCTGTCAGGGAAGGTTTATCAATAGGCTTGGCACAGATGGTAGGACATTGGGCACAAATGGTTGCATTTCACTTCCGATAAGTACGGATGTCTCACGAGTGAATTGTTTTTATAACCCACATTTTCATTTTCTGCGCTGAAATACATTAAAGCTGAGGATCGTCTTACTCTGCAGTTGTTGAGTATGGCTTTCAAGTTAATTAGGGCTTCAAAGATGCTTCTGTTTTACCTGCAAGAATGGCAGATCTGAATGTGAAGCATCTTAAAGTGTAGGTTTTAGCAGAGATTGCACTGTCAAGTGATGGACAAGGGGACTGTATATCATACTTTACTGTGGACAACAGGGCCAGTGGCCTTGGACATCAATGGTTTAAATGTCTCTTGTAGTCAAATACCCTAACTGCTTGCCCCAGAAAGCTTTCCCTGTGCTGCTGTAATATAGCTGTGGCTGCCTAGGAGCGCATG
This sequence comes from Harpia harpyja, assembly GCF_026419915.1. Lineage (NCBI taxonomy): Eukaryota > Metazoa > Chordata > Aves > Accipitriformes > Accipitridae > Harpia > Harpia harpyja. Next base: position 9,574,483 of record NC_068947.1, read on the forward strand.
GCTGGCATTGTGCTGCATGTAATGGGCTTTCAGCTTCCCTGCAGTAACGGGGACAGACTTCATGCTCTCCTGCTCCGAAATCCTGAGCCGAGAGATCAGTGATGTGTGTTTCCAGTGATACAGAGCATCTGTCATGTGAGTGCTCAGGAAAAGTCCGTGAGGCTGTGCGTTGCTCTCGCTTTGCTCCTCTCTCCTCCGTGTCACTCCTTCCTTGTCACCCTCTCTGCTCAGCTTGGGCACTTACCTGGAAGAGCAGTAGTCTTCTGGGAAGGACAGCGATGTATGGCTGCTCAAAAGCCCTGACAGGATTTCCAGCACCGTGAAAGCTTGTATTAGACTAGAAGCGCCCAGTTCATTCTTTCATGATCCTTGTTTCTAAGCTCTGAGCAAAGGCCTTGTTTCACTGATTACGTGGGTAGATGCCAATTCACAATTGCATTTTTTCCTTTGTTTTGAATCTCTTGATAAGAAAACAAGTTAGGGATCTGCCTTTTGCATGAATAGTTTGATTTTTTAAAATTTTCTTAGACTAGACTCCTGCTGCAAAATTGTGCTTCAGCTGGTAAACCTGAACCAGCTGTTGGTTACAAGTCCATGGCTGAGAGTCCCTTCACAAACCAATGCTATTTTCAAAATCTGCCTCTGGCCTGAGACACCTCCAAAGATATCACAGAAATGCAGGTCAAGCCCAGCTGAGATGCCAGTCTCAGTTTACACTGGCTTTGGGACATCCATGTCACTGTGCCGTGGGCTGAGGTACTCATAAAGCAGGGTCTGCTCTAGGAGGGTGCAGTGCTGCGGGGCCTGAGGCTGTCCTGGGGCAAAAGGGCAGCAGAAGGGAGAAATCACGAGTACAAGGAGTACTTCATCGCTGCTGAGGGCAACATCATCCATCACGCACCCTGACGCTACTCCCACAGGAGCACACGGACGTAAAAACACCATGACGCCGTTGCACTCGCATCCTCCAGTGCCTTGCTCTCCATGCGCTGGTGAGGGCAAACCCCTAATGGTCTGACCGTGATGGGGCGAGCATTTCATTCATTGGTATTCATGTGGATGTCTTTCAGTTGAAGCGGCGTGATATCGTTTCAGTAGGGTCCCTGGTTACAAAATCATTGCCCTGCACAGACTCTGCATCCCTGTCCCAGGTCAGACAGATGCTGGGGTAGGAGCTGGTAGGAAACCTTCAAAGAATTTTTTTTTTGGCTGGTCCATTGGTTTTGATTACATTGACTGCCTGTAATCTGGAAGGCAGAGAAAATGACTGAAAACTTCTGCCAAACTGGTGTCTGTTTGGACTAATTACAGGTGTTTTCAGCAAAGCCCCGTCCGGGAGGGTGATGCGGGTGCTCATCCTGAGTCCTGCCCTCAGCTTTACTTGAAGCAGTGGGGAGGGATGGTCATGAGTTGCCTGGTGTTAGGATATACCTCGACTGAAGTTTAGTCAGAGAGCTGGTGTTCCCAGACCAAAGCATCTGAGGTCCTGGAAGAAGGCAATTCGTTTTAATGTACGGTACCTGTTAACACAGTGCTCTTCACAGGTGCAACTGTTTTTTATGCTTTACGACAGTTGCTATTAAATTAGAAGGGAGAAATGGTCAAAGTAAATAGAAAAAAGAAGTTATCTGATTTTGGATATCATTTCTTGGTCTCAGAATTCTGCCCCCATGTTGCATTCCTAGGGGTCATACTCGGTGTTTAACATGAACACTGTTACAACCCCCCCCCTTTTTTTTTTTCTTTAAATTTACAGCTCTGCCAGTAACCACCTCCTGTGAGATGTAGCTACTGGCTATTTTGCTTATCATGTGGAGTCTTACATTGTTTTTCTGCTTTGGAAAGAAATATGAAGTCCAGGGCAAGAGGAATCACTGTAAAGATAACTTTGCTAGAAAGGCAGCAGATGCTGGCTAGCTGAGACTTGGGAACTTCATCGCCATTTTAAAGTGGGTTGTTATGTATTTTAGCTAATTCTTGTGTTTATGACATTTGGCTGCTAGCTTTTAAAAAAATTAAACCTTGGTTTGTTGAGTTTTCCCCTGGTAATTTTTTGCAGTCACAAATTCAAGAGGAACCAAATCAACTGAGTTAAAGTTTCTTATTCCGGAAAACTGCTGTTCCTCCTTTGGAGTATATGAAGCCTAGCAAGAAAATAGCCTGTAATGATCGCTGCTGCCCCAGTGTGAACTTCAGAAGATAGGGCAAGTTTGGGTAAGAAAAATTACTTTCTGGCTACATGAAGCATACCTTTCTAAATGCCTGCTTTTGTAAAGTCAAGGTGTGGGCTTGTTGCAAAAACACTAATAATATTGGTCCTTCCTTTCCCCCGACCTGAAGCTGATAGAGGCCTGTGGAGTTTGAAGAATCTGCTGCAGTGACCTCCAAAACAGTTTTAAAAGAGCTTTATGGAAAATGTTAACCATGGTGTAAAGACCATGAAAAAAAAATAATAAAAAGCATCACAAGTATTACTTTAAAGAAAAACACATAATTAATTTTTAAAGCATAACAAAATAATCTTAATGCTGAAAATGTGTAAGGTCTAAGAAGCAACTATGTCAAGGGACATTACCAAGTGGCCAGCTGTTGGACAAACTTTAGATTTTACATGATGAAGGACCTATAGGTCAAAACCTAAAGATGCACAGGATCAGCACCAAAAGGTCTCTCTGTCTTGGGGCAAAGCTGGTCTTTTAAACTCTAATATAAAGATGAATACAAATATGGCAAACAGATATTTCTGGACAGAGTAGATCTTGCCCAAAGCCTGATTTTGTTGACCCTGTGGTTAGCTGAACCAGTCTGATCTTGTATGCTGTGGTTAGTTTTAGCCTTGACTGCAAAAAGTTCATTACTTCTGCAGTTTTTCTCACCTTTGACCTTCACCACATCCTTTGATTTTTATTGTATTTCCCTCTTCATCTCTCCCTCTTTTAAGGTCTGATTTAGAGTTAATTCTTAACTTGTACAGCATAAATCTTATATTCTCTATGAAGAATCCCAAGGCATTTTAAAAAGACCTAAAACTTCCATTAGCTTTACCATACCTACCTGTCCCATGGTTTACTTTACATGCATATCCTATTTATTTGCTTTTTGGGTTAACAGCTAATTTCACTTCGTGTTGTTCAGCATCTAGGACAGGGGTTTTGACCTGTGACAGCAGCTTCTTGATGTGGCTATAGGTCTGCAATGAGACCATCTTAAAGTGTCCTTCTTCTCCCGCCCTTGTTTCCCCCACCCTCCTTTCCCTGGTTGCTTGTTCCTGTTCCAAGCCAAAACTTGCCCACACCCTCATTGTGCTGCAGCAGCAAGGCTGGCTGTGCTTGAAAGTGGATCACCGAAATGTCCCAGTTAAAAACAACATCTGCCCCTCCCTCTTCTTTGATGGTTAGGAGCCCAACTATTTCCCCTAAAAGTTTATGAGTCAGGTTGGGCATAAGTGGGTTAAGCTGGGGCTAATAATAAGAAACCGTAATTGCTGTATCTGAAAGAGGGACAAGCTAAATTGGAAAGATCACGCTCAGTTGCTGGTTTGCACCGTATGATTCACTCACGCCAGCATGGATCTGGTGCGAAGGTACAGGGAGAGGTGTTCTCTCTTTTCGGGACCCAAAGAAATTAACAACTGAATTTAAGAAATGCTTCAGCAAAATAGGCCCTACAAGATAGCTTAAAACACACTGTAAAAATGCTCTTATTCTAGGACTTTTATCATTAACTCTTGTCGTTGCTTGTACTTAGTGCAAACAGCTTTTTTTGAAGATGACATCGTTGCAGCTTGTCTACCTTCTCCCACATCTCCCCTGAAACAATACATGAGCAGCCTGCGAGTTGGTTACTTACGTGCTTTAATTAAAACGATGGGCAACAACTAAACATCTAACAACTGATCAGATCTGGCCGCGTTCATGTGAAAATGACCCCTGGGAGTTATCTGGCTTCAGCTGGAAGAGGGTCAAGCCATGCCTTGGTCTAATGAGAAAGGAGGAGCGCAATTCTGTGCAAGGACAGAGCTGCTTGTGTGGGATCGCCCAACGCGGAGCTGTGGTTCTGTGGGACCTGCCTGTAGCTGGAGGACAGGGACTGTGGGCATTAATTTTTGAATAACGGTTTTATTTTTTTATTTCTATTTTGCTTAGATTGAGGGCTGACTCACGGGCACAGGGGTGCTGGGGAGTAGTTAGGAGAGGTCTAGGAAGGCTCGGGCTTTGTGAGAGCAGACAAGGGGATTAGCAAGATTTCCTTGCTGCAAGCAAGGAGAGACTGAGTGCCTGGTGGAGTGGGGATCTGCTGGACTCACAGCAAACTGCGTCATGCAGGCAGGTGTAAAAATAGGTGTAGCTCAGTGGGGTTTTACTTCTGGGCTTTTGATGATGAAAACAAACCCGAGCGCACAGTGCCGGGAGTAGGCGAATGGGCAAACGTGATATAAATCAGTAACAAAGGACAACTAGCTGTGTGCATATAAATTGGGATGGAGTTGGCAGTAGCAATTCCTCACCATGCTGAATGATTATGTCTCAGTGTGCTGCGACAATAAGATATATATCAGACACTATGTGGATAGGCACTTTCTTGATGTATGAGACTGGCAAAGAGTCGGAAGACAAACTGTAGAAATAAATGATAAACTGGCAATCAGACAAAGCTTTTTGTAAATATCTGTGCTGAAATAGGTGATTATTTTCGAAGGCAAAACGTAGTGCTGAAATTTGCAGATGCAGAATTTTTTAGGCCAGTAAAGCTTAAAGTAGGTTTTGATGAATTCCAAATTACTTGAAAGCCAGGTAATTTGGAGCAATGTGGTAGATAAAATAGTTGTTAACCTATGTAAGGTAATACATATTGGAAGACATGACCTGAACTGCTCACAGGCATGGCTGGGCTTTTGGGGAAAGACAGACCTGAGAATTGCTGTGAAGGGCTGGTAAAGCAACTGACATAAACCAAACAAAATGCTGTGAGTAACAGAGACTGGGACAGGAAAAATAACAACAGACTGTTATGCCTTTTAGCAGTACCTCATGATCTGGAGTATGTCCAGCTTATGTCTTGCCACCTCAGAAAAGACATAGCAGAAATAAAATTTGATGACAGAAGTAAATGAGACGAGTCACGGAACTAAGATTTCTCATTAGCCAGGACTGAAAAGACTGGCTTTGTTTAGAAGGAGACCTAGACGGTTGTAAGTCTTGTTTAGATGGAGAGACCTAGGAAGTGTTAAGTCTTGTGGGAGCAATGAAGCTCCCTTTGTGTATTGGGTTTCCTTTGAAATCGTCTGTGAGCAAGTCAGTTAACCAATGCCGCACAGACCAGTGGGACACAAATGATCACAAATTCTAGAGACGAGTGAGACATCTCTGCTCTATGCCACAGAGCACAATGACCTTCACCACAGGATCCCCTGGGGATGTGGAGGTTCACTTTGATTCACGGGGCTTTTCTACTTTTCACATGCTTTTATGTTACACCCCAGTGAGAGGCCCCCAAGCTTTGAAAACAAGACTTAAGTATTTTAAACTTTGGACTTCAGATTTAAATGTAAAGTTTCAACAGTTTGGCATTTATGGCAACATAAACCAATAAAAACAACCACGTAGCCTTCAAGTATATCATATATAGAACCAACCTTTTTGAGAGGGAAATTTTTTCATGAAATCACTAAAATGGGACAAAGTGTTTGTCAGAAACAGTTTGGAAAACAGTGACAAACCAGCCAGGAGGCAGATGCAGGCACTGCAGGAGAAGGAGCGTTGCAACTGGTGTCACACTGGAGAAGACAAGACAGTTTAAAAAACAATGCCCCAAACCCTCAAAATGGAAATAAACCACAAATTGCTACAAGCAACAGCTATAAAGTTACCTACATCCCACAGACTGTGCAGTCCCAAATTTTAAGCTCTGTGAGCAGCTTCCTTGGCACAATGAATTCTTCCTGGTGAGCATCTACCCTGAGCCAAGAAAACCCTCCTCCCTTCTTCCAGCCCTGGGAATTTCTCATCTCTGTCTTCGGTCAATGGAAGATCTTACACAGGATGCTGCCCGTGCAGCTTAGTATTAAAAGGGCTAGTTAGCATTTAGTACCTCCGATTTAAGTATTTACATCTCATGGTAGAAACCTGCCTGTCTTTTAGGCAGATGGTGGACACCACGCCTGTACCTACAGCACCTACTGAAATCCAGATTTAGGCACTGAATGTTACTGTGATGGGGTAAAATCTCTGATGAAACCCCAAGTTACTTTACACAGAGCATGCCTGCAAACACTGCTCAGGGGCTGGGGACTGTTCAGCCTCACCATCAGCTTTAAGCGCCAGAGGAGTTGTTAATACCCGTATATTCTGGTATCACCTTGCAGCCTTACCTATCTATGCTTGACATTGTAAAACACATGGTGAGTGTCAGGTCCTTATCCACATGGCTTACAACCTAAATAGATAGCAAGTGACAACGCAGGAGAGGACACGCAGGGAGAGGTGAAGCGACTTACCCTGTCTTGCACAGCAGATGACTCCTGGAGTCAAGCACAGCTCTCATGTTCCCAAATGTGCTGCTCTGTTTCTGAGCCTTTGTCTATTTATTTTCTCTGTAGGCAACTTACCTTTCTCTTTGTTCATTCAATCCTACTGTTTAATTTCTATTGACAGGTACCTTATAAATCCAAATCGGGTTGGGTATGAACTCTTGAAGAGAGCACGTGGATTACTTAAGTGAGGTTCAGGGATTTTCAAATGACGAGAAAAAAACCCCTAGTAATTAAAGTCTGAGCTTAGACTGCCTTGTTCTGTGGATTGAATTTGGTGATTTGCAATCACCTTCTTTCTGATCTCTGGTATCCAGAAAGATGCTTAATTTTATTTAGTAAAATGTCTTCTGTTGCCTTTTAAGTTTTGGGCTTTTGTTGTTGACTGTTGCCCTAGTCTGGGGGCCGAAGCTCTCCAAGTTCTTCTCTGCTTTAGCAGTCTCGTGACTGGTTTCTTTGGGGGGGCTCTACTATATCAGGCACATGGGTTTCCCCAAAGAATTCCCCGGCAAATGCAAACTTCCCTGCACAGTGCCTGTGGAGATGTGTCTGTCCTGGACAGGGCCAGGATCTCTCTCAGGAGACAACAGACACCAGTCACTGAGCCCTGACCCTGAGAGTCTGTAGGATTTAGTCCTGTATACCATTCTGAGCAGCAATGTTACCCTTCCCTCATGGCTGATTACTGCATGCTACCAAGAACAGAGTCTGTGAGACTCAGGTAGAGAGGACCTCATCGCTGTGTGGATCCTAAAAGGTCCTTTCTAGCGCGAGAGTCGGCACGCGAACCCAGCCTACAAAGCAACCCATCTGTTGCACAGCTGGGACAGAGGGCAGGAATGAGAAAGTAGATAGCAACACCCTCAGTGATCTCCAACTTTTAAGGTAATTGTTTTAATGATCAAAACAGATAAATATGTTAAAAACCTATTAATGAAAATACATGGCTAGACCGAAAGTCAAAGCTTCTTGAAATTATTGGGAGTCTTTCCATTGCGTTCAGTGGATTAATATCACACTGAAGGAGTACTCCAAATTACAGTCAGAGGGAAAACATTGAGCCCAGCAACATACGCGCAAGAAGCTAAAGCTTTTTCTTTTCTACCTGAAATCTTGCTAATTTAAAATCACAAATTGTAACAAGAAAATGTTGGCAGAGTGGAACCCTCAAACTGCTGGCACTAAAACCCTTCTGAGGCAGACCCTGGCAGGGGCAGCTGCTCGAGCTGCTAAAATCAACAAGGTATTTTCCTGGAAGCAGGATCTCTCTCTTCTTCCTTTCCTAACACTTGGGAAACACCCCAAAGGCTTTACTGAAATGCTTATTCTGTTAAGTGAAAAACCAGAATATTTTACTTTAGGAGAGTCATCGTGGTTAGCTAACTTGTGAGTTTTTTAGATAAATCTGCTTTTTATGCATTACAGAGTTTATTTGTATGTTGTTTTTCCAATATTAAATGAAAATAGAAGTTTTGAAAGTTTTCATAATAAACAGAAAATAACCCTGTGGAACAACTTCTTTCTGTGTTTCTTCTTCTTTCACCTACTGGGTAACTTCATAAATCTTTACTGATTTATTAAACAATAATCTTTACTGGATTATGGTTTTGACATAGAGCTGTTGCTTTTGTTATACCCATCCTAGTAAACAGAAATGGCTGTAAGGCAGAGTAAGGAGATGCTTAGACATCTAAATTGTTGGCATTTAGTGAAAAAGGACTGAGTTTAAAAAGCTTAATTTCTATGTAAGCCTGGAATGGATTCTTTAGCATTCAGTATTATTTACTGTTGATAAATATTCTGTTGATTTTATCGAATTTATATAAATTCTATCAAAATTACCATAAGATAAAATATTCTACAGAACTATTAATTGATCTCTCCCTCCTCCACATCTCCCTCTGGTTAATATGGAGATGAATCTTCAAAGACCTTTTGTAATAAGGATACTAAGTAATACGGAGGGGTAAGACACATTTGCCAACTGCTAGGAAACGCATCTTAAAATTAAGTTTCCGAATGTGATACCACCCGCTCTCCCTCCCCTCAGTTACACAAAGATGGACCCAAGTATAAGACAATTCTGCTGTTTCACATCTGTTTAAATTTCTTTTCACACATTCAATGAATTAGTCCCATAGCAGGTCTGGGCATGGGTTGACGCCATGGATTTCTCCTTACTCTGCTGCGTCTCTCTTTTAAAAGCCTGGTCATGCTTTTGATATATTCCCTGGTTTGTTAACTGTGACATTCAGCACAATCTGCATGTTATCCCTGCTATTTTCAGGACTTGCTCCACCGCCATGATCATTTTGTGAAAAACAGTGAAAGCGAAGACTCCGTCTGGATGGCTGGCAATGAGAAAAAGAGACTCAGGTTTCAGCTTCAAGATGAGTTACACTTAACAACAAGCAAATTCCTCCCTTCCTCTTGGGTATTTCCTCTACGCAGATAGAAAAATTAGCTACAGCTACTGATAAGGGAAAATTTGCAATTACTTTGCTAATACTCAACGTGAACTCTTTCAAGGATACAATGTGGAATGGGCTACTAGTTCAGTTATCTTCCACAATACAAAACCAGGCTCAAGTTACATACTAATCATAAGAACATATGGTAGAGAGGTGGCCGGATTTAATTTGCTTGTTACTGATCTTCCCATGGCAGTTGCTAAGAAGAGATACAGCAGAATGCATGGACACGCATATGCACACCTCCCCCTTTATTTTTTTCTTAGAAAGGTTAAGACTACGTGAAAAGCGATCAACTTTCTAACTAAAATCTTAACTGAGATTACAGCTACAGGAAACATATTTCCCAGGTAAGAATTAATTATTTATGTAATGTACAGATCTGGGAAAGAGGCTTGAAAAGCCTTTAACTCTGAGGCTAAATCATAAGAAATCAAAAAGCTTCTGTACTTGCTTCAGTCCAGCTTTCACAGGATTGGAGCAGAAGACTGCTAAAAATCACTTAAGGGGAAGAAAGTAAAAATTACGGTAGGTACACTAACTGTGTGTATCAGCAAGTGAAAAAACCCCATGGTAAACATTTAAATGTTGGAACTGGCTTTGTATTTTTTGTGTAGCAGCAGCAAAAAGACACTCTGCTCTAACTTAAGCTTGTGCGCTCATCCTCATGGTATGCACACAAGGCACAATCATTCAGGAGAAGTTACTTCTGCCCTGCGTGTCTATGATATATTTCCTGTTGTGCAGATATTTTAATTTGTTTGACTATTTGACATAACGTGCAGCAGTCTCCTTGGTAGGAGTTACAGGTATCTCTTAGCTCATTCAAAGTAGTGAAGAAACTAGGCTGAGAGACAGGCTTATTTAAGAAAATGAATATGCTTTACATAAAGAAAGCAGACTTTTTGTGGTGTCTGCTTTAGCTCATACTCTGTCAATTTAGCTTATAAAAAGACGACGTTTACTCAAGTCGGTCAAGAAATGTACTTCTGTAGTTTTCACAAATCCTCTTCTACCAAGTATTTTAAAGCCTGAAATTGAGTTCTAACTGCCTTCATTAAAGATCTTGAGAACTAATTACATTGGAAGAGAATGGGACAAGAACTGTTTGCATCTAATATTTCAATCTAGATTTGCAAAAAACAACGTAAGCTTTGGCAGCATTTCCAAGTATTTGTTTAAATAATAGCACTCTGAAATAATTTCTTTAGGGAAAAGAATAAACATGGAACAAATACTGAAGTTAGACTTTTCCTAATGGCTCTAGTATCCAGTTCTTGAAGTACACACTCCAGTTCAATGCTGCTCATCTCATCTTCTATGTTGTCCTTTCAAAATGAACTGAGTAACTTTGCTGATGAAGTTTCTGAAGCAGGTAGAGGTATTTTCACTTAGAGGCTAGTGGCACAGCATCTTTCTTGACCCAAATCAAATAAAAAGAAAACCAATGCTAAAACATACGGAATAATTCAGTTTTAGTGATGAGATTAAAAATGTCCCTCAGATTTTCAATAGTTGCATGCTGTGGGTTGCATGACAGCGGCCAGGATTGTCTAAACTAGGTTACCATTTCCATGCAATAATCTTACCACTCTGAGACATTGAATAACCTAGTGTACTTTTATTAAGTAAATGGAAGCAGAGGTTAATGAACATTTATTGGACCAACTTAACACCTTGAAATCACAGGCATCAGTCAGACTGAGAGGCAGCATACTGATAAGATCAAGTTTTCTTTACAAATCTATGAGCCCCTGTACAAAAATAAAGTATAAAAGGGGCAAACAGAAATATTTGTTTCTTCCCAATCCCAGGGCTGCTTCTGAGGTCACATTCAGCATAAATTTAGAGAAGTCCAAGAGGTGCTCTAAATTATGCGGTGATATTTACAGTACTAGGAGGACCCTTCTCCAGTTGGAGATCAAAAAAAAAAAAAAAAAAAAGAATCATAACATTAGCTCTGCACCTGCATGAGTCTTCGCTATGCAAGCGAAGCTTCCAGCTGAATTTATGGCAGCCTTTTGCCCTCTACGTACCACACAAATAACAGAGACGCATCAGAAGGGCTTGGGCAGGGCAGGAGGCAGGGGAGGCGTGGATCGGGCAGGCTGAGGAGTCCCGGGCTTGCTCTGCGCTTCCTGGGCCTGTGCTGAAACCAGTTCATGGAGCTCACTGGGCTGCGTGGTTCAGCTGTACTTAAAGCCTAGGGGGGGTTCCAAGTTAATCTTTTGCTACGGAAGGTTCCTACAAGGAAAACAGTCTGTGGTAAAGAGGAGGCAGGACAGTATGCTAGCTGACGTGCTTTACAGTTTTTGTCTCTTGATAAAAGGCTATACAGCGAGAATAAAAGAAACAAAGCTCTCCAAGTTAGTCTTTCTACTGTGCAGTATTAACTGAATGGTAGCTCCACTTAAGAGAAGAAAAGTGTATTAGTTACATGAAATCACTACTTATTGTCATCTACGTAAGGCAGAAGCACCCTCATGGGCCTTATGAGTTTTCTTTCTTTACAGGCTGGATACACAGAAACTCCAAGAAATTCACATTAACAGAGTCAAAAGTGTGTAGTCAAAACATTTATGGTGGACTATAGCCGAATTATCAAAATTACTTTACCTGTTTAATATCATAAACATTTGAGATGAAGAATGTGTCACTGAAGTCAGATACCAATGCTTACCAGAGAAGTTGTATTTCTAACATCAGAAACACTCCACTGCTTGATTTTCAGCAGGTCTTCCCATCTTTGTGCTTTACTGGGAAAAGAGGTAGTTTTGAGAGAGAATGAAACTGTCACTTCGATGAGCTCAGCTGGTGTGTAATACTACCATTGCAACAGCTGATCTACAGGAACACCTGCTAAGGTTCATCCGGGACTAAAATGACACGGCACGACTACTTGAAACTTTACCTCTTACTCACTAAATAAAATACTTCACAGTTTGCACCTATCCCCTTTTACAGGGGCTAAATTCAGAACAGATGAGCAGCTACTATTACTCCAACAGGTTCCCTCTTACTCGCTGGCCCACACAGATAGTTTCTCACCGGTTAGTTTCCAGCACTCCACAAACTACGAACTCAAGGGACTCGGTTACAGTACTTGTTTTGGGACGCAGTCACAGAACTGTGATTCCAGCTGTAGCGTAAGTGGGTTCAGCAGGTGGGGTAATGCGGCAGCTCAGGTTCCCTCCTGGGCTGCGGGCTGCAAGCTGTGCTGAGAATGCTGCACAAAATAAACACCTTGCCTGACCTGGCTGGATGGGATGCCTAGCTGGACCTAGACTTTGCCTAAGGATTTTACAAGAATAGAGATTTGACCACCCGACCTGCAGTAGGAGTAGCGACCTATGCACTTTATGATAATTACCCCTATGGTAAAGGTTCAACCGTGAGAACCTTTTCTGATTACATGTGCAGTGGTCCCAAACAACTGGAACAGCCCCCAGATCAGTTACAGCTGATAGTTCAACTCTGAGGATAAATCCTTTGAGAACACTGCATCATTTTAATATAAACACTAGACTTCATACTATACAACAGCACAGCCAACCAACTTTGAAGATAAATCATTTTAAGAAACATCGTATTTCTGACACCTAAAAAGAGGTGGCAATGCTTGCTTCTGTTAACCATTTTCAGAAAAAAATGCAAACCATCTGGGCCAGTGAGAGCATGAAGAAGGGAAACAAAATACCAGGTCGGCACACGGTTAAATTTTCTTACTAGGCTCTGCTCTAATTCTAAATTAGTTGAACTTGTGCTGGTAGTACAGGCAGAGCAGAGCCCCTGGAACAGACTATGGGCTTTGCCCTACAAGGGCCTTCGCTTAACGGACTTTAAGAAACCTTTTCTCGTCCATGAGTCACTGATTTGCTCTTGAAACTCCCTGCGATGAAATGAAGGACCCAAAAGCATTTAATTGTTGAACACATAAAAGGAAGTATATTTAAAATAAAAAAAATTGGTCAGACTGTAGAGTCAATTACCATTTTTAAAGGAATTTACAGGGCTGTTGTAGATGAGTCTTTTGGAATAGTCAGTTTATCGCAATGCCTAAACTGGTTTCTTCATTGCACAGTATTTTCTTTTAAAATGTGTGCATCTTTAAACAATTACATACATATTAAAAATCAGCATTTCTTTGCTTAAACTTAATTAAAACGTTAATACTCTCAGACAACACAGATCTGAAATGGTGAAACCAGTAATTGCCCCCTCCCACCTTACAACAAATTAAATTGAGACAAAATTACAAACACATTTCACTACATGATTATTATTAATAAAAATCAGTTTTTTTTTTTTATAAAGTTGCCCAAAATGCAAGGGATGTGCATAGGTTTACAACTTAGTCAGAATAATATTTTACTTTATTCCCTTGGGTACGTGTTCCCATGAACGGAATGTACTTTGCTGTAGATTACAGGTTTTATCAACACAGATACACCAACGGCATGAACGCTTGCGACTGTCCACATGCATTAAGAGTCAAGACCCAATTTCAAATTTCTAAAAGTTTTACAGAGTTCTTCAAAGAGACAGTATCACATTATCTGGATGTTACACAAAAGTACTTAAAAATACTATCCTAGGAAAAAAAAAGCGAAAAAAGGCCTTTAAAATTTATGAATTTGTTTCATAACCACTAGACTAATTACTTCAAATAAATAAAGGAAAGCAAAGTATTCCAATCAAAAAATCAGACTCTAAAAAGAATGTAGTGTTCCACCCCCAAGTTAAGGTAACAGAATCATATTATTATTACTATTAAAATAGATTATAGAAAGCAGCATCTATTTTGTGCAGTTTTTAGGGGCCCTTGAAATAAAAAGCTATGATTTCCAAAAATATAACATTCCAAAGGACTGAATAATACATATATTTAAAGATACATTTTATTAAAGTTTAGGAGAAATGATTAAAAAAAAGATACTGTCTCTTTAAATTAGTGTTTAATTTTTTTTTTCCCCTCCTCCTATCTATTCGGACATGACAATAATTATATTTTAGGTCACACTACATCTAGGTAGTCTCTAGGGGCCAAGACCTGTTGACACAAGGTCAATAACGCAGAGGTTTTCCATGTATGAGGTGGTTCCCAGTAATGACAGATTTTTTTTCAATTCTCTCATGACCGGTCTAGTAGACCCAGGAGACCGGGACCCACTGTGAGGCTGTACACACAAGCTCGATGGCTTCCTCCAGGTGCCTGATAGTTTCATCAATCTCATTGTTGATAATTGTTAGGTCAAAGTAGTGTGCATATGTTCTCTGTAAGATTTCAGACTCCTTCTGCAGGCGCTGAAGAGATTCATCCTGTTTGGCGGTCAGAAAAGAAAACGGGAGAGAGAGAAGTTGGATCCTTTCGTACTTTTCTACAACAGCTTTCTAACCGTTGCTTACAGAGAAGGAAACGGGCCAAAAAGCCTTGGGGAGGCCTAGGTCGTTTAGATCCCCCACCTACATCTATGCAAATCACAGGGGAGAAATGGCACGATTTCTCTCTCGAAGCTGACATTCAAACAGCACTCACTTATTGACATTACTTGAGACAAAACACAAGTCTAGCATTAAAAAAGCAAGGCAGAGGATGGAAGCTTAGAAAAGCAGCACAGACATGAGCAACGGAGACCATATACGAATATAACGTACAAAGTGCACAAATATGAGCTATTGGGCCTATGTCCAGGTAAGAACACGAGAAACAGGAGAGGGTGTATTGTCAGGTATCAGCTGTTCCCAGTTTTGGTCATGTTTTCTGTTCAACATCAGTCTTCCGGATCTACGTCCTTTAATACTCATTTACTGATAAGGAAATTCTCACTCCGCATTACTCTGCGGTTCCTATTTCAGAGCATGCCATTTCCAGCATCTCTTAGGGGGAGATCCTGAAGACAAACCACGCAGCCCGCGCTCAAGAAGGGCCAGCGATGGCAGACGGGTGCTCTCCATGGCTTTGTGTCAATGTCCTTACAGAAACAACCGCATCCTACTTGGTGGGTCTGCTACTGGACTCTGTGCAGCCAGCAACGCTACAGCGATGGGCTTTGTGAGTGAGGTCTGCCTTTCTGAGAGTGCGGGATTGCAAAAGGCTTCTTTCTACGGCTCTGCAGCAATTTTTAGTTTGAATTCTCTTCCTGCAAATTCCCTTAGAAATTAAAAAAAAAAAAAAAATCATTTGCTGCTTTCAGGAACCTTGAAATAACCACTGGAAAGTAATCAAGTCCTTCCTGCCCCACAGGTTTGGGGTGGATATGGGGCAAAATTACCTATGAACAGTATAGACTCCTGCTGCTCTGAAGTATCTATAGGGTCACTCACCCTACTTGATCTATCAACTGGGATACACTTTATTATAACAGAGTTTTAGGCTGCAGGAATACAGACACAGCGCCTCTAGCTGTTTTCAAAGAAATTATTAGCTGATAAATTCTGTTCCCAGAATAAGAGACTCCCCTTTTTTCTGTTTAAACTTCCAAGTATTTGTAATTACAGTGACAAGTAGCTGTGGAACAGCAGCTCTCAGGTCCTCTGAAGGGAACGACCTGCACTGAGACAGTTCTCCTTCCCTGTAGCTATGAAACCAGCCACTTCTGGAGGAGAAGTTCTGTACCAAAGTTACAGTTCTGCTTCTCTCCTGAAGCTGCAGCCTCAGAAGAGGGGGGATGTTGCCTTCACTTGATAATCACTACAGATTTCATTCAAAGTCAGACGAATACTCCTCACATGCGATTCTGTACAAGGGATGCTCCTTGTATGGACCATTACGCATCGCCAGCGATGTCTGGAACTTCCACAGAAAATACCAGTGCATGCAAATTTAATTTATGGTATTAACAAATTGGACAATATGGGTCAATACTAATATTAAATATTTTCGTGGAACATTTCATATGGCCCAGTGTCTTTAAGCCAAAAACCTAGTTAGGTAAACTGCCAACTTCTCATAGATTCCAAAAGAGACATCAATTTATGTCAGCAGAGGATCTATACTTTTCTGCTTAAATTAACCTACAAAGGAAAAAAAAATCATAACTGTCAAGCAGAATATTTTCAGTGCTTTATACATATCTAGCTAAGACTACTTTTATATTTAAAGCCAGTCTTAGCAAAATCATATTGCACCCTTAAAAGAGTTTTAATCTCATGGCACAAGGCTAACAGTATCTGAAAAACCCCCATGAAGCCTTAGAACTGTTAACTCATATGTAGCTTTTAAACTGCTATTCAGATTTCCCCACAGTGTCACCTTTACCTACAAGAATGAACTTTTCTCACTCAAGCATTTTATGGTGACTGACAATAAAAATCTGAAAAACTTACAGCTATCTCATCTTAAAAACAACAACTGGTAGGTAGAGAAGAATGAATACTAATATTTACCTTACACACATAGATGTCACAAAACTAAGAGTTTCAAGAATTCATTAAATTTTAATATTTTTCTGACTTAGCTTCTCCTAGATCCAACTTTACTGGGATCACAGTGGGTTGTATTTTGGAATATCTAGATTTCCTAGCCTGTTGGAAATGTAAACCATTACTTCTTTCATATACTTTTAGGGGCCGTATTAAGTTTGGGATTTGTACATTCAAAACCATGTCAGACTTGGCTAAGTGTTTCTTCTGTAAGTCTTAAACGCCAAAGTTCATCTTCGAGGCTAACACTTCCTCAAAATTTTTGCTGTAGTAAGTTCCTCTCAATTTCTCTAAAATTTCTTAATTAAATTTTGAATAGTGAACATCCCAGATTATTCTCCGAGAAGAATATTCTCCAGCAGTTGCGCTCTCAATAGTGTCAAGAAAGAAGGTATTTATCAAAAGGTTCAGCTAGCTGCAGACAGACAAATGAATCGCCACAACTTCAGCAATTTCAGTAATAGGCATTTTATGTGGGTCTAGTTGCAGTGTGTCCATTATTGGAACAGACTTTTCTTTCCTGTTGCTAGAATTCAGTTCACTTTCCTAATCTTGTCTCCTCCTGCACCATAGCTGGGACAGAAAGGAGTGAAACACGGCTGTTATCCATGAAATCTCTCCCATGTGCGTAATGGCCACCAGTGATATCTTCAGTCTCTGAGGGCTGGGTTTTTTTGTCCTAAATTACATAGGACAATAGCTGCTGCTCGTGACAGTCAAACCACAGCCTAACAAATTACTAATAATCCCTTCTAAGGCTGTGAACAATGTATAGACACACCATCCGGCCTTTGCCAATTTTGCTCCAACAGAAAGAAATTCTCCTCAATTTAAACAGCTGGTGGACTGTGAACTCCTTAAGAAAAATTCCTTTTATTTTTTGGCTGTAGGAAGGGAGGAAGCATAGCTAAAAATTCAGATGAATTTGGCTCAATACAGATTTACACGTGGCTCAATAAAGATTTAGATCAAAAAAGTGGAGCCTGTCAACTCCTCATTGCTGCTGTCTGGGCAACAGGAGGTAGAAAACAGCTGGAGGAAAGAGGAACTACTTCAGTGTTTCCTGATATGCTCTCTCCTCTCCCTGTTTTAGCACAGCAATAATCTGTTTCCTTTGAGATTAGACAGGTGGGTACACTCTGGAAGATTTCCTATATGATTTAAATTGGTTTTGTGCTTTGCAGAATTGCTCATAGTGCACTGCTATATTCAGTTGGAAAGCATAATATTTTGTCTCCTAACTCTTGCTGTGTGGTCCTTGATTACTGAGATATTTTTTGTGGTCTGTGATAGGCTAAAGTGTCTCGAGAGATCCTTTTAAGATCAGGCCTCTGCACTCATTTTACCACAAAGTTCAGATGTACAGCTGTAAGAGTAGAAATTTTACTCTCTAGTTTCTTTTTACTAGTGGATAATTTTAGCGCAGATATCTGAAGTCATTACTACATTAAATTTTTATTTAATGGTGAAAGTAATGTTGAATGGGAACGAGCATATCTACATTCTAAAACTACTGAAATAACCAGGACTACCTTGTCAGCCCCTAGCTGGTACTTACAGGCAATTTTCTGCACCATTTTGGCAGCTATGTACAATTAGTACGAGTGCAGGAAAATGAAAAGAAAAGCAAAGATGAAATTTAAGAAAACATAAGGGGAAAAAAAGGACAGTCATTTACAGAAATGTTCTCAAAAAGCGTAAGTAAAATAAACAAAACAGGATAAGAGGATAAACAGAAAGGGATACTCATGCAAATGAACCTTTCAAAAAGGAAGCATGAATGGGAAATATGAAACACACACTCTCCACCCTTGTTTGCTGCCTTGCAGGCTGCTAACACACAGACACAATTGGCGTTATCTCCCTTCATGCAGCCCAGCAAACCTTGGAAAATAGGATCCTGTATTTGGGTAAGGTCTGTTGCTATTACATTTCCTGCCCCTCCCTTTCCTTAAGTTTAATTGATTCATAAATTAGCATGCTTTATAAGTGTGGCCTCAGTTCAGCAATTCATGTGCCTGAGTGAAACCCTGCATGCACAGAGACTTTAGTCACAAGAGCTTAAAATAAAGACACAGTCTTACAGCATGAATGCAAATATTTAGAACATAATACTTTACTAATATTTCTTTGGCATGAACAAATATTTCCCCACCACTACTATAAAAGGTACATTTCTGTCCTCTTCCTAGTGTACCATGGAAAATATTTTCTCCCTCGTATGAACTGTCCCAAATATCTCTGCATTATATCCTACAGCTGGAAGATTAAAAGTTAAGTACCACTGGCACGTGAGTGAGGCCAAGGAAGACTATTTGGGAGCTGATACACAGGTATGGAGTCAACAAACCCAAGTGATTGCATAATTCCACAGGGTACCTGGCTGACCGAGTGCTGCTGTAAGCACAATGCTTGCCTGATACATCCAAAGAACGATTCTAACTATTTTTTAAGTGATGCCATGCCATTTGCTTGCATAAAGGCAAATTCAGTGTAGAATACAAAATTTTAGTATTTTCTCAAGATCGTACTGATTTACAGCATATGCCAACACCAGCAGTTAGACAAACTGTCACTTCACTAACATAGCAAATTGTGATATTCTGAGACACCTTCGTCTGTGCACTCGTGACATATACCAGTTAGGGTATGGGTCGATAAGACACAGTGAAATGACATAACTTACTGCTGTGAAAGTTAAAAGTGCCTTCTTCCCCTTCCCCTCTCTCTTCCTGGCTATACTCTTTCACTGCTTGTTCTGGCATTGGTGCTTGTCAGAGCTTTTGTGAGCTGCTTGAAAACTGACAAAAATCCAATTTAGAGCTAAAGTAGCTCACTGAAGGATCTGGCGAGTGCCATGGCCAGTGCAGACTGGCAGTATATGTCCCAGAAGCAAGTTCGAGAGTCACTCCCTTCAGCAACAGTGAACTAGTAGGACGCCTCAGCTGCCAGTAAAATTGCAGCTCAAGGCCAGTATTTTTCACTCTCCACTTGCTATTTTAATAATAATTCAGGGCATTTGCATTTAAATATGTTTGTCTTATTCCTTATTTTCCTGCAAGCCTCTGCAGTGATGTCACAGTTTCATACTTATGGTACTGTAATTACATTTCTATAGAAACAGGCTGCAGAGACAGGGCTTCTGACTTTATTTTTTGCATGATCAAGGAGACATCTAGGAGATTTGGAACAGATTCATGGTCAAATCCAATTGATTAAATACCTTAATATCACGGTTTAAAAAAGGCTGAGCAGATAAAGTGTTTGTATAAATACCGTCTGCCCTGTTGTGAGCTAAATCTAGAACTGCTTGATACCATCTTTGAAATCAGTAGCAATCTGCAGAGTGGATACTCTATAAAAACTAAGTAGGAAATTCAGGATGTGGACCTCCACGAATACTTAACATTATTCCACAAGCAATCACCCCTTTGGTCAAAGCTTCCAATTCTTAGACAACAGTCTTCAAAATTAATAAGCCTATTTCTGATATATTTGCTGTATAGAAAAAATACTAAAAGATAAAGGTGGGATGACAACACAGTCACGCACACCCATTTCTTCAGTTCAGGCCAGCTGTAATCTAGTGCTAGCACTGCAGCTCAGAATTGAGTAATTTGTGCTAATGATTTGTTGAGGATTTGGAAATGGATCTTTGAGCTAGGGCAGGCAATGAAATAAAAGAATATGTATTTTTAGAATACGTCATGTGGATATTTCAACTTGAAGTTCATATTTTGAATTAGAAAAATCAGTTAATAAACAACAAACACATCTCAATCAACTTAATGCTGCTATACAACTGTCTTTCTGCCTCCATTTACAGACAAGGAAACAATTAAAAAGTCTTATTTGCATATTTGAATCTCATCCTTAATTCTGTGTCTGATAGGACATTAGATTGCAACATGCCATACCTCATTAATGCCTGGGGTAATCGTAGGTGCAGCAATAAAAACAACAAAAGGAGCAAACTCTGCAGTTCTCAGGACCTTCAATGCCTAGGTGAAAAAAAAATCAGATACTTTAGAAGAACCCCTCAACGATCAATGCGAATAAGTTTAGTCACACAAACAAGAGATAAAAAATCCTGATTTACCAATGCTGGTATTTGTTTTTAACTGATCTGGAGTCAAGACTTCAGTAATACAGACACTTAACTTTTTGCATTATTTTACATTTTTGGTGGTCAAACTGTGTATTTATCCTTAATTAAAGAGAGTTTTCAAGACAATGAAAGCTTTAGCATTTTCAGAAAGGCTCTTCCCATACAGTCTCAAAGAGTGCAGAATTCTGTTTTCATTTAAACTAAATGATTAACACCAGGTAAAAAAATTCACTCATGCCATAAATAGGGAGAAGAGCCAACTGTATTTTAGAATAAATATTGACTAGAGTATAATTTTTTCTGACTTTTTCTACCTACCAACACTTCTTTATTATTTTCTGAAACAAATGAAAATGTGATGTGAAAGGTTCAAAGTTTTTAAAAAGTAAGCATAGTGAAGTTTTAAAAAAGTGAGCCTAGCACTAATACAGTAAATGCAGCACCAACCCCCTGAACCGAATCTGTGCAAAAGAAAAGAGTTCTCATTAAAAAGTTGACTTAGTCATAATTTACTGAGTGACACACAGAGCTGCCATACGTGAAACTCTGGTACAGATCCAAGCTAGACTAAAGTGCAGGAGCGCAAGTAAACATACCTCAGCTGAACTCAAATGGATGGACAAGATAAATAAAGACTACTAAAGGTCAGTCTGTTTTTGCTCCTTCCACTTCCTGTCTTCTCCAAAGTTTTTTCTTTTTTTAAAAAAGAAGACCAAACAAAACCCTGCAATCCATCCTTTTCCCAAGATAAAGAGGTTTTAACCTCTGCTGCTTGAAACCCACCTATATATATATGTCATCTATGCCCACCTCCTCTAAACAAGAGATAAACCCCGTATGTAAAAGTCAAAAACCCTCACATAACTAAGAGTACACAAGGGAAAACAGGCAAGTGGTGTAACGTAACTAGGAATAAGTCCACAAACAGGCTGGCCTTAATGAGCTGAGATGGATGCATGAGGAAGCTGGTTAAGAAAGAGGCTTGCTACACACTGGAGGAAGTGTAGCAAAGGCGGCTGTTACCAAATGTAAATATATTCTAACAAAGATTAAAATGGCTTCTGAGAATTGTAATACTTCTGAATAATGCAAGCTGAAAAGGTTTCTCAAGAGAGTTTGCTTTTAACAGCTGCTCCATTTGAACTAACTACAAATGCTGCTCTCCCTGAAAACTGTTAAATGTGGGCTTTTATTTTTCAGAACAGCACCACACCAGCATCCTATGTTAACTGTCCTAAATAATTTAGTCAGGTATCTTATTTCTGTTATTAAATTCTTAATGAATTTGAACTTCTTGAATCCATTCACAAAGAAGAAAGAAGGCAGCAAATTTAAATAGATAACACTGGTCACAATTTTAATTTGTCTTTCCTCCCATTTCCTTCAATCTGCTAGAATAATAAACATCACATTTGTCCATATTCACGTTGTTCCACTTAACAAAACACATAAACACATCCCTGTGAACTGAAAATCATGACTACATGGGTGTTTCAAAGGAAACATATCAGAGTTTTCCACTGAAGATTTTATATAATGAATGAACAAACTACTTAGTGCTTCCTGAGAGCCTGATTTTCCTTCCTGCCCTCTTCTGAAAAGTTTAATACCGCAACACAGAAAGGAGTTTATAAGTTAACAACACTGATCTGGTCATTGTGCAAACAGGATCAATATTGATGACTGACCACAAATGTTTCTGACCATGCTCAATAGTGATATGGAGCCAAGAGTCAGTTAGGAACAAGATTACCCTCTAATACAGCATCGAAGAGAAATTTTTGAAAATATCGAAACATTACTCCTGGCAGGCAATGACAATCACTTGTTTTGATATGATTCACTGGACATGAGGCTAATATAGTAAAAAGCCACACAGTAAGTAGATTTTCAAGATACAGTGGTTGCATACCAAGATAAACTATGAATTTGTTTCTGCTGTATGTCCTTCTAACCAGATGATTACCAGAATTCTACTTCACAGATTGATACCTTGGTGTTCCAGGGACTTTTGTTCCACATTACTGTATGCATTACTTATCTATTGTGCAATCAATGAAAATAAATAAATCTCAATAAAATAAGGTTGAAGGATTTGTGATGAGTCCCATTTTAATATACTTCTAATTAGTTACCTGAGGTTCTACATCAAGTATTGCAATTAGTCCCTGCTCATGGATCTTTCGTATTGTTTCCAGTTTTGTCCCATACATTGCATCCTCATGGCTGCCATATTCCAAATATTCATTGTTTGATATATCCTGCATCATTTGGTCATGTGATACAAAGTAGTAATTTTTCCCATTTTCTTCATCTTTCTTTGGAGGTCGGGTTGTGTCTGAAAATACAAAATAAAATTATTTTTAGTACAAAAGCAATATTAAGCTTATATATGACTTTTTGTTTGGTTTATCAATATTTATTCACTGAATGATGACCTGTCAAATCACATATAGAACAACGAAGCATGAGCTCGAGGTAGGCAGAATAACAGGGGCTGGGAAAAGCAGGAGTCTGGGGGATGTGTGTTGGGAAAAGCAGGAGATGAACGGATGTGGAAATGGTAAAAATCAAAAGGTAACAGAGGAAGAACAGAAGGTCATAAATAACCTTTACCTGGTCAAGACTATAAGACTCTATCAGCTGCTTTCAACAGCAAACAAAGGGCACATCTCACAGTTTTTATAGTTTCTAAACAATTCAATTAACATCTCCATTTTACCCCAGGGGCCAGTGCTGGGCCCAATCCTGTTCAACATCTCCATTAATGATCTGGGTGATGGGGCAGAGTGTACTCCCAGTGAGGATGCCAATGATACAAAACTGGGAGGAGTGGCTGATGCACCAGAGGGTCGTGCTGCCAGCCAGAGGGACCTTGCCAGGCTGGAGAAATGGGCTGACAGGAACCTCATGAAATTCAACAAGGGGAAATGCCAAGTCCTGCACCTGGGGAGGAACAACCCCATGCACCAGTACATACTAGGTGCTGACCAGCTGGAAAGCAGCTCTCCAGAAAAGGCTCTCTGGGGGGTCCTGGTAGAACATGAGCCAGCAACGTGTCCTTGAGGCAAAGAAGGGCTAAAGGTATCCTGGGTTGCATTAGACAAAGTATTGGCAGCAGGTGGAGGGAGGTGATCCTTCCCCTCTACTCAGCACTGGTGAGGCCACACCTGGAGTGCCGGGTCCAATTCTGGGCTCCCCAGTACAAGAGAGACATGGACATACTGGAGAGAGTCTGGTGAAGGGGCACGAAGGGACCGGAGCGTCTCTCCTTTGAGGAAAGGCTGAGAGAGCTGGGACTGCTCAGCCTGGAGAAGAGAAGGCTCGCGGGGATCTCATCAATGAGTACAAATATCTGAAGTGAAGGCGTAAAGAAGATGGAGCCAGTCTCGTTTCAGTGGTGCTCAGTGACAGGACAAGAAGTAACGGGCACATACTGAAGCACAGGAGCTTCCATGTGAATGTAAGGGAACACTTTTTCACTGTGAGGGTGGCTGAGCACTGGCACAGGTTGCTCAGAGAGGTGGTATAGACTGTCCATCCTTGGAGACATTCAAAAGCCATCTGAACATGGTCCTGGGCAACTGCCTCTAGGTGGCCCTGCTTGAGCAGGGGGGCTGGACCAGATGACCTCCAGAGGTAGGGATCTCAACCATTCTGTGATTCTGTAGGCCATCTGCTCCTCTTTTCCCCACAGGCATGCTGATATCCAATTGCTTCTCTTTCTTCTAATATTCCCTTACAAACTGATTCACTCTCATATTTTTCCACTATCATATTTATGTTGGTGACATATCTGAAACGCCACATCTCTTCCCAATCTAATCCCGTATCTTCCAACAACCCTATCATAATTTCAACCAAAGTATCCAAAAATTGAACTTATCTATTTTTAATTATACCTATTACTGTTCTGAGGATTAATTAGCAATGTTCTGAGGATTAATTAGCATATTCCAAAGATGAAAAGTTCTATAGAAATATTATAGATCATAGTTATTATTTTAAGGAATTCAAGAACAATGGGTTATATAAACCATATAATATCACTATTCTGCTCACTGCTGCCTCAGGTCTACTGAACTTATATTTCCCCCAAATCCTCTTCTTTTGTAAAAACACTTCTGTATTTTCCTTTTCCTTTTTTTATTAAATTCTTATGAGGTTTTCTTCTGAGTGTGGAAGTGTAAGTCTAAAAAGTGGATGAGGGCCTGATTACTTGTGGTCAAGAGAGATGAAAGCTACTTAGCAATAACATACTTTTCGAATATATTGCTTCTGCAGACCTATGTGGTAAGAGATGTATGGCCTACTAATCCTTTTAATTAACTACCACTGTGTGTGACATGACCTTTATGATCAGGTTTTCAGTAGGTAGCTAATTTCTTCATAAAGCATTCCCCAAAACTTCACACCCAACTTAAGGCCTACCTCAAAAGCTACCTAATCCTACCATGGTATTGTAAAAGAATGCAGAAAATGCAGTAAAATCCATCCCTGAGAGCTGGAGAGAATAAATTCAATTACCTAGAGTCAGCTGAAAGACAGATCAGGTTCCCATAATACTTAAAGTGTACGTGATATATTTTATATCATCAATTTATATCACTAACATAAGGAAGTAATTTGGGTCTCTAAACACCAGCATAAAGTGCTATTTTAAATGCCCTAAATGCCTTAAATCTGAAATATCCATATAGGACTATTAGATGTAACACAGGAATCAATGGAGACCATTGCTCTTCTGGAGTGGAGCTGGAGGTCAAGTGATGTCTAAAACAGGCATCTAAACATCAAACTGATGCTTTAACACCTGAATTTCAACCTGATTTGCAGTCTAGTCTTTTTAGTCTTCTTATATAATCAGTGAAGCAATTTCAGTGCTTCCACAGAGCAGGAACCTAATGCAGGCAATCTAAGGCATGGTCATCATGGTACAGGCGAGTCCATTTTCACAGGTATTTGAAGATAAATTAACTAGTTCAGCTTCTACCTCCCCACAGCCATACAGTTAGTACTTGAGAGAGACTGGGTGAAAAGCATACTGTAAACCATTTATTACTCTTTGTTTTAGTTCTTTGTAATGGAGAACATACTTGCTGGGTTACTGCTCCGTTCCCCCCACATAATCTTGTCTGTATTGAATAACGTAGGTACAATATACATCACATACTCCTGGCACCCTGCTTTTAAAGTATCTAATCCAGGATTTTAGTGTCTAGATATAAACAGTAGCATGACAAACAGTACAGTTTCACATTGCTGCTGGGGCGATCTAATGGCTCACGCTTTCAAAAGGGCTAGGTCTTTCTGTTTTCCTTCTGCTGGCACTGGTCTTTGCCTTAACTCCTTAGCGAGCAAGCCTGGGAAACTTAAATCAGCAGCCAACTAATCCTTTTCCCCTTCCAAATAGAGAAACAGGTAAGTTCTTAAAAATAATACTTTTCAGCAACAACAAAATCCTTACAGGTAGAAAAAACCCTAAGTGCACTTTTAAAGTAAAGCACTAACAAGGTATAAAGAAAATGAAATTAATTCATAATGGTCATCAGTGTCACTTCTTGGACATCTATGAGGTTTCTGAAGTCAGCCTGAAATAGAGTGGACAGAGTTAGCTGCTGGATGCTCGTTTCAGAATGCCTAGCTTGAGGAAAAAAGGGTGCATCTCCAAGAGATCATGTAGCAGGATATGCAATTCCTGCCATGCTACTGATAGAGATTGTCATGAAGGGAAAACACCCCTGTGCTCTTCGTAACAACCCACTCGTAAGCAGTGAAGTTACTTGTGTTTTCTTTTTCTTATTGTCATCTCTAGAAACTTGAAGTTATTTTAGTATAATACCAGTCCTCGAGGCTAGGCTATGAAAGGTAATTTAAAACATTCAGATAAGGTACACCTTAAAGGTTTTCTCTAAATCCAGTTTATATTTCTTCTCACAGGAATTATACAGTTTTAAAAATCAAGGTTGTTCAAGTCTTACCTGAACTGTAAATGTAAAATTAGCACAGAAAAATGAAAAATTTTTAATTCTAAAAGTTTCATTCTAAATTAACAAACATTTGGGGTAGAGAGAAGTATGCTTAACAAGAAGTTTTGTGAATACCAAGAAACATCCAATGTAAAAGTGGTGCTACTTACTACCCCCCCGCCCCGCCCTGAAAAAACAAAAGAAGAAATATACCCAGTCTTATCACAGTTCCCACCTTTAAGATAGGATTCATCTCAGCAGAACTGAACGCATGTAGTAGTACAATGGGTGTGTTGTCAAGGATGATACAAACAATTTTGCAGTACATTGAACACTGCTACTTACGAGGAATGGGGTAAGCAAATCTGTCCGGGTGTTTTGTGATGAGTGTGTTTTTTATGTGTCTTCTTCCAACACCGTGTGCACCTAATCCACAACACAGAAATGAATTATAAATTTTCCACTAGAAGAGTTTCAAAACCACGCTGTTATGTTCAGAATAATAACTCAAAATTACCTAGTAAGACTAGTGTTTTCCTTTTGAATGCTGGCAGTTTTACTACTTCTTCATATGTGACGAGATCTAATTGATCAAACACTAAAACACAAAAGAAACCCCCACAGGGATAAGAAAAAAAGGCATATTAAGCGTGATAATTAATTGTGCTACAAATTATAATTTTAGCAAGTTTTAGATTTACAATACAACGTCATATGTTATGGAAAAGAAAACCATTTCATTATGCAATTTTAACAAAAGTGTTCATTTAAAAAACTGTTAAAAAGCAATAACAAAGCTACTGAAATGCTCAGGAAAGTTTGCATGTCCTTTCATGCAGTATTCAGCAGACCACAAAAATTAGCTAAAATGGCATGCCATTCACGTTTGCATTCCTAAGAAATAGCAATACTAAATAAAAATCTGTAGACAGTGACCAACATGAATACAATATGAGAACATCTATTTACACTAAAGATAGGGATACTTTCATAATCATGTTTTCACAAGGTCTATGAGAAATGTACAGAGAAGACTGTTAATACTTTGTGGTATTTAGTCTTCAAAACTACAACCACATTAATTGTAATTAGAGTTCTCTTTAAACACACGTGCTAGTTAAATTGACATGCTTTCAAAACTTGTGACAGAATGAAGAGTTCTAATGAAAAGTGATGGCATTACATAAAAGAACCTCCACCATATTTAGGGAAAAATTGTAAAAGTATTATTTCAGAAATAATTTCAACTGCAGTTGAAATTGGATGAATTCCATCATGCCTATCAATCTATTGTCAATTGCCAAGATATATAATGATTGACAAATCAAGTTTTGTTCATTGAAAACAGCTTATTCCTCCTGTGCGCAATAACACATCATCTCTGGTAATTCTTGCAGAATTCTAATGAAAAAGAAGCCAGGAGGCAGTTAATTATACTTGTAAAGATTACAGCAATCAGCAATTGTGAGCAGAATAACGAACAAGAGTTTTCAGTTCTGTATTTATGCACGATATAAAAAGAAAGGAGGAGAGACTGCATCTAAAGTATGGGATCTTTGAGTGTTTCCAAGTCCTAAGCTGGTGTATTCACCTCAACTATATACCATCCATCTTTTAGGATGAGTCCAGATATATCCCTCTCCCTTTCCCCCTCTCCAAAACCCCTTAGGAAAGCACACAGTGGCAGGAGCTTTAGTTTGCTTGCTCCAGAAGTCCCCAGCCACCAAGATCAGCATTAACACTGTGGAGCCTACCAGAAAGCACATGCTCTTTGTACTAAAGTCCCAGTTAAAGCAGCAAAGGGTTTAACTTTATGTATTTCTTTTTATAGGGCAGATTTTTCAATTCAGTGGCAGTCTTTTTACCCCAGAGAAAAAGTACATCTGCTTCAATTTGGTCAAAGTACAAATTAGTCAATTGTCGTACTCGACTCTTTAAGACCTTGAAAAGATACAGATATGAAAACTTCCTAGTCCATTTGAAGCATTTTGAATTTCATCCTAAAGAAGAATCTCTTTCAACCTTTCCCCAAATATTACAAGCAAGAATTTAGCAATATTTTTCTTCCATTCCACAAACATGGAATTCTTACTGCTGTCCTTTTTGCAACTTCACACTATTTAAACTAATTAATAAATAATTTCATATTAGAAAGGGTTAAAGATCTACAAAATGTTAAACAGTTTTACCATTCTAACCATCTAGGCCTGCAAGTATCTTTTCCCATTAAAAAAATAATTAAAAAAATCAATCCTTTATTTTCTTCTTGAACAAAACCACATTATGTTAGATACAAACAACAGGAACAAACAACAGAAATGATACATATTAATGCCTTCATCACAAACCAGCAGCATGGAGAAGATGTGTTTCAGTCTACATGGATTTAACTAATGATTGTAGGGTTTTCAAATGCAAAAGAAAAATGATTAATTTTTTAATTTACACAAGATATGAGGAATACAGGGCACATTTAAAGACTGAACTTTAATGCTTCTGTGTTACTAGCCAATAAAGAAAAGGAGTTCTTGAAAGGAAACAGTAAGAAGCAAATAAAGAGGCATTGTCACTTGACAGGTTACTTACATGCACAGAGGCCATTGGGAGTAAGACAGCATGAAAAATGTACAGGGGTCATTGAGATATGGCTTGTAATATATTAGTAAAATAAAAAGTATATGCACAAAATAAACTTTACCATGCAATAGTCTAAACACAAGGCAAATAAATCACATTAAGAAATGATAAACATATTTTATAAAAGCTTGGCAATTTTCTACATTATGCATAATATGAAGCATAGTTCTAGTATGTTCTAAAGAGTGTTCTTTTATGAAGTCCTGCAATAACATTTCAGTAAAATAAATAAAAAAATATATCTAGATATCACTGCAGTATATCTCTAGAGCATTTATAAAAATGTCAGTGAACCTAATAATGAAAAATATTTTATTTTTTCTGTGGGCTTTGGTTTAAAACTGACATTAAAATGATAAGATGTATGATTGTGAAATTGTCTCTTGAAGGACACAATAATATCAAGTATGGAGGAAAGAAAAATGGGATGATATTTTTCTTGTAAAGGAGAATATATTTGCTTTTAATTATAAAAACTAACCGAAATATTCTCTTCACTTCATAAACTATGTCTGATTTGCAGAATAATTTCATTTCTAGCTCCAGTAATATCCCAATATATCACACTACAATCTTAGCTCTCAAATCATTAGCTAGCCACACAAATCTTAGCTGACTATGAAGTATTTTACTAGGTCGTTTCTCAGCACCTCAGTTCAGTCTCATCCCTAAGACAAAAATAACAGGGAAGTCCAAATAGATTACATACTGCTAAATGATTTATTGAATTTTATACTAAAATAGAAGAAAAATAACTTCTACTTTCTTGTAAGTGCAACATTTTGACATCTGGATTAGACTTCTCAGTTCCAAATTAATTATACTTATTTTGGAACCGACAGAAGAAAAGATCTGGTTTTTATTCTGAGACAGACACACTGAAAGCTTGCAAAAGCCAGCGTTGCCATATTTCTGACTAACAATACCAGATATGATAGAGTAGTTCAGAGAAGGTAAATTCAGTACCACCTTAGTTAAACTTAAACTCATGCGAGCACCATAGCATTTCAGTGAACCTCTTTATATCCTACATTTGGCATCATTCCCTGGCATATTACTGGCATCACCTGTAATAACTCAAGGACACTAAGATCAATAAACATTTCTAAGAGAAATCTTGATTCCAATCTGCATTTTCATTAACTTTTTGACTTCTTAGGGGGAAGGGGAAGCGTCAGATGGTATTCTGAAAAGAATAGTTTCTTTTATGGTCATTGTGATAATTTTTAATGTTCATGTTTCTAATTTTTGGCAAACACCATGCTCTGATGTAAAGTGACTAACAGCACTGATAGTGGCAAGCACTGAGGCAGGCAAACTGCGACTCCAAGTGCTGTCAACCTTCTCCAAAATGTCCCCCCTACATCAAGTTAGGAAAGTCTAGATTACCTTCCTTTCAGGGATTTAATTGATAGGAAGTCTTTGGGCTAGTTTTGCTCCTAAAGTATTGCCTGCTCCTTCTCCTTCCCTGGCCATCCTCTTTCCTTTGCTTATTCCTTTGTAGCATGCCATGCTTAGTCACATTGACATTATTAACTCTGTAGTTCCACTGTGAACTGTATTAAGAAATGTGTCTGCCCTAAAGAAAAAGAATCAATGTTTTTTGTTGGGTTGTTCTTCAGCTAATCCATTTAACAGCATGGCCACGCAAAGTTATATGGCTGCACCTGAAGGGAGTAGCAGTGCTGTGGGAATGTGTGCTGGGAGCAACTGATAATACTTTAAAACCAGTACTGTCAAAGACTTTAGGTCATAAAATCCACGTTTATTCTCAACAGTTTTTGTTAAAGTCATAATTAGTAAAACATTTTTTTTTTTAAATAGGTTTACTGCTACCGCAATGAAGTGGAAACATTAAAACAACCAGAATACTAAACCAGCAAAAGGAAGAAAACAAGTTAAAGCTTTCAATTGCTACGTGTAAGGGTTTTCAGGGTAAAGCGTAATTTTATATTTAACTGTGAACATCTGAAATGTGATGGTGAATTAAGGACTATAAATGACAATTACTGTTCTTTGACTTTCTTAGATTTTATTTTCAACCGACTTTTTTTCAAGCAAACATAAATTCTGTAGTACTGCTATATTATGAGCTCTGATACTGCATACAGATTGTACAGGTAAGGAGAAATGTGAAAATAGAGATTTATATTGTTTGATTCATGCATTCAAGAATGCAACTGAAAAAAACCCAGAAATTAATTCAATATATAAAATACTTTCATTACACTGTTTGGACAGGTATGTGTTTCAATTCTAATAAAAATCTCTGCAAGCCTCCCAAGAGACTACAACAACATACTTATCATTACAGTATGTGATATCAATGCAAACCCAACAGAAAAGGCTTCAACACATCGAGCATTTTATATTAAAAGAAGAAAAGAACTAAATTCGGCTCATGAATGAAGGGATCTTCCTTCTTTACTACTAGAACTAATAAATTTTGCTCAGCAAGGATCTCTTACTCTACACTTCTACTTTCAAAATTTTCTAAAACAATTCAGTTTTTCAGCAGTCTAAATAGAAAACAAAAACTTAGGATTCAGGCAGAAATCACTGCAAGGATAAACTTCCGCAGTTTGTTCTATTTGGTAACTGTAAATAACACACTGACTACGCAATGGCTCTTATTCCACTGCCAGCTGTAACGCTTCAAGAAAAATATCCTTTCACGATGTTTTCACACATATAATCTGTAACTATAAACACATATTAACAAGGATGCTACTGAAAAGTCTTCTGTAGAGCACAGTACAGTTACATAGACTGCAAAATTCATGTCCTATTGGTTTCTAGTGCTCCTTTAAATGTAAAAACCAAAACAATGTAAGCTGTTAGGATACATTATGATGCATTTGTTTTGTTGCAGCTTGCCTCTCACTGATTAAGCTGTATGTTTAAATAGCAAAAACCGAGCACAGCAATGTTGGCATAATCAGAATTTTACTTCTATTTTCCTAAGTACCTCATTAGGTTTATATAACAATGCCAGCTGAACAATTAACGGCACGGTTTAGATTGTAAAAAATTTAACCTGTTAATGATACTTGCTTTTGTTTTTTCATACCTGCATTGTGCTTTGCCAAATATTTGTCTTTGTACTGCTTTTTTTTCTTGCCAAACCAAGTACAGCTGGCCTGTTGCTCCTGTTTGGTCTTCTCCATGGCAATACAAGCAACTCGCCTGGCATATGGAGGAGAAAAATTTTTTTGTTGTTGTAATCAATGTATTTTCAAAAAGCCACACAGAATGAATTAGAAAACTAATACTTTTTAATAGTACAAGAATACAGTAAAACTTTTCAACCCCCCTTTTTTTTAATGACTTAAAAGCACTTATATACAGAGGTATTTTGATATAAAGAATATCTTCTGAGTGGTAGATCATTAGAACTCACAAATCAAGTGAGTATGGGAGGAAGGGTAGCTGCTAAAGTGGCTGTAGATCACTTTGCAGCAGATTAGACTGGAAGAGCGTGAGGTCTGTAAAGACCACTATGGTCTAAATTACTTCGGAGCAAGTTGTGTTGCGGAACTGTTTTGAGGTCCATCTTTAGGATGAAGTACCGCAAGTGTTCCTATTGCAATGTATACCAGTGTCCCCCTTATGTCAGGGCTTGCAAGGGAGCTCTTGAGATGGAATGAAATGTCTTGTCTACCGCTGTTTCTCCTCTAGCAAAATCTCCATGGGCCAGTCCAGGTGGCACAGGTGCTGTTAAACCCTTTGCAGCACTCTAATTCTTTTACGTAGCAAATCTTGCATGAAATATTTTGGCTAGATTATCCATATTGATAAACTTTCTTGAGTTATGGCCATGACTTTCATGGCCCAGGACTTGCTTGCCAGAGCTTGTGCTGATACATTTGAAGTATTTACTAAACAGTTTCTGCAAGTGGTTTGTTTAAAGGCTCTGCATTGCTTTTGTGGTACTCAGTGCCATTGCTGTTCATTGAATCTGTCATTCAGGAATCTGCGTTGTGATTTCTTTTTACTTTTTGGCTTTCATATGAAAAATGAAAAGAAGAGAAAACCCCCAAACTCCCTCAATGACCTTTGTGCTCGACGTCTTGCTAACACCTTATTCCTGCAGCACTTGCATGTAAACATTACTAATGAAAACACTGTTTTGAACCTAAAAGAGAAATTAATTTGACCCCCTTACATAAACAATTTGTATGTAGCCTTCAATCCTAGTTTCCTATAGTATATCAGAAAGCACAATGTTTACTAGCATAGGTAATTATTTTTCTAATGTGACCACACATATGATATTGCATGCAACTCTTACTGCTATGCATATATGAGAGAAAAATATCAATGCCACACAAACTGAGGCAATATATAGACCTTTTTTTTGAAAAAAAGAAAAAATTATACAAAAACTAGGTATACAACAATGAAAAGCGTGAAAGACAGAAATAAAAGCAAAGCTAAATTCATTTTTACAGAAAACTTAAGTCATACCATTCTTGAAGTTCAGGAGAAGGAATAAGACCTGCAGTACCATTTTTGGAGTTCTCAAGTTTACCCTGCCACCAGTTGTGATCATCTTTGCTAATGATTTGGATAATATCACCAACTCGGAATCTGATGCCAGCTTCTTTGCAAGGAATGAGGTCATCCTTTGCTGGATCATATTCAAATTGTGCTCTTACATATATCTATAAAAAAGAGTTTATAAAAGACACTGCGGTATTATTACTGGTACAGTATTAAAAGTAACAGGTGAAAATTTGATCTGTGCATGTAGCAACACATACTGTTTGCAACAAGCAAAGGAAGAAACAGAATGGCAAAAGCATAAGTGATAGTTGAAAATGAAACAGAAACACCCCCCCCCCAGCAAGCAATGGAGACATATGATGTTATTTTGAAAGCTCATGTCTTCGACATACTGTAAAACCTGAACAGCAAAAATGAACACATGTAAGACAGAGTCCCTCAAATCAATATTAACTATCATGAATCGTTAAAGACTATAAGCCAGCAGCTTACAAATTGAACTATACTGGGCTTTCCAACTGAAGTCCCACGGTATGTTTTAAAAATTTGTATGGCAGGAAATTCTATTGGACAGCATAAAGGACTTAGGCTACATTACTGATCTTTAGTATTTAGACTGAAAATTTAGTACCTTTTTTTAAGATTAAATAGGAAGTCCTGTGTTGCACCCATCGTGTATAGTTACTTGGGAGGAATGTGGGAATTCTCTGCATGGATTTTTCAGTAAAAGTCTGCTCCCATATAAATGAAAACTAATGATTTGAGTAAGTTATTCTCTAAGCAACATTAACAGAAAGAATTCAGATTCTGACTTCACAATTTAAAATAATATACCAATCCTCACTTTGTGTGTTAGTGAGGTCTCAACCTTAGAAAATAAAAATAAAAGTGATCTACAGTTTTGGTTGCTAATTACAGCCCTGATGCATCCAAGGATCTTAAAACCAGAATTAAATGTCATGTCCAAGATGGGTAATTTCTAGTTTATGAACTTCAAACATCACACTACAGCATCTCAGGCAGCCATGTATAGTCTACTGCCGATTTCCTTACTAAAAATGGACTAAATTTTAAAAAAAAAATTTACATGGCAGAGTAATATCCTTCATTTAAACTGTAACAAACACTTGCCAACTTTGCTCAGATTCTGCTCCAAAAATAGCTGTAACTATGCAGTGTTAGCACTATTCATGGCACTTAAAAAGTTCATTTCTATAGTAATCCAATCTGCAACCCAACATATGAATAAATTAACTTAAATGGCTAATCACTACTATCTTGTACCCGATGCATTTTTATCTGTTTACAGTGAGAGCATCCGATGATAATACCAATATAGAAGTCAACTTTTAATATACTAAATCTGACCCTTGTTCTGCAGTGCATGAGTATGTGAGTTTGGACAAGCAACCCAACTTCTTTTAATCACTTTTATTTGGTTTCAAAACATCCTATTTTTCATTTATTTAGTAATTGGCTTTCTATGAAGTAATCAGTATCGAACCAATCCCTTATTTCTCCTCAACCTTATCTAATATAGGTCTAGAAATGTAAGCAGTATTTTTACCATCTAGAAACTTCCTTGCTTTTCAAGTCCCTGCTCCAGTTTGAGCCATTATCCACCACATACTGGCAGTTCATGGAATGTTACAGACTTCCTTACAGATAGCAATGTATCTGTTATCCAAGTCCTTACTGTCTTCAAGGATGACAAGCTACCAGAAAAATAATGCTGGTTCAATGGGAAAAGACTCTTGAAAAAAATAGGTAACTATAAATGGTGCGAGTACGAGGAACACCATTATTCTGATATGCCTTGAACAAAGTCTCTTCTCCTGGGAAAAATACCTTATGAGAGGCAAAAAACCCCTAACACAACAGCTTGGAAGGTCTTTCACGAAGCCCTTCCAGAATTACATTCAGGCAGCTGCAAACTTCAGAAGACAACAGAAAGTTGAAAGAAACATAGCTGTAAGCTTTAAAAATAGGAAACAAAGTGAGAGCAATCCATTCTTGTAATAGATGTTCCAGCTAACTTAACCAGACAGTAGTATAAAAAAATTTTCAAAGACAACAGATCATGGACTTAATTGACTCTTTTGAGTGGAACTGCAAGGGTTATTATTAAAACCCTTGGTAGAGAAAGAGGTTGAGTCCACGGTTAAAGATTCAGAGGCAGATTCTGGAAGGGCTATATATAAATGGAGCAGTTACTGAAGAGGAATCACAAATCACTTGATGGTATGTGTTGATTTGGAGGCTGCAGTTAAAAACCCTAATTCTTAAAATTGCAAACGGAATCATAGGAAAACCTCTGCAGAGCCTTTAAGGGCTTTCTTGGAATTGTCTGGAGAGGGAAGATCTTTCTTTGTTCCCTGATGACATGTACTACCATCAGGTCAAGGTAACAAAGTTAAGGGAGGTTACTGAATCTGGGCCTTAGGACTGAAAATTTAAGAGGGTATCTTCAGACTTATCAACCCTTAATAGAAACTGACCTTAATGTTTTTCTTTGAAGAGCTTTGTTACTGTTAATAATTAAGTTATAGATCAACTCAAGCTTTAGAATCTTTGTCAGTACAATGTTTTAGAGGAGAGTATTAGACACTTGCCCTACTAGTCTCCATTTCAGCTAAAATACAAATTCGAGGTTTCCTCTAAGATGAAAATCTGCACAGGTCACTGCACAACAGTAAGTCTATTAACGCATTCTGAACTAAAACAACATCTCCAGTTAAATTTACAATGACTTTGTAACTCTCACACATATGGACACATAAAAAAAAAAGCTATTTTGAATTAGCCACAAACAAATGAGTTAAAAAGAAAATTGAAATAAATGGAACAAATTTTCCAAGCTTAAATGTTTTAGTCCAGCACATACAGAATATGAGGGGGGAAAAGATAAGCAGGGATGTTCACTAGCAGCTAAGTTTACAAAAATTCCCATGGAGGATATCTATTCACCTGTCGTCCTTTTGGTTGTGTTGTCGATGGCAAGTCCTGCAGAATAAAGTCAACCCAGGAGAAGAAATTTTCATTTTACTTTTTAAGGGTATACAACACCATTTGTTAGTGATTCATACTACATTACAGTAAAATGGTAAGTCAGACAAAAGTATAAAGCGTTGACCCATGTTTAGAAATATTTTTTTTCTTAAGGAAAAATCAAACCCAGGCTGTTTAGCAGCAAGCTGAAGAAAGCAGGTCAAAAGTTTAAGCAGATAGAGAATGTGCTTTTTAATAAATAATTCAGCATCTTCAACACAAAAGCACTGTCAAGTGAAAGAGGCTCTTTATGTGAACACTTTTTCCACTTAATACTTAGTCTTGTTTTTAATAGAGAAGGATAGCTATTATAAATATTAAAAAATCTATTATTAAAAATATATAATGCAATTAATCGTGCTGAGGAATAAGATTATAACTACTAATCATGTTACAAATTCAATTTAATTCACAAAAATTTCTTAAAATTTTCATTCACACAATTATTTCTCATTGTATTAATTAATAAGCAGTTTACCTTGTGGCAAATAATTTCTAAGTTGTAATTTTTTTAATAGTTAAAGGAATAGTTAGTGAGTTTTGTTTTTCTTTCTTTTTTTTTTTTTTTAGCTAGTCCCATGAACTCATGATATTGACAGCACTCTTACTGAAGGAACTTGCGTGTACAGTTACTACATTGGTCCAAACGATGACAAATGATAAACACCACAAATTTTAACATTACTATACTTTAGAAAAAACAGGAGATCAACAGCACCTTTCTACCTGAATACATACGAAACAGAAGTACTTTGTGTTAAAGATGTGATGATAATAGCTTGGTTTGTAGTGCAGTTTAAAGCCACTTCCTTTTGCTTTTCATATCCAGGCAAGGCTCATATTTCACAAAGTATGTGCACGTACCACAACAGCAGAGGGCACACCAATTCGTTAACTCAGATAGCGGAAACCAGTACACGTTCCAGAGGTCTCTCAAAACACAAAACTTAAAAGAGTCTAAAATGTCTTGAAATACCAACTGCACAGTTATTCTTTCTTCAAACACTGCTTCGAAAGTTCAGGATAGAAATACAACTTCCACTTTAATCCTTTGCTTACTTTTGAGGAAACTGCTAACAATGATTTAAGGATGACTGAAGTGTCACATTACAGTTATTAACATTTAATTCAGTGCATGGCTTTTAATGAGAAGAATATGTTGGAAAAAAATCTTAAAAAAAGAAAACGGGGAGTTACATATGTAATAACTTTGGTTCTATCAGCAGGACAAAATTTTCCACTGACCACACGATAAGTATAACAGTAATGGCAGATGAGCACCAACAAAACTTTCACACTTTCTCTGTGTGGAACTGGAAATCTTACCGAAACAGAATTGTTAGTGCTGCTATGACCATTAGCTGGGGACTGTCTGGATGTAGAGGGGGAATCTCTCTGAAATAAGACACAAGGTTCATTAACAACACAACACTATCACAGGAACACAGATATATTTAAAAGAACAGTTACATCCACAGCCTTATAACCATTTGCTTAGCTGCTTCATCTGTGAAAGTTTCCACACTACAAACTCTGTAAATCTGAAAAGTTTTTCCACAGTCTAAGATTCAGGTTTGACTTTTTGATGTATCCTAGGTAATAACTATTTTTACATTGCCTTAGCAATCAAACAGCTTTTTAATTACTGAGTATCTGGGGTCTCTTAGATCTCATGTGGCTGACAATGCTAAAGGCCGTTAGTCATACTGGTGTCTTTGTTAAAGGCAATTACCTGAAAGTTATGTGCTGAATAATACTTTGAAGAGAATAAGGCACATAATTCCATTTTAAAGGTGCTTCCAAATCTTTTTTCAGCTATGTGGTGGTGGTCAGTGTTGATTGGTTTGTACTCTGTAAGATGCATCTCTCCGCAGTGCCTCAAAGACACGGAAGCTAACACCTGAGAAGGAAGGTGGACACTCTCCCTCTTCATCCAGTTTACAGCACACTGAGGTTTTTTTCCTCCAACATTCTTATGGGCTTAAAAGTATTAAACCTTGCCAAAATATATCACTTCAAAAAAGCCACCTCTCTTGCCTCAGACTACCAGTGTGGTCCTACACTTTAGTGAGGAGACAGCAGATGCAGGGTGCGTACCGGGAAATTCTACAGAAAGGATAATAGGAATTTCTGACTGGGTTTTGCAAAGGCAAGGAAGTCCCTTGTAGAGCAATCTTTTTCACATGCCATTTTGACTGTATAGCACTTAATTCCATAAGATCAGATAATTGAGCCACCTCTTCAGGAAATAAAATAATTCACTTATATGTTGTGGGGGGAAAAAAAAAACAAACCCAAAAACCAAACCCCTTTACCCCCAGAGGAATTTTGGAATATAATATTCCATGCCAAAGGTCAATGTAGGAACGTCTGGTAATTTTGCATAATGTCAAGGATAGCAGAAAAAAAGGGCTAAAACAGTTTTCAAAGAAAACAGTTATCCCTGTCACATTTTACCAATACAAGGGCCCTTTGTGAACAAATTAAAAACCAGAATGGGAGCTAAACTCTTCATGCAACATTAATCAGGTAAAGGTCCTCTACTAATATCCTCAAACCTATACTAATTATGTGATAGCACTCATAGCTATTTTAAAGCATCAAAAAAAGTTAAAATGACAGGCAATACTTTATCCCTCTTGCTGCCTATACGCTTGATGTGCAATGAACTCATGTAGAACTTCTGCACTTTTTTGTGGACTCATTAGATATGATTTCACAGAAAGTTCCATATGTAGCTATCTAGCTGCTTGCTTTGATTTTAACACAGTTGAGGACAGATCCGACAATATTATGGCTGTAAAACCATTGTGGTTCAAAATATGTAGGTCTATATACTTCTGCTACATGCATAAGAACAAAATACTCATTTGCAACATGTAACAGACTGGGGGAAATCAGCTCTAATTCTATTTACAAAATCACTCCAGCATAACAAGTTTAAAATGTTCAAATGAGACCAAATACGATATTAATTACTGAAAAAAAAAAAGAAAAAAGAAAAGCCTAAAGGAACTGTTTTTCCTTTTTTTTGTGTACGGGGTTATCAGCATCACCTTAATCCATTAGCAGCTAGGAGATACTTTTTTCCAAAAAATCAGTGACTTCCTTCTTTTATAAAGAGATTTTCCGCTTGCTCTGCAATTCTGTCTCCGGCATTTTCTCACTTTCAAGAAGAGGTGAAAAATTAATTTTACCTTTTTTTTTTTTTTAAACCTAGTTTGTTATGATCTGCTAGTCAGTGATGGTTTAGCAAGGGAAAGCTTTGAAAAGTGATGCAAGCACCCAAGTAATTTGGAGAAAAACAAGTTTAGAGTAACTTGGAGAATGCCACTATTTCCGGACTCTCTTGAAGGCTTCTCCCTTTGAGGGAAATTTTCTTGGTTTGAAAATGTTTTGATTTGTATTCCTCCAACAATTCTCAACAGAAGACAGCATATTACTCAAAGCAAATGTTCATCATAACATACTGAGGAAAATACACATTTTCAGTGCTATTGGTGATTTCAGTACTAACTGTAAGAAATTAATCTATGAAGCTAGTCAAGAGGCATATGTACAATTTTTAAATAGTCAGGCAGTTCAGCCACAATTTCAAAGGCATTTAGATTCATTATTTCC
The DNA here is from genome assembly GCF_026419915.1 of Harpia harpyja. Lineage (NCBI taxonomy): Eukaryota > Metazoa > Chordata > Aves > Accipitriformes > Accipitridae > Harpia > Harpia harpyja. The sequence continues at coordinate 9,614,794 of NC_068947.1, forward strand.
TAGGGACCTGGTCTTTCTTTCCAAAAATATCAGACTCAAAAGTTAAGAGAAAAACTATTATGCACAGTCTAATGAGACAAATCAATGAGTAAAGAGATCCTTGTAGAATGCTAGGACTGCTTAAAACTGGACCGGAAAACTTCAGCTTTGGTTGTAAGTTTGTTTCTCCAGTAAATCAGAAAAGGCTTAGTTCTTCCAGCGATAAGAGCAGAAAAACACTTGGAGGATCCAATGATTCTGAGTAGTGTAGAAGTGTTATCATCATATTTCAGCATAACTCAACTATCTTGACTTCCCAACCTTGTCTAGGCCCAAGCCAAATGACAAAACAGAAGTGTTTTGGATCCTTGCTCTTCAGTTGAAGCACCACAGCTGAAGCCTTAGAGGAAACAATCACAATTATTTCCAGATGATGGCAAAACTAGTTTCCTGTTGATTCTTTCTTCTTAGGTGTGGATTATGAATGATAAATCAATGCATTTGAGATGCAATCCTATAGCAGAAGTCAATTATGTCTACTACATGTGGCCTGAACAAATTACATACTGACAAGAACAGCCAGATTAATGACACTGTTGCCAGATCCACACACACACACAAAAAAGAGAGACTCCAAAAACCTGAAAATACATTTCAATTTCAGTCTTGCTCAAGGAACCTTTCTGGCAGTATTTTTAATACAAATGCAAAAAAGGTTTAAGACTATAAAAAGTATTATAGTCTGAGCACTAGTGGAAACATTGCAAGACTAAAGGAAAAAAATCCATGGTGATTACCACCAGATTTTTAAAACTTCATATATATAAGGGCTTTTCTTCTTAATGAAACAGCTTAAGTGTTTCAGGAAGACAATCTGAAACATAAAGGATGTTTATAAGGAATTTTTTTTTGTTAAAAAAAAAAAAGTACTTCCCTTACCATTCTCACATATCTGACACTATAAAAAGTTACTCGGAGTGTTTTGTCAGTACAAAGTAAGAATGCAAATGTAGCTAGAGCAAAATGCTTACTCAGTTGGATAAAGCTGAAACATATAAACAGCATATGCAGTCATCAGCCATAAGAAGAATGTGTTGCAATAATTACTTAAGTTCATATTTATATAAGTCTGTAACTTCCTGGGTATCTGAAGCGGAAAACACAACATCCTGGGCACTGTTATCTAGATCTCTGAGTAACTCAGGCCATTTGCCACAACAATGACTAAACAGGTCATCTCACAGTAGATCAGCTGATCAGATTTTTATACAAGGGTATTCATAAGTATTATGTTTTCAAGCAAAGTCTACTCCACAAAATAGAAGGTCTGGTAACTGAATAGAAGGCATGGGTGCAGGAAAAGCCACAAATCCCTAAGAAACTGTAAATTATTCAGCTGAGGTTTTGGAAACTGCCTAGTGATACTGAAATACCATTACTTACTACAGGGACAAGACTTCCCTATACATGCAAAATATTTAGAACACCACCACTACACCACTTCTCTTAAATGCCTACAAAAGAAGAAAAATATGGCAAAAAATGCAAATCTCAGTTATAAAAAAACCCCAAACATCCTGCGCCCCCCCTCACCTTTGTATATAAAGCCAAATAGACAGATTCTATGTAAAAGGCAGATCACCTCTGGTGCTACTAACATTTAGTTTTTCTTATTTAACAAGATGCTTTGCAATCCAATGATGCAATCATGGTAGGAGCCTCTGAAAAAACCCAGTTATTGATTCTGTTTTATATTCCTCTTTGGTAAAACTATACTATGTGAGCACCAGTCCATGACTGAAGGGAGGGGGGGAACCAAACATAAATTTATACTAAAGTACTGCCAAAAAATACCTTAACTAGTAAGATTATACTAGTGAAGACCCAATCTCTGAATTTATCCTGCTAGAGAGCATGAGAAGCAAGCTTTCTGTGTCTTAGTAATGTCATTCAACATTCATTTTTAGCCTTTATCAATGGTTAAGAATTTGATTCATCATCTGAATCACAATCCAGAAAAATTCTGTGAAAAAAATCCTCTCTGTACCAAAGGACTAGTGATGCTTTAATAGGATGATTTAAAAATGTTGGCTTTTTGTGTACACTTGTAACAGTTGAAAATCTACCCAAAGTCATAGTGTGGCCAAGCAGGTGGAATAGACTCAGCCATGTCTGATTGAATGAATGCTAAATACCACAAAGTATGATAGACGTGCTTATGTTTTTTCCTTTGTCTTTGATCACACATTTCTAGTTTTACTGTTTTTTCCAAAGGAAGGTAAGAGTCCATCTTCCTCTCTTCTGTGAAATAAATAGTCAAGAAGAACCTAAGGGCACAAAGCTAAGGAAAAGAGATGACCTGCTACTACTAAAATGACACCTAATGGTATTAATTTAAAGCTGTATGCTGAATTATTTTTTTCAGATAATCATCTTTTCAGCCGGTCTATAATTTCACCAGTTTCTGTATTTTAATATTGGAAAGTGAGATGTCTTTTATTATTACTGCTGTTTACAGCACAGAAGTCAATACATAAATTCGTCAGCACACTCTAGAATTTCTATCTGAGGGTTTTTTTTTTTAAAGCCTTTGCATTTCGTAAAGAACTTTTGCTTTCATATTTATACCTTTTAAGAAAATTGGCCTCATAGGTGAAAATTTGTCAAACCTTCTACCTCTAAAACCTTTTAGTTCTTGTTGACTTCTATTAGAACTACAGAAGGCAACCAAAAAGCAGTAATTTTTTTCTTGCAAACAGATTGTTTTGGCAATCACAATAGCAGTTTCTGTGTGTTCTAGCATCTGCTGAGACACAAAAACAATTAGGGTGAAATCACAGCTCTAATTGAGATAAGGTGCTTGACTTCAACAGGGATTGTGATTTCACTCTTGGAATTCTAATTTGGGAACTGTTTGCGCAGTTAAGCATGTGGCACAGAAAGACTGGCATCATCTACATAGTGCATATGCCATCTGTATGCTTAAATTGGAACAGTATCTCTCAAGTAGCCATTTTCTAGAATTTAATTCCCTTCAGTTGCAGTCTGGAACATAATTTTGTGAGCAGAAGGGAATTAAACATTACTGTGCAAAAACCATAATACCAAGTTTCTAGTTCCACAAAAACTAACTCCAAATCTGTTTTTCTTCTGTAATGACAAATACCATTTTTTCATGGAAACATAATATTAAGCCACATGTAACTGTTACAGACAACCATCACAAATTTACCTCAACAGGGTTATACAGAAACAGATTCTTCAATTAACCCTTAACAGCCCAAAGCAGTAAAATAATGTTTAATGCCTAAAAAAAGGATGATTGTTCCTCAGCTTAGGAACTTTAATAGACTTCCTGGAGAATGCGTTTAAATTGCAATTTTTTTTAAAGGGGCTTCCTAAATGCAGGAGTTGAGGATCCCCTTTCCTATTTTTTTTTTTTTTAATAGGCTGTAAAGAGTTAGTTAAGGTGCTGATGAGATGAATATGAAGGCAGGGCTGAGTAGGTAGGTGGGACCTACTCATGTTCCGTTATCTTTGTTGTAAAATTGGTGTGCGTGATCTAACAGGACAGGCAGAAACAATTTCCCAGAAAGCAGTAACATTCAGCCATCAGCAGGCAGTTAGTTACAGGACTGAGGAAGAAATGGGACAGTTCATTAAACTCATTACCTCACAGGATGAAGATTGCGTGCGATAACTTGGCACAATCTTAAAGGTAATACTTCCACGCATTTCCCTCTGGAAAAAGAGAAGCACTTCTTTAAAGACTAAGACACTGAAGATAAAACCACCAAATCACTAACGCTTGAAAGGAACGCATCATAGCTTGAGAGCAGCAGTATGTTTTCCTAAAGTAAATATTCAGAAATCTAAAATGCTACAGCTAATTTGTCATTTCACTTATAAAAAAACATTTAAATCATCTCTCATTAATCTAAAATATAAACATATATAATCAGTTTGTTCGCCTGACCAGTTTTCGAATGCCTAGAACCTACAGCTGTATTTTAAGGTGAGAGATTCAGAGATGTGTAGGTTTCCTCCATATCAGTCTTTTCTTTGTAGCTATATTCTTGTGATCCACAGACTCTTTGCTACTAAAGTGGCATTTTCTTCCCTTTCATCATACATGTTAAATAGCAAAAGCATATTCACAGATACATTTAAGGAACACGTTTTTCCCTATGATGATAATTAAGTATGGAACAGGTTGCCCAAAGAGGCACCTGTCCTGTCAAATCTCTGTCCTTGGATTTTTTCAAGGCTTAACCAGACAAAGCCCTGAGCAACCCGGGCTGCATTCAACATTGACCCTGCTTTGTGCAGGAGACTGGACTGGAGACCTCCTGATGTTACTTCCAACCTGAATGGTTGTATGATTTATTGTCTTTGTATTTGTGTAGCAATTATACCAACAGTCAAGAAAAGTTTCTTTTCTCTCACAGTATACTCAGTGACTACACTTGGTGTAGACTGAAGATTTAAAATACGGGCATGATCTTTATAGACTAACTTGGGATAAGTAACAGCAGGAAAGTGGTATTTTTTCTGTTATGTCCACTAGAGACAAGAGAAGAAACTCCTGCATTTCAACAAAGGATAGTCAGACATTAGAAAAAACTTTCTAAAGCATAGAAGAGTTATTCACTAAAGTCAACTGCCTGAAGAGTTTGGGGAACCTCCATTACTCAAGTTTTTTTAAGAGCTGGTCAGACATACATCTGTCAGGAATGGCTGGGTGTCAATGATCTTTTCTGTGGGACTAAATGGAATAAATAAAATGACACCTGGAGGTGCCTTTTACCATTCCTGGGTATAAGGTGCAAAAAAGCCACTACTAAAAAACAGGGGAGAGCCTGTAGAAGGCTTTAACAGCTGAACACAGGAAGACTTTGTGTTACTTGCACATGTTGGCTATCAAGAATAGAAGAAAAAGGGGAAGTCACAATGCAATTACATAAAAGTTGTCAAAATAAGACAGGCATTTTTATAAAGAACATGAAAAAGATTTCATGCACTTACAAGCATTTTTTGTAGTTGTTCTACAGTTTGATTTGCCACACTGATTCCATTTATTTCTCGGATTTCATCCCCTACATGTAGTGTACCTGTGGATTTAACAAAATACACAATCACCTCAAACATGTTTTTACAACTTGAGATAATTGTAAGACAGTACTAATATTCATACAAAGGCACAAATATGAAACAACATTAAAATCAGTTTTTTGGCTAGATTCAGAAAAGGACTTTGGTAGCTATGTATTAGCTACCAAAGATCACGAATCTGTCTTTCAGAGTGCAGTCAATACACCAGCATGAGACTCCTGGGCACCCTATAAAGTACATGGGGAAAACATCAGTCCCTTACAAGGACACTGCAAAAACCCCACACATTGAAAAGAAAGTCACCTGCAACTAGTCAGCTGGAAACATTCAACAGAGATATTCAAGCAGTATTTTATCAGATGACTACTTAATGCAGTTTGGCTTCTCGACACAGTCTTAATTTTATGTCAGACTGCTGTATTTTTTCATTTCTCTGATTTTGATTTGCTATAGTTACAGTATGCATTTTCTGTATGTACACTTGACTTCAGCTTGAATGTAATGATTGGTGTGACTACCTACAATGTCAGATGATGAACCAAATTATCTACTTAGCTTAGGCAAGTCAAAAACTGACCTGCTGAAGCTGGGATGGGAATGGCATGCTACAACACAGCTCTAAGACTACAAAAGCTCAACAGGGAGGAGGCAGCAAATTAATTAATTATCTTCAGGATTAGAAGCAACCTAGGAGGCTCTTTTTGGATGATAATTTCTGACTTGAGTAGCTCAAGCCCACCTAATTCTCTAGCAGTTCTTCAAAAAAACTTCCATGGTTTATTATTAGTCAGAAGATGTTTTTCATGTATAATGAAATATGACAAGACCATTTACTTCACATATACTTCTTTCTGCTATATGATTTAAATAATTTGTGCAAGTATCCTTTTCAAAATGCTGTACCTAATACAATTACTGTACCTAATATTATTAATCTTACTTAGAAAACTAGCAACTGTCAAACATTTGCTAAACTAAAACACATGTATGGAAAACTACCTGAAAAAAGTCAATCAACTAGAACCCTGGAAAATCCTTAACATTCTTTTCCTGAACCAAAATAGTCAGTTTTTCCAAAGAATACCATGCAAGCAAAACTTTCAGCTGGACAAATGTAGGAAAATCAAACTGTGTGCCTGCTAAACACAAGCACAGACTGAACCAAGGAGAAGAATCCTGAAAAGCTCTGTTGCTATGAGTCCCTTTGGGCTCTCTTCTGTGAAACTGAAGCTCACTTGGCAGTGCTACAGGAGAGAGCCCAAAGTTTGCAAAAACTTTCAGTACTCTCAAGAGTAAGTCCTTCAGTCACATTAAATGCTCCAAACAATTCTACAGAAGCTGATCTGCTGACAGTGAAATTATAAAAGAGGACTCATGGCAGTTCTTCTTCCACACTTCAGTGGAAAAATTATCACAATTAATAGTTTACTGAATGTGAATGCAACAGTCCTGCATCTGAATTTCAAATTAATCTAGTTCACATCTAGAATATTAATGACTGAATCTCTAGTGAAACACTTTGAAAGTTCAGTTTTGGCAGACTTTCTCAGGAAGGCATTCAATACCCAATTCTTAAAAAAAAATTCTAAAAAAAATGAGGCTCTGTGTTGACTGTATCATGCCAAGATTAAATTGTGTTTGGAGTGTAATTGTTATTAAACAATAATACTGAATCAGAAAGAGCATATGCCCTGGAATAGTATAAAGATTCTTTGGCATTATTCAAAATATAAATCTGATGGAATTAAATATTAGAATGAGAATCAGACTCAGTAATATCCCTGTATCAAATCATTTCAATAGTGCACTTAAATAAAATCCCCTCTTCTTCCCATTTCTGTTACTCTGACAGAAGCGAATATTTTTCTGTTCATGCCCGGAATGGAGCAGTACACATAAAAGATGAGAATAAAGCATAGACATTTAGCAGTAGATGGTCATTCTGTTTTGAGGGGTGGATGCACTGATAAACCACAGGAAGACGTTTTCAATCTGAGGGAAGAGGCTTTTATTATTTGCAGAAACTTTTTAATCTTTCTAAATATTCTTGTTGGAAAAGAGTATTCTCGACATCTTTGAATAATGAGTCTTCCGTACCATTTGTAGCTCCCATGATACCTAAGCTTAAGCATCTAATTTTGGTTGCTTTTGCTTCCTTTTCTATTGACAGTGCAGTGTTTATTTAGAACTTAAGCTATTCATGACTTATTGATGTGTAACACATCTGTAATAACAAAGAATTGATGTATTTCTGGAGTAAATTTTTTCCTTCTTTGTCTTTGCAAGGCAGAGTGACGACAGTTTTAGGAAGTGTGTGCTCTTGCTCTGCACAGAGGTATGAGAAATCCTACCCTATTAGGAAGAAGACAGAACAAATTCTTTGAGTCCCTATTCGGAAACATGTTTTGTAGCTAAAAGAAAATCCTGTAGCTTGGAAAGTGAAAGGCTGCGAACGTAAAATCATATTTTCACCAAGTCATCACATACATTTTGTTAGAACTGAATAAACCTTATCGGGGTATCAGTGTTTCAAAAATTGGTGTGAGTTTTACATTAAGTCACTTCGACAATGTAGCATAGACAATGTACAACTGCTGTTTTTCTGGTGAAGTTAAATGAGCTGCCAATAAGTCCTCTCTCTTCTTTGGAAATATTTTTAAATGCCATATTGGTCCCTCTTCTAAAACGCATCTTAAGAATGAATTCACCTTTAAGTGTGTATGCCCCAAAACCAGTCAGCAGCAAAAACCCCATGGGTTAAGATACTGACAGCTGCTGAGAACTCAGGCTATATGCAGATCCTCTGAAAATAATATTTACAGTATGAGTAGTCTAAACAGAATCCACAGGTAAAAAGTGAATGGACAACTGAGCTAAGTTAAGGCACAGTCACAAAGGGGAAAGCCAAGACATAATTAAAAGCCTGAGATCTAAGATACCGTTCATTTACTTATCCTAAAAAAGCAGACAAGTCAACAAAAAGACAATTTTTAATGACTGAAACTGGTGTTTCATTTTCATTGAGCTGAATCCTCTGGAAGGTGCAAGCAGATAGCATCTTTACAAGCCTATCTTCCCACTTCAACTCCCCCACCTTTTGAGAAAGGACAACTATAATCAGCAGGACTAGATACAGCTGGCATAGAGACAGGAGGCAGACTTCACAGCAGCTTCTATTTCGTGATTGGGAATTGTGCAGTTTCTACTTAATATTGCTAGACCTGAAATTACACATTTCCTGTAACCCTCCCAGTAGATCTATTATCTAGTCATTGCTGTTATTGCCTGGCAGTTTTCCATATAGCAAGAGGAGACAGCAGAAACAACAACATACCCCCCCCCCCCCCATCAAATAAAAGCCACAGACCCTGTCAATAGGATTCAAAGACACATTGTGCTCGAGGTCACTGTTAACTTACAGTCACGTTGTTCTATTCAGTAAAAATATTCTAAATACAGATATGTTGAATGAAGCAGTGAAGCTAGGAGGCATCTAGAGCACTAACAAAATTAGAAACATTAAAACCCCCCCCCAAAACAGTACTACAAAAACACTGAAGTATAGTTCATTTTCAAACTAAACGTATGTGTAGAAGAGCTACCTTAGTTAGATGAAGTTGTAACAGGTTTTAAAAGTTTTATTACCCCCATTGTGGCACACTCACATGAAACAATAGTCTGCAGAGGATCACCACTACCTATGAACAGTTGGAAGAAAACCTTCTTCCTGTGAATCTTAGAGCAACCTCCTTTTAAATTCACTTTTAGAAGCCAAATAGATTTCAATTCAGAGGGTCCTCTAAAGGAACATAAAAGTCTGTATGAACTGCGTCTTTGCTTGTATGAAAAGTTCTCTCTTTCCTGCTTCTTGACAGGTTTGACCATATTGAGGAGATAAATTGAATATATCAGGGAAAGATCACTGTACCCTTTCCCTGTTTTATGTTTTGTCTTCCTAATTACCTGTTCCTAGCTTCCTTTGAAATAGAACAGTAGGCTAGAAGGAACTTTGGTCTGACAAATGATGAAAATTTTTGTGCTCATCAAAAGAAAAAGATAGCAAACTGGAAAAACTAAAGTAATCCTTTTAAGGGTGCAATCCAAACTTGCAGCTAACAACCTAGCAGGGAAGTTCATCTGTTTAAAGTAGGACAAAGCCCAGCTATTTTTTGACACCTGATCTGGACACACAAAATGGAAAAAAGGAGTAGACTGGAGATAAAAGATGCATGTTTGCAGGGTTTGCAGGTTTGTAGTAGTGAAAACTGAAAATAAAAATTCAAGTTCTAGGCACAAGAAATATATTTATTTCAAAAATGATTTTTATGACCCTCAACATCAAAAGTACAAAGATCCTCAAGAACTGTGTGAAAATACATGGAGAAATTTAATTTTTTTGTTGAACAAAGCTCTTTCCTTTTTGCAAGGAAAAGTACTGTAACTGGTCTAAGGATTTTCATTTTTAAACAGTGGCTTAAATAAGTACTGCTCCAGAAATTATTGGCATTTCAATCTCTTACTGAGCTATACTCCCATTACCCTAATTAAGGCTTAAATGAAATATCGTGGGCTCTCATCTCAAAACGCTGGCAGACATCTGCAACTGGAAGATAACAAAGGCAGTTAACAGGACTTCATCCAAATACAGAGGTACACTACTATGGAATAGTAGCAATCAAAATGAGGAGTATGTACCATCACACAGTTTGTACAAAATGGTCTAAATAATTGTGTTTGGAGACAAAACTATTCATGACACATGATTACCTTGCCGGTGAATCATTCCTCCATGCATAATTCTTGCCACAATGCAATGGTTCAGCTCATTCATTTTTAAAGTGATTCCCTAGAAAAAGGAAATGTTTATATTTTTAAAATAAAACATTAAGCAGTGTGATTCTTGAGTGGTTAAGAACAGTCACTTCTCCTAAAAGCTTGAAGGTAGAGTATAAATTTTAAGGTTAAAATAAAACCTTTGCCACTCACTTAAATATGAGCAATGAAAATAGATACTATTTATAAGTGAAGATGCAATACTTTAATATATGAGCATATAAGATTCTGGTTTATTAAAAATGTAATTTTGTATTGAGGTGCAAAGTGTCCAGTTTGGTTTAAAGCCTAATCTGCTATAAATGCTACAAGGTCATTTTTAAACAAAAAAAGCTCTAGTGGTACAGCAGTAGCATGAATGCACACATAGCATTTTAAGTTAAGGATGTGCACAGGAGGATAAGTATCCACAATGGCTGCTGAACTATTCCAATTATACTGGCAGCCCTACTTCAACGTGCAGAAACTGGCATTAAAATCATTATAATACTGGTACAGAGTCAAGAAAAATACTGAGGTTCCCTCCATACCATTGGTTCATCTGTGTTCTTCTGGAACTGCACCAGTCGAACTCGTGTTACATTCTCCATGTCCATGTCACCGTTGGCGCTTTCTGGAGAATCTCCGTTTAAGTATGGAGAGGTGGGAGGAGGTGTAACTCTCAGCGCTTCATCACTGTAAACTTCATGTGCCACTACATCATGAGTTTGAAGTAAGGCCTAGAGGAGATTATAGCAACAAAATATCAGACTTCCATCATCTCTGATGCCCCCCACTCATTCCTTTAAGTATTTTTGAAGCTTTTCAGAAACTAAAGGAAATCCAAGATATTTGTACCTCACTTTCTATACAGAAACTTTTCCCCTAAAGGATTCTAAGGTAAACTTCAGCAGACTGCAAATGCATACACACATACCTAGCCTTTAAAATCTACATGAGTAAACCTGATTTTCTACTGTAGATACCTCAATGAGAATGATGCTGCTTCCCTCTCCCCTATCTTCTTGACACCTGCAAGGTGTCAGAATTAAGCCATCTTTATTTATGTGCCTAGACACAGAATTAGGAAGCTATCTTTCTGAGCAAACTATTCTATAATAATTACCCTAGTAAAATGGAAAGGTATTCAGATCCCATGGTATTTAATTCTAATAAAGACCGACTGTGGATCGGTACTGACTGAAAGAATGAAATACTGTTGTTTGTTGTTTACTAGCATCACCACTTCGATATTCTCCCCTTCCCCCAGAGCACAGACCCAGCACAACCACATTGAGTTCAAAATCCGTGATAAAAATTACAGTCTAAACCAACAAATTGCTCAAATACTAATTCATCGGTTTTATTCTGTTTCTTGATGCAAAGAATGGTACAACACATAATTGATTAAATGTATTTAAATATCTTTGATAAGCAGAACAACTGATTAAGAACTCTAAGCTAGGGCAAAGACATGAAGCCTGTATAACTGTAAAAAGCCCCATATCATGTCCATTTCACATTTGCATTCAACTTTTAATAAGGAGTATATTATAGCTAGCTTGCTTCTGTCAAAACGCTAAATACAATTTATATGTGAACATGCTAGTTCTACTGCTATAGTAACTCATCAAGGATCAGAGATAGATCCTGCCTCTATACCCAAATGGACGGGTCTTTCAGATAAGGATTGATAAATCAAGCCTAGTTCTTACAATATCTCTACAATAGTAGAGACATCAGCCACCACCACAGTTAGGTCAATCTATATTATAGTTAACATCTTGATAATTTTCATTTAAATGCTCATAGCTCTTAACTTGCAAAATCCATCAATCCTGCAAGGCTTGAGATTGACCATCGAGAATTTTTTTTGGCAGAGAAATCTGACTCTGCAATGTCTTAGTCTTCAATTAAAATGTTTAAGCAGAACTTAAACTGAAAAAAAGTGATAAAAAAAATCCCTACAAGGGGATTTTTATGGCCTCTACAAAATCCTAAATTTGTTCCCAAGGTAGCACTTCTAAAGTGTACTATGTTATAAAAGACAACTTCATAAACAGTTTAAATTCCCTTTCCTCAAATCAGTTTCAAACTATAGTTGGGAATTCAGCATTAAAATGATGGAACGGAATTCCCTAAATTAGCAATGCTCTGCCCACATTCCCTCCTGTTTTTCCAGTGTTTCAAGCCCACCTACACAAATACTGTTTTTAGTTAAATACTAACCTGTATCTGCATTTTCATCTTATTTTGTCAACCACTAAGCTCAAACTCTTAGGTTTAGAGATTCAGTTTAATTCTCATTCTAGTATCTGAAAACTGTTTGCACTTGTCCCAGATAAGAGCAGCCATGTGCAGTCATGCCTTAGCTCTGGCTGTTACAAACCCCATCCATTCTAGGAGTGAGCGTGGTCTTGGCTTTGCACACAAGCACTCTTTAACAGAGTAGGATGACCTTCTGTGCTTCCTTCAGCTCAATCTGCTCAAAGCTACTTACTCAACTTCATGCACCTGCCTGTATCTGTTATACTCTCCACGCTTTAATATTACATTTCTTATGTAATTCAGGGCCTTACATTTGTTTCACATCAAATACTTGCCTTGCTTTACCCTGTATTTTCAGCAATAATATACACCTTGTAGGAGGTTAAAATATGGTAATCTGAACATTTTTAAAGGTTCATAATTATACTAGATGACTTCTGAATGTGTTAACAAAAATTAACACAAATTCAGAAACACCAGATATTAAAGTACAGCAAGCTCAATTTAAACATTGAAAACATTTAATATAAAGGCTGCTATTGGACTTTACTTAGATACTTGTTTTCATGCATTTCTGTTAATTTTGATAATTTAATTCCCCCCCCCATTTCTTTTTCCTTTGCAGAAAATGATAATCCTGCTGAAAATAAGTTTAGTGAGAACAACTGCTTTCTACTATATCGCAGTATCATTGTCTACAAAGAACAGCGTAGGAAGGCAGATGATGATAGATGAAACTTCAATATGTAATTAAGTCTCCTAGTACAGCAAATGTTTCAATTCCTGCCACATACTAAACATATATAATAGAACCTTTTACAGATAATACCTGCACATTTGAAAAACTACTCAAAGTTGTGTAATGGAATAAAAGCTCCTTGAAATTTGTACACAACAAATGAGGTACTTGATAATCTTTTAAAGAATTCTTAAATTAACTATCTGCTGAAAGACCTTTATGCAAAATTTGCACATGTTTCTTTAAATTAAAATGTTAAGCATGTACAGACTAAATTCATAATTTATTCCTGTACCCATAAGGCAAGCAAGGGTGAAACAAATCTAAAACAACAAAAAACTTTGAACTTGAAGATCTCAGTGCCAGTAAGAGTACTTACAAACACATACTTTATTGGCTTTGGTTCTGTAAAGGCCTATACATAGTCTAAGCCACTAACACTGTGTTTAAGTAAACGAGACAGACTATACTCCATTGTCTTCCGATTAGGCATACACATTAGGTAATAATATAAATAATAGTAAAATACTCTGTTATCATACAGGTGTTAATGCACATGATCCTACTTATTACACTTTTATTGCTTCAGTCTCAGTGCATCAGAGCTCAGCAACTTACTAACCAGAGCATTGCTCTGTACAATGTTTGGTAAACACATTGAGTGTAGGCTGACAATATTGTTTTATACAGTTATTTCCTTTCCTAATAGTATCTATTTTAAAGGCTTTGCCTCTGAAGGAAAGTCTGGCAGAATGCCACATATACAAGAATAACTTCGTAAGGTCTGCTACCTTATAAAAGGTGTATCTGGGAGCAGGAGTAGGAATGATGGGAGAGGATGGGATTGCCTCTGACATCTGAAGACTCTTTGGTATCTGCACCCTAAACTTATGGTTCCACAGCAACATATGCTGATTTAACTGCTGCTTTACATGTTTGTGCCATTCCTCCCTAACCCGGATTGTGTGTTTCTGTCCCCTTGCTCATTCTGGCTCTGGCAGCATTCCAGTTGTCCCCAATTCTTTTTGCTAAATGGATAACTGTTTTGTTAAAGCAGTTTTCTACTAGTTTAGCACAGTGCAATACCGAAATGCAGTGTCAGATGAACCTCAGAACAACTGCAAGGGAGAGGATGAAACATGGGGAGAAGGGATGGGACTCCATCAACTAGCAAATTAGCTTGGGATGCCATAGACTAACTTACTGAAATTACTCCTCATCAAAAATATTTGTTAAGGAATTGCAGCTTATTCTTTATAAAAAAATACTTTTAATAGAATTGCAGCAAAAGAATCCTGACAGATGGTTTTAAATTTATGAGGATATCAGGTGGAAATAGATACCAATAAAAGATGATTTCCAACTCACTTTTCCTGTTGCTTGATTTGATACATGAAATTTTTATATGCCACAATCATTTTTATTGATGCCTACTCTGAAAATATACTTAAAAAATGCTCTTTCTTCACAGTGCCTAATGTTTTTGCAATACTGTGTGGTAATTATGCAAAAAAGGTAAATCAAATGAGCCGTCAGACTGAGTACCAGACAGTATTGTTCTTGGGTTTTGTTTTTTTTTTTTTTTTTTTTTAAATCTTTCTTACAATATGGCTGAGTACCATTCCACCTTGTTTTCTGTTCTAGCAGAAACAGAACCTTGTTTTTTGTTCAAGCAAGTATTCCTGTTAAACATTGAACCCGATTTGTTACAGACTTCAGGATAGGTATCATCTCCAGGCAATGACATATCAGTGTGTTGCTGAGTACAACATAAAAAGCCAATGTCTGCATTAGCAATTAGTGCAATGAAATAGGAATGAATCAACAAGTAAAACCATTGGGTTAGTGAGGACCCGATGTACGCACTGAATGCATTGCAGGAGTTTTTACTTCTGACCAGCTTCCATCTTGCCCTGTGGACTGAATGCCCATCAGCTGCTGGATTACACTGGCTTCTGGCGTATATCTTCGAGTATAATTTTATCTGAAAGGAGTCTAGTTTGCATGCTCCAAGACCCTTACATGATACCAGCCAAAGCATTGTAAGGGGACAATCAGGAGATTCATTTCAAAAACACACTCCTGATCTGATTTAAAGTACTAAAAAAAATGCACCCAAAGCTACAGTGGCCATCAAAAGAACACACTGGGACATGCAGCTATCCAGATTTCATCTTATACCTGAATATGAGGTTGGTTTCAGCTCACTCTTTCCTGGAAATTAGGTTTATCCTTCAGACTTACAGTAATTCAGCTTTCAGGTAAGCCAATTCCACAAAGCCCCCTGCATATAATCCTTGTGTTAGGGAAAGTCAAATTCACGATTTTAAACCAACAATAGTGTATAGCAGATTTAAGCAAATGCTTTTATTTCTGAACTTACGAACTTCATCCACAGCATAAACAAAAGAAATCCTTTAAGCAGTTTCAAAAGACTGGACTTCAGTAACTTGAACCAAGCTATTAAGCAGTCACATCCCTGAACTTAGGACAATTACTGCCCACAAATCAGGTTTGTGAAACAGACACAGAAGGAGTTGATATGTAACACAAATTCACTAGACTGTACAAGCTATCGATTTATTGTAAAATAACGATAAATAAACACTTATTCTGCAATGAATTCACACACCTTTATCCTAACAAGACCTTGGAAAAAAGGAAGATCTCAGCTCTACCTGCAGACATCCAAAAGGATTCATTCTTCTTTCCATGTGCAACACAGCCCCCGCAAAAAGACAGTGAAACTGCTCCATAATTAGATTACTCCAAACTGTTGACAGTTTTCAGCACAGTAATGGGGACCAATAGTAGTAATAATAATAATTATTTTGCCAGATCAGCGCATTAGAAATATTTATTAATAGGCCTATTGTATTGTACGCAGTTTCATCACTTGCAGATTTTAGGTAGAACTTACTGAACTTAAGTTTTCTAATATAAAAAATATCAACCCCCCCCCCCCCCCCAAACCAACAAGAGTAGCATTTGCTTACCATGAAATGAGGTTGTGTTAAAATACGCTTTAGCTCCTTTGCATCATTGTTCTCTGGGTAACATGAAATTTCTTCCAATACCTGCAAAATAAGCAGGAGAAATGCCCATAGTAACTTTCTTTTAAATAAAGCTATTAATCTAACAAATGAAAACCCTCACTGGTCTGTCAGAATACCTCCAAGTAATTATACAAAAGAATATTTTTTGATAGGGAAGGGCTTAGGAGAATGTGCCCTCCCCACCCCCTCAAGAGAATTTAATACCTCATTTCAATTTTCTTTCTGAGAGAGATTAAAGCAGAAATTTGAAGGAAACAGTTGCTCTTTTTTCAATGGACAGCATTCCTCCAACAGCTAAATATAT
Organism: Harpia harpyja; assembly: GCF_026419915.1. Lineage (NCBI taxonomy): Eukaryota > Metazoa > Chordata > Aves > Accipitriformes > Accipitridae > Harpia > Harpia harpyja. The sequence goes on from NC_068947.1 coordinate 9,631,064, forward strand.
GGAGACAGAAATGAAGTGCTAATAGGTGACACACGTCACCACCACCAATTGCTACTTTCACACATGGTCTCAATTTATTAAAACAATCAGTTTAAAAGCAGAATTAAAAATACTCATAAAACCTTCTCTCCACAAATTAAATTGTCAAAGACATCAAGTGTAGGTGGTCCACCTGCTACCCTACCTCCAAGCTCCAGATTTTATAAAATCAGAGTCATATTTCAGCTTATCATTGGGGGAAGGAGGAAGGAGTAAATAAGCTTTAACTCAGTTGCCTGCAACCTGATACTTACACCTTTATTTTCACATGTAACTACTTGGACAACAAAAGCAGAGTATTTTGGTTCTGGAAGCACCTCCAAGGATTAACTGCCAGAAAATTTTGCAGAATAGGACTTCAGGGTGTCTATCAGTGTGACTTCAGTTATTAAATAGTGTTTTAAAGTCTTCCTGTTCATTCTATTTTAATAGCACTATAAACAGTGTTTTCCTATGACATTACCCCCAACAACTGTACTTATTTATACTGATAATAGATAATACAACTATTTTTTTTTTACTACTTGCAATAAACAAACAAATAAAATACTATCTGTCAGGTATAAGAATTAAGAACATCTGTGTCTATTTATCATTCACCTTAACGGGCCACCTTCATTGCATTTTTAGGTCTGCTCTTCTTAGAACTACCTATGATAAACTTTGTTTTTCAATTTAAAAAGCTGATACCTAGAAATATATCTTTTTTTGTGACTAAGTCATATAAATGTGAAACTTCTGCTGCAGATAAATAAACTGAACATGAAAGATACTGCATTTACCCAACAGGAGTATTCCTTCTAATACCACTATTGTTGCAGGAAAGGTTAAATGATGAAACTGAGTAATATATAATCCTTACAGACATAATGGAATTTTGCAAGTTTATGCAACTTGTTATGTAACTTAAGTAAGCAATGGTAGAATTCCAGAAATAATTCAGATTATGAACCAGAATACATATCAGTATCTTAATGAAGAAAAAACTGTTCCATTTTAAATACAATCAAACTTTCAAAGTAAAAAATATATTTGAAAGCCATTACCTCTTTGGCTCTCTGTACAGCATCACTTGGGGGATTCCTGATTTGTGGTGAAGATTTTGTGTTTATTTTGTCATAAAGCTGAAATAACAAGAAAACAAACTACTGAAATCATATGCTACTTTACAGAAAGTAAAGATGAGCGCTAACAATAGCCTGCTTATGTTATCATGACAAAGATGATTGTTAAACTGCAAGAACCACAGATGTTCTGTATACAAAATCTAGCAGCTTAGGGTTTTGGCTTTTCATTTTTAAACATTTCCTGATTTGAACAGTGCCATAGATTCAGAGTTCATAGGATGACATGGGAAAGTTCAAGAGGTTAAGGGATTCTGCAAACCTCCCATGCTTTTTCCACAGATTTACAGAAACTATATTCTTCTACTAGAAGTGATCCTATGAATCTTGAATAAATGCTGTAAATCATACATTCTGCTATAAAATCAAATTAATCTGCATATCCCACTTTTCTCAATAAATCAAATCATCAGACATTCCACACAGTAATTTAAATAAACCTCAGAACATGGGAAAATGCTCTTGAAGATAGAATGCTACAAAAGCCAAAGTCTTTGGAGAAGAGAAACCCAAACCTTTGCAAGAAAGAGTGCTCACAAAAAAGAGTACCCTTCTTTTACTAGGATTTTCTATTAAACAGAAGAATGCCAATGTATTTAAATAGGAAATCGTAAACCTCCCAGGTTAATTATTTTTTTTAAAAAACTTTTAAAAACCCCCTCAACTACGCAAAACACAATAGCAAAAGATCTATCTTCAGCTTCAAATCAAAGGTAGATATTACAGGCTCTCTTTCATACAAACCTAACAGATTGTGCATGTTATAAAGGAATAAACGTATACTTAAGAATAAACAGGCACTGTAATAAGTACTATTTTCAAACAAAAAACTTTTGGCTTACATTTCAAACAATATAAAGATGGTCATGCCTGTAATTATTTCCTATTTATGTTAGACTACTACTTTGAAATATAAGACAGGAAAAAGATACAAACCCCTATTTTTAGGATATTAGAGAAATTTTTATCACAATGAGGGTGGTGAAACACTGCAACAAGTTGCCCAGGGAAGTTGTGGAATCTCTCAACTTTGGAAACACTCAAAACTCAACTGAAATTCAAAATAGTAAATACACAAGGGACTCTATAACACTTTCAGCAAATCCTAACACTGTAAAGGATGAGTTGACAAGAACCCCCCCATTTAGGCTGCTCAGCAAGGAGTTCTCAGGAGCCTCCTCTGAGAAGCTTACGGCTCCATTGTTTGGCTGAGGACGGCCTCAGATGTTTGAAAAAGGGAATCTTGTCGAACTACAGAAGTGCCCTCTTCTCTTTCTCACATGAAATACCATTTGGTTTTAGAAGAGATGTAAATTGCAATAAACGCAATCCAATATCATCATAATTTTCCTTGTGTTCCTTAACAATCTAATGCACATGTTGAACATTTCAAGTCCATATGCAAATAAATACAAAAAGAGGAAACAATGTCACTTCCAAAAACATTGCCTGTAGGACAGTTATACCACTATCTCGAGGAAATAAAAGTAGAAAAGTCAAGCTAAATCAGTTTCTTCCCCATCTGACAACTTCACCTTGTGCTGCCAAAACACTGCTGTACTCAACAGTTTAAGCAGCCTTGACCATTGTTGAAGTTTTTAAAACAAAAGCTTTCTGCTAGCTTATAGTTCAGGAGATACTTTAGTTGCGTACACAATGATTTGTTTTTACCTTATCTTAAATAAGTTAAGAAAACCTACCCAAACTCCAGCAACTCCAAATTATTAAGTATCACATTTTTACACCGATTAAGAAACTGCATCAAGCACTGTTTACTGAGTAAAGTGCAGTAGGAGCTGTTGAAAATGCATGATACCCAACATGAATATAATTGAATTTATTTTTCTAAAACTCACACACGCATCCTGTTTAAGATTAATGAAATCACAGAAAAGTTAGCATGAAAATATTTTTATTAGTTATTTCTAGCAATTGTTTAAAAGCTAAGCTGCTGAAGTTGCTGATTTCACTCAAGTCGCTGTGTTATTGTGATCCAAAACAACCGGCAGTTTACAGAAACAACTTTTTCTCACTATCATGGCAAAGTTATCTTCTGAGATTAGGAAGGAGGCAAAAAGGAAAGCAGGAAGCAAAGTGACTCTAAGAATGTTTCGAAAAAAATCAAGGCAAAGTTCAGACTAAACAAGGGTGCATTTATTTTTCCGTAGCGCCTTCATGCTGAGGCATGGCACTTAAATGTCATCTTCCAGGACTGTTACTTACTGAGATTTGCTTCCAAGGCACCAAACCATTAGGAGCGACTCTGACAGTACTTAAAAGAAAAACCTTCACGTTTGCATTAAGGCTTTAAGCCTATATATTACCCAAGCCATGGGATCCATTCATTGTTTCTGGAGGTAGAAGACAGCCTCAACTAGAGAAAGGATGTATTTTTGGTAGCTTCACCAGCACAAGCAGATCTGTTCCAGAGAATCTATTTGGGTACTCTACCTCCAAAGCTCATTATAGTGGAAGGCACTCATTCCAGGGTCTAATGGAAAGACTATGCGAACAGCCTACACTGCATTACATTTTTACCATGAGTATAATGTGTTTTTCTCTAAAGTATTATCCAATCTTAACTCTAAAAAGCAAGAAGCAAACAAAACCCACGATAACTCTGAAAAGAAACTTGAACCTCCACAACTTGACATGCATTTTAAAATGGTAAATTCCTAATTAAAACCAGGGACATTTCATGAAGGTACGATTTAAGGAAAAAAGAAATACACTTTTTCATTTGTTTAACTGGGACACCATTACTTTAACCTCTGCATGCAAGGAAAAAGAAAAGTGTATTTTCTGCCCAAATAAAAGACCGTACATCTAAGAACAAAGAATACAAATAATACTTGCAAGAGGGGGCACTATCTTGGCAGGGGGAAGGAGGAATCTCAGGCAGTCAGAAAGCATAAAGTCAGCTATGTATGAGTTTCTCCCAGGGAAGACAACAGCCAAATGCCATACCATAAGACAATATCAACTAAGAAATAAGACTGGTATATGTGTTTGTGGCATGCCCACAATAGATCACTGTTCAGTTCTACATTCAAAATACAGGAAAGATGTCAAGAGGCAGAGTACTCAGAAAACACTTTCCAAAAAGATCAATCATCTCTCCCCGCTAGTATAACAAAATGCTTAAGGAAGACAGAAGTTTGATAAAATAAGGGAATTCAGTTTAAATGACAAAACTATCACATGATCTGAGTGAAAGGAAGTAGTCAGGACAAACTCAGAGTAGAATTAAAGCACCGATATCAACATTGCAGGTAATTAAGGGTCTAATTCATTTACTCTCTTGGGAATTTTTTAAAAAAATCAGAAACACGTGTTTTTTAAATGATACACTCTGATTCAATTTAGTTCATGGAGTTTCTAGCTTACAAGGGGACCAGGCTACATAATTAAAATTGCCACTCCTAGCCACATATTCTATAAACAGATTAACCTTTAAAATTTCACTGTAAATAATTTATTTTGTAATTTGTTGGAAAATGATATCTATATCACTAAAACTGCTGTTTTATGCATTATTCTAAAGCAAGCCAATAGCAGTAGTAGAAAGATTTATTTCTGTATGTGAAGTTATCAATGGTCAAAGATCTCCACATGAGAAGATCCAAATGACATACAGAAAAATGTAGTTTGTCAATTCCTGTACAATATTTTTGAAGCACACATTCTAGATGTTCAGCTAGTTGTGCTCTACCTCTGTGCTCTGAATTTTAAAACAGGAGCTGACCGTGGCTTTCATCATGTCAAGGTTTTTTTGTCTTATAGATGGGCCACAAATTCTTAGGTTTTAATTGTGGTTCTTGAAATGATGGTGAACACTGTCTTGACCTAAAACTGTTTTTAACCCCGTTTTAACAACAAACCAGCTGTACTTACATACTGACATTTGATGTCAGCAACAGAAAAATTTCCTAGTGGAGACAACCAGTATTGTTACCAAACTGTCTCAGTGTCTATTTTCATATCTCATCTGGAAACGACCTTTTGTTCAGGCCACGCAATTTCGCTCTGGTATAATGCATTATGACACTAAATTATCTTGGAGAGTAGTGGCACAAATTACAACACACAAGACAAATGTAATTATTGCACACTAAAGACAGTAAAATGACAAGACTGTTTTCAAATCTATAAATACATATAAAGCAAACCCCCATGAACCATTTATCTTGTTCAGGTTCACATGTCATTATGTATTTCTAATGCATCCTTAAGAGAAATGAAAATAATATTATGTACAAGATTGTATCAGAAGTACTATTTCTACATTAACTGTTTATGTACTCAAAGCAAAAATAAGAATACAACCAAGATATGTATCTTTAAAAACATCTGAAGTAATAAGTAAACCCAGAAACAAAGGAAGTATTAGTACCTCTTAGTACTTGTTTTATATTTAAATTTTTCAATATACCATTTCAACAATGCTTTCACAGAATTTTTTTTGACATTAAAAAAAAAGTCTGGTTCTAAACTGTCTCTTGTTTGGTATGTACTTGTGTAAACAGAAGGACGAATCCAGGATATTATTTTGTATCTCTCACTTCCAATTTTAGTAATTGTGTGTTCAGTCTGGTCAGAAATTTTTAGCATTATGTTATTAAGCCTATTTCAAAAAACTCTAACAAATATTAGTCTTTACTGGTTACAGAAGATTATTAGAAGCTTTCCGACAGAACGTAGCAGAAGCTGGTAAGAGGAACAAAACTTACACCATGCATTAATGCACCAGAACTGGTGAAGCAGTCCTACCTTCTTTGCAATCTTTGAAAAAAGACTGTTTTGCAATACTTTTCAAGTATTTTTGCACTTAAAAAATAGCTATAGCAGAAGCAATTTAGAAGAAGGAATTTACAGCTCCATAATTCGTCTCTGAAAGCATCTGAATTAATGTGTCTAAATGAAACCTCTAAAGAAGAACATTTGTTCCCCTGGACATAAGAATCCAACACACCTTTACACAAATGTTTTACAAAATGTTTAAGAAAAATCTGTTTGCATGCATCACAGATTAAAGTAAACATGACAATTGCAGCCAGGCTTTATATACTCCTGTGGTACGGAACACATTACTATGTTCAGTTAGCTACACAATTTTAATCACAGAAAACCAGCCTGTTTACAATGCTGTTGTCTTTCAGCAGCCCTGCAACTCTAAGTCCTTCAGGGACCATACCAAAGGTGGTTTCTTGTGGAACAGAATGAACTGGTTCATTCTTCACTGTCCTCAACAGAATGCTTTTCTATGTAATACTAACAGACTTTCAGCAGGGCAAAATCTCTATGTGCCCTAACAATGGGCTTTCTTTTTGCTGGGATGCTCCAATTTCAAGCAAATAACCCTGCCCCCTCACCCCAGTAGCCCAACCTCCAACAATTTCACTCAGCAATAAGCATAAACATAACAATTGAAAATTTCTAATAATGAAAAAAAAATTGTTGTAAAATGCCACAGCAATTGTAACCTTTGGAATTTCCAGACTTTTGAATACTTTGCATCTCAGTCTCACTCCTCAGCACCAGTTCTTCTGCATTTGCTACAAGAAAATCAAAATTAAGAGCTTGCTCTAGAAAAGCTTAACAATCACAACTGATATATTAAGAAAACTTGATATAACAAACATAAATTGACATAATAGCTAATTAACAGAGTAGTACTGCTTCTTAAAAAGACAAGTTTTGCTTTAAATTTTGCATGCTAGAACACAAATGCTATAAAGAGAATACCCACAACAAGTCAAGTAGTGTCACTATCAGTTGACCAGCTTTTGCAGGAGTCGAGACTTTGTCTTCTGCCTGTATAAAGGGAATTCGTTTCTTCTGATATTTAAAAGCAGACAGCGCAAAGCCTAATCTGCAATCAGGGAGGCGAGTCAAAACAACACACTGTTCTCTTCTGACTAGTTTTTCAGATGTGCAGAAATTCCTTTTTAACCATTTCCTGTAAGAGGAGTCAGAATACTGTCTGAACACAACCCCCATTCAATGTCACACTGAAAAATCTAGATACATCACAACTAGCAGAAATTTCGCATCACTGTCTGGTCTAATCTTGAATGTAATCAAAGTTAGATCACACAGTGAAATCAGTAAGTATTTTATCTATCCAAAATCTGGAAGTTTCTGTGATGCAAACGAGAAACTTTTGTTAAGACAAGAGTTACTGTACTGCTAGTGCATAAAACCCCATGATTTTTCAACACAAATACACATTTTGTGAGGATTCAGTTAATTCAGACAGATACTGGGTTGCCAACCTCAAACATTAAATCCTTGAATTGAAACATCTAAAAATAATCATTAAAACATGTCCTTATATATTTGACTTTTGCTTTCTGAACAATATAACCATATGCAATACAGTGATATTAGAGGACTGTTTTTCATCACTTTTAGGTTTTTGTACCATCTAAAAATTCTCAGGTGGGTTTGCTGCCCCTTGCACAGCAACATTTACTAACAAATAGGCTTGTTGCTCTGTTACCTTTCACAGCTCCCTATCGTGGTACTCCATTTACCCAGAGGTTTCATGTGCTGCAAGTCTGAAAGAAATCCATGACCTACTGTATGAAAATTCACAAGCAGTAATAAAGAGCCACTTAGATAATTGATAGACCACTTCATTCTTTCTTCTGCTAGTTCTGTTTCACATCCCCTTTTCCATGCAAAATGTTATAACCTTCCCATGGGTGCCTCTTTCCCTGGGATTCTATACCCTCAAGGAAACACATCCCTGAAGGTAACAATTCCTACTGGAAAACACATTGAGTAACAAGGTCACAGTCAGCAGGGGCTTTATCTTCAACTTTGTTTAAAGACAGTTTGTTCTTTTAAACCCTCTGTTTTTCACTGCTAAGGACTGTGCCTGAAGCTCACTGTTACCATTTTAGCATCAGTGACCTAACATTCATTTCCCAGCATAATTCTACAGCATGTTACAGTCCCGTCCCATGTGAAAGTCCAAAGCATATTTAAGACTCTACTTTGTGACCTCTAGAGCATTACACGTTACAGCCCTCCACAGCTTCAAACTTTTTTCTGTGTGATACACTTATTGTAGAATCGGAGTATGATCAACCTTTGCATTCAAGTTCCTTACACAGTGAAACACTGTGCAGTTAAACAGCGAACAAAACTACTTCAATAGAAGGTTTCAGGAAGCAGTTTATCAGCTAAAATAAGATTCCCTGAGACAGTATTCACAGAACAAGACAGTCTGAAGCAGTACATTAATTCTGTCTGAACAGACAAGTGTTTGCTTCTCTCCAGCCACAGAACTGACAGCTGCCATCACTGCAGCTTGCTACTTCAGGCACTCAGACTTTCAGTAACCCTGAGAGAGGTTATACTAATTTGAAATACTCGAATTCTTTCTACATATTCACATTCATGCAAAACATAAATTATTTTTTATGTAAAAAACTTCTTGTAGTAGCAAAGAGAACCCCAAATTTCACTTTAATTTTGATTATTTAGGTGATAGAATGGAAATATACATATTCTTCTTTTCTTTTTCAGAGGAACTTTTATCTGCAAAAGGTAGGCCAACTGTAATTTGTTTTGAAAGTCATCTGTATTCTTACATATTTATAATGTGTTACTTGTAGAACAGAGTTACACTTGCTCCTACCTGTGTCAGAAATGAACATAAACCCAGATCTTCTTAGGCCTTTACCTACAACAGCGGGTAAGAAGAAATGATGCCAGGTAAACTCAATCAGCCCCATGGAATTTCAACTTTTACTCCAAGCTGCTTCCTTTTTTTGGCACCATTCCACATTTGGGCTTCTTCACTTGTTTTATTTTAAATCAAGAACTTTTGGGGGGAAGAAGAGGGGAGAGGAAACCCAATCAAATTGGGCAAAACATTTTTCTCTGTGTATTAGTTCAATTCCTACTGCATATGATTGGCAAACAATTGTCTTCTACAGAGTGACAAATTTCATTGTATTGCATACACAAAACCTGAAATTCTGACCATGCAAAACTGACACACCAATGAAGCTAAATGCCAACTGGAATTTGTTTAATACATGTTAGCAGGATGTGAATAACCACATTTCTGATGCTCACAGAGGATATTACATGTTTTTTAGTGGTCGATGCCTTACTACTGGAGAAGGAGGAAATATGTTCTACTTCAAGAACTGCTATAATAAAATTCCTTGACTGTTCAGTGTGCTATACATGACAACAAACACTGCCTGTCAGATGTGGTCCTACTGAGTTATCAGAACACCATCTTAGCAAAGCACAAACCATCAAGGTTCATTCTACTGAGGATGAATATAAATTAAAGGACAGATATGGTCCTTTGTGGATCGATGGACAGATATGGTAACCGTTTTATTAAGGTGGAACCCTGAAACGATCGTAGGCTTCCTTTCAGAGGGAAAACACATCCCCCCAACCCTGAAGAAGTGCACGGCCGAAGGACCGTGTATGCCTTGCCTTCATAGTAATCCAAGGGGTAAAAAGGAACCCAGAAAGAAATCCTCCTCATTGCCTTCACAGTGTCTGTCTATTGGTGGCAATTTGGTTACATGACAGTTGGAAGGAAAGCTGGCAATAGGCATAGATACCAAGAGGCATTACATATGTTAGCACTCAATATTTTATCATCTAAATCTTGCATTGACGTATTTTGTACACTTGGAAACACCAGGGGAACTAGAAGGTTAAGGTATAGAGCATTGAAAAGGTTTTCCATTTTGTTATGTAGCTAAATGTTGGGATATCTGTTGTAACTATCTTTTGACCAAAACTTAAAAAAGTGAAAATGTATCCAAGTTTAAATTAGCTTAATAGGTTACAATCCTGTAGCAAAACTGCAGGCAGTCATGAACTGTGGGAAATCACACAAAGTTCAATCTGAAACTAAGCCTATACAAATCTGTGCAGCTCCATACACTAAATCCACTGCACTTATATATGTGGGCATAACCATTTTTTGACTGTAGTTCTTATACTGCTAGTTTGGACAAGCAGCAATTTTAGCTTTTAAAATGATAAAGGAAATATTTCTACTTATGTGTATTACGTGGCACATTGCTTTTTACAGTCTTCATAGAACACCAAATATTTTCACAATTTGCTCTAAATCAATCTTGATCTAATTTTATTTTTTAAACTGATATAGTTAAGCGGATTCAGAGACACACTTATGCTTATACTGGTTCACACCACATGGTCAAGTGTCAAGATGTTCAGTAATATCTGACTTGTATGTTCTATTTCTTTAAAGAGGCTAACTGTTTACCTTCAGCATTCATGAGCTATGGACAATTCTTAGCTCTATTGTAGAACGTATTGTTTTTTTGCAGAAATTACCATGTGCTATGCACCTACTCTGTAAATTCAAAGCCTTCACACTTCAGAGGTAAAAGAGCTGAGGAAAAGACTATGTTCTTACAAAATAAACTGCAGGTTGTGTGCTTTTTTTTTCCACAACTGTTCTTTTAAATTGTGCCTCTTGATTTGCTTCATAGTTACCAAGAAGGGTTTTTTTTTTTTGTGTCACGGAAGTAATGATGATAAACAGTTACGCTACTCCTCAAAATCACACAAGACATTATTTCATGTATAATGAATCCAGACTCCAGTACCTGACAGCATTATATTTCACTATAAATTAGGACTCTAACCTAGTAATTTGTCTCATATTTTAAGAAAAACCCATATTAATAGTCATCATAAAAATTATATTGACTGTAAAAGCTGCAGTTCTCAACAAGTGATAGCAGATGTTAAAAGATATGCCAGACAGTACATGTACGTAGCTTGCCAAAGAGGAAGAGGTTGCAATTTAGCAAAATTCTAGATCATATGCGATACATGTAGGTAAACATATGTTCTCTCAAATTGCAAAGTGTGGTAAGCAAAGCCTGGTATTGAATAATCTTAAATAAATACATGCTACACTTTAAAGTCATGGTGCCAAAACAACAATGATTTAGATGTAAGTAGACTGACTAAGATGTTTTCCTACCTCTTCAAAGGAGGTGAGAACTCTTCAATTTCTGCTGCCATGGGCTGACTGCAGATATCCAGGCTACCCTTCAGTCCTCCACTGTACACTACAAGAGACCTTCAGTACGGTGTCTAATCTTTTTCTATTTCAGGAACATTCTGCCACAAGTCCCTCCAGCCATTTTTTTTGGGGGGGGGGGGGGGTCCTCAACTGCATTCTTATATCATAAACCAGATTTTTCTCTGTTCACATTGCAATTGTTTTAGCTTCTTTTGGAAAGACAGAAGAAGTTAAACTAGGATGAGATAAAGGTACTACTTTGCACACAGCAGTACCAAGAAAACTAGCACAGCAGTCGGAAAATCAGCACAATGAAATCCAATGGTCCCAATAAAAAAGCCCCACTCTCATTCTGGAATGTACCAGTAGTACTGTTACGGAAGACACGGGCTTAGATCATTATTTCACAAGGTACTTCAACATATTTGTAATTTAAAGGACACAAAAATCCTGTTATTTCAATAACAGTCCCTTGATTTTTTTTTGCTCCATCAGATATCTAATTGAAGCTGATCTTAACAAAACCAAGGCAAACCACCTTTCAAAGATGACACCAAGCAGCTGATCAGATAAAAGTAAACATAAAAGACATTGAGGTGCTGAAGCGTGTGCAAACAAGAGCAACGAAGCTGGTGAAGGGTCTAGAGCACAAGTCTTATGAGGAGTGGCTGAGGGATCCAGGGTTGCTCAGCCTGGAGAAAAGGAGGCTGAGGGGAGACCTTATCACTCTCTACAGCTACCGAAAGGGGGTTGTAGCGAGTTGGGAGTCGGTCTCTTCTCCCAAGTAACAAGTGATAGGACGAGAGGAAATGGCCTCAAGTTGCACCAGGGGAGGTTTAGATTGGATATTAGGAAAAATTTCTTCACTGAAATGGTTGTCACGCACTGGACCAGGCTGCCCAGGGAAGTGGTTGAGTCATCATCCCTGGAGGTATTTAAAAGATGTGTAGATGTGGTGCTTAGGGACATGGTTTAGTGGTGGACTTGGCAATGCTAGGTTAATGGTTGGACTTGATCTTAAAGGTCTTTTCCAACCTAAATGATTCTATGATTCTATAACCACCAGGGAAAACTAATACCTCAACACATGAAGGGCTACAAAAAGAGTTATGTTACATGGACAACACTTTGATACACCCCACAGAACAACCCTTGCCCCCATCTTACTGCCTCACTTCCAATATGAACCAATGACCTACAGCAGGAACTATAGACTCAGGTTAAGCCTAAATAGGCTCATTCCCAATTCTGTCAGCTGAATTAACTTTTCAGGGTTAGATCACCATCTTGAAGAAAAGGATGGTAATGAACACAAACCTTATTCCAGGGGGATATAGAATCCATATAAAACTAGCTAAATCCACAATGATTACAGAGAGTTGCCAAAGAACACAGCTTCCCACCTGTTTTGTGATACTGAGCATATCTTGCACCAGGAGGTGCTAATGTTGGAGTTAGAACCATTTTTGTTTTTCCCTATAGAACCATTTTTGTTTTTCCCTATCCATGTAAACTTTTTGTAATGATATACTGAGAATAAAAATATACTGCAATGAACTCATTAGTACAAAGAACAGTCAACATGTACCAGCCAACTACTTGAATAACTGGAAGTAGGAGACAGTGAGGCCTGACTGACTTCAAAGAAAAGCATAGCTTATTGGGCTGTTACTGTATTGCCTTTGGGCATTTTAATGTAAACTAAGTATAGAAGAAAGCTCTCAGCACCAACAAAGCAGAAGTGTTATTCAAGATTTGTGGACTGTACGCCAGGTGCTGTAGCAATTTTTTATTTTTGTCTTTTCTCAGAGTAAGTCCCAAGCTCCTGGAGAAATAATAAATCTGAGAATCTGAAGTTTTATAAGGAAAAAAACCCCAAATAGGTAACCCTCATGGTAAAAAGGAACTCAAACTAACTTGAACTACAGTCAACATAAAAAGAAGTGAAGAAAATCTAGAAAGTCAAATATGAAAATGATCCTCTTTACCTCAAAACAATATCAGTGAAGCTAATTAAATGTTCTGCAAGTGCCAGCAATACAATTCTAGTGTTCTTTGACAGATCAGGGCCCAGTAACAAAAAAATACACTGTAATCAAGGGAATTTTTAATTCCACATACTAAAAAAAAGTCTACGGATTTATGCTTTTGGAATAAGATATGTTGGTGCACACAGACACACACACACACAGACACACACACACACACTTGCACAGACACTCACAATGACACACCATTGACACAGGGAAGATGACATTAGGCCAAGAAGAATGGGCTAAATAGTACAATTCTAATTTAAAGTACCTACTTTATTAAGCTGAATTTCACTTGATGATTCACCACATCATTACTATGCTTGTAAATACTCAGAATGACAGAACACTAGTTAGAAATAAAACAGGTTAAGTGCAACAAAGCAACTACCACAGTGTCATGCAATCCGACCCAGAATTTTGCATTGTTGGAAAGTGGTGGATACATACATTTCTCAAAAATGAGTATTATTCAATATAAAAGTTACTGTTAGCTCTTATTTGTATTAGTCTTGTGTTTAAGAGACCCAGTCACATATCAGTATTATATAAGATATTATAAAAACATGGAAGAAAAATGGTTTCTGCTCAGAAGACTAAATATAAGACAAATTCTCTATATAAATTTGTAAGACAGAGAAACAGGAGGAACAAGAAAACAATGAGATGATGCTGACTTGCACAGTGATCTACATATCCCAGGAACACAGAAAATGAAATGCAAATACATGAAGGAAGTTGAAAATGGAAGGTATTTTAGAGAATGATTATGAAATAATGCAGAAGAAATTCTAGAGTAGTCTCTGCTTTTAGTGTTCTTTCAGATATGGCCTTCCAGAGAAGTTACCTTTTAGAGAAAAAGCATACTGCAGTGGTGATGATGATCCAGCCCACCTGCTGAAGGAATTCTTCAAACAGTTCTCCCTAAGGCTTGGTCATTGTTCCTTCTACATTACTTGGGAAAGGAGTTTCCATTGCAGTGTGAGAGACAGTCCCTCCCACTCCCTGGGGCTGAGCATGCTGCCTCTGCTGGACTGGGATAAAAGCCAGATTTGATTCCCCAAATAGCAAGGTGCTTTCCTGCCAACATAGTTTCTTTTCCTTTTTTCTAACAAATATTTTCCATTTGCTTTTGTCTTACAAACATATCAATTAAAGGATAATTAAAAATTGGAAAACAAGGTGTTTAAAAATGAGAAAAGATTATTTCACATAAGCATAACATGTTCTGAGGGAGTTTAGCAAGACATCTAGCACACATACACTTTTCGATCTGTTTTTGCAAGAGAAACGCATTCATGTTTCACTAAAACATGTTCCACTTATTAGTTTTAACATAATCAGTATTCAAGAGGGTAAGGACCAATGTTGATCCAAAACACTTGAACCACGCTATGTGATTCACATAGAAAACCATTCTTATTCAAATCAAAAAATAGAAAAATTAGACAATTCATGAAAATATTTAAGCTTTTTATACACAGCTGCTGGTTTTATTTTCTTTTCTATATCATATGATTGATATTCCACCAGTCTATTTATAATATAAAAGAAAAGAAAGGAAGAAGGAAATGAAAGCATCCTGAAAATAGAAATAAAAATATCTCTTGCTTTGTTTTTTTTCAAAGTATATAATAGAATTGTTAATTTAATACACTTTGCTCAGAAAAGAGCAAATCAGGGATAAATGTATGAAGAGTTTAAGACATTTCAAATAGAGAACTATAGTATCAGCCATGGCTGGACACTGCTGAATAACAGCTACTTTTACAAAAGACGTTCAAATTTCCTGTGCCAATGTCCAACATTGGGAGGGTAAACAGAACAAACCAAAACAAATCCAGTAGAAAGCTTTAGCCAACCATGTAAGAGGCTAAACTGAGGTCCCAACAACATTCACTCTAGCAAAAGAGAAAGTATGTTTCCTTAAAAGTCTGGACTTCAGGACCAAATCTGTTTGGATGACTGAGCTCAAAAGAAATACTAAGGGAACTCTGAAGTGTGCACGGATGGATGTTTTTTTTGAAACATTACCATTAGTAGCAAAGGATAACAGACATAAAAGCAAGATTCTCTTGAAATTAAACTATAAAGGGAAGAAGTAGCTAAACATATAGAAATGATACGTATAGCCACTCCAAAATGTATTTAATCTCGTTGAGTTAAAACCGTATGTGTGTAATGTGTTACACCAGCAAAAGCTAAAATAAACTTTCTTAAAAGTTCATAACACTTCTATCGCAGATATACTCGCAGAAATAACAACACTTACCTTAATGATTCCATCTATGAAAACAGTGTAACAAACTTCTTAAATTAACAGCAAAAAGCTATCAGCCTAGAGAACTATCTGACTCAGGACAGACACAGACAAAGCCAGTAGCATAGAGAGGCCCCAGTCACACAAAAGCTGATATTGTTCTCCAGCTGAGCAAAAATCTCACTTGTAAATCGAATGACATCTGCATTCAGAATCACCCACAGAAAGCGTCCCTGGAGAGGTGACCAAACTACTTGACTCAAGAGGAGAATGATTTCTCTTGTCTCCTTCAATGTAGGCAGCTGCATAAAATAGCAGCTTCTGGTTTTACTTTTTAGCAAACCTTGCTTCCTTTGATGCACCAATAGAGATGAAACATAATGTGTAAAGATCTTCCCCATTTGGCACAGCCTTGAAGCCCAGTATACTTTTCGAAACAAATAATCATTGAAGTAAAATCTTTTGTCATGACACAGAAAATAGCCAAACACCAACGCCTCCAAAATTAGTAACCTCTTCATATTTATTTCCAACTTCTTTATCGGTACTGCTGGCACAAGACAGCAATGCCTCCCAGGATCTCTTTCATGAAAGTCAACAAAAAAAAACTTAATTCAAGCATTTGATAAGGCTTCTAAAAATCTGTCAGTGGTAATAAAAAGCTGTTTCACTACTTAAATTTAACTCTGTTTTTCCATAAAGTTATTTATATTCTTTACTTAACTTTATTACATTCTTTATGATCTAAATTGGATATCAAAATGAAACAATCTATAAAGCTTTATATAGGCATAAGCCCAGACAGTTCCAACTCACACACAGGAATGTCCTACAGCATTCACCAAAATTTTGATCATCACATTTCTAACAGAAGCGAGGAAAAAAAAAAAATCTGTCCAACCCAAAGCTACTCTTTCAATTATTAAACAATACATTTTTTTTTAGGTGGTGAATATTTCTAAATGGTTGTTCCTAGAAGGCCCTTTTCTTTACTCTCCCCAGTAAACAAAATTAAGTTTTTAATAATGTACCATGTAACTTTTGTGAAGGAAGAAACACTCAACACAACAGAAGGAATGTGTAAAATTATGAAAAAAACACACAATGCAGCTATTCAATAAACCCACATCAGGTGTATTGCAGGATTTGGCACAGAGTCAATATAAATTATTTTGTAAGTAGTTGGCACCTTTTCTCCCCTTGTTTTGAACAGCTTTGGCACCCAAATAGTGGAAGAGAGTCTTAAAATAGCTATCTAAACAGACATACAGAAATGAATCAATTAAAAACAATCAATGGGATGACAGGAACCCTGCCTTCTATGGCCTTCAGAGGCGCCTGTCCTCATAACATTTAAGTTAATGAATTACTCAGAAAGAGGACTTTTATTTTGTGATCTGTAATACCTGAAAAAAACAACACATGGGTAACTTGCACTCTTAACACAAAGATTGTCCTTTCTTTTTTTTTTACTTTCAGAAAAAGTTAGTTCAGAAGCAAAAGAACGTATTTCAGCAGTAGATGTGATCTATCATCATGTGCTTAATCTAAAAATAAGGATAAGTCTTGAGAAAGAGTAGGAACATGAGAACAAATTTAACTGTGGAAAAAGTCCAAGGAAGAGGAACAGTAGTTTTAAGGCAAAGTGACAGCCACAACTTCACAACAGATTAGAAAATTCCTACTTAGTGGAATGCAATGCTTTACAGGTGACTTGTTCTGGCGGCCTCATTAACCTCAAATACTCTGAGAGGAGTAAACAGTTTCCCTGACAGAACTTCATCCAAGTACAACTGATGATTTTTTCAGATTTCTGAGAGAAACTGGAATAGTATCAATGCATAAACAGAAATCAATTTCCCACATATGTTACTGAGATGAAAAAGCTACCCTTTCAAATAATACTGTCTGTAACTTGCATCAGTCTTTCAAATATGTATTTCATGACATTGCAATCTTTTAGAACTTTATTTTGTATTATTCTAATCAAAGTATTTTTTGGAAGATTCTATCATCCCCCTTCTACATAGCATAATAAAACAAAAATGCTTTTTGATAGCATTTTGTTCTCACAAATATGTTATTATAGTGTGCATTTATCCCTTTCTGTCTAAGAGAATGACCATGACTTTTAAATAAAAGAATGGTAAAATGGTATGAATTCATTGCAGCTTTTTCTTGTTTAAAAGGCTACAGCAGACCATTACAGAAATAATAGATCATTAGCGAAGTACTATGAACCAGACTGGTACTCTAAAGAACAGAAAAAAGTAAAAGTATTGCAGAAGAGTGGGTTAATGTCTGGCAGACCTGTCATACGGCTAAATACTTAAAGCTAAGGCCATCTGATTTACCAAAGCCCAAGAAGTTATATGACAACATAATAATGGTTAATAAATATCTAAAACCTTTCTGCACGAGTGACACAAGTGTTTTGGTTCTTTTTGTTACAGTCATGCTGTTATCTTCCTGTCCAGATTTATATTTCTCGTTCCTATTATCTGACCACCTTTCTATACTGCAGCGTGCAATATAAAAAGACAGAGCAATTTAAGCATCTGGAACACAAGCTAGAAGAACTTACACTGGAAAAAAAAGATTCATATTTTAGTGCAAATTGCAAGATGAGTTGTTGGAGATGCAATTTAGGAAAGCCATGAACTCTGAATCCCTTCTTCCTGTATGCTTCGTATAATTTTCTGCAATGACTGTTTAATGTAAAATGCATAAATAGTTATCGAGAACAAAGATTAGAACTGTAGAGTCTTGTGCCAGAGCAATGACCTCATCACGTAACAGCTATCTCTGGTTCCTCAAGTCATACAGGCAGCTATGCTGTGGGGAAGCTTTACCAGAAGGCTTATGTTCCCATACAGGCCAGTTCAGAACCCTGCAGCTGGGTCCTCTTCTGGAAGGAAGTATGTGTGGATTTCAATCTTTTAAACTTGAAGGATGCACAGAATCCAGGTGGCCCACTATTCACCAATCACTAAAAAAACTGTAAGAAGTGTACAAATCATCTACTACATTTTAAAGAGTTTGGACACCAAAGGAACTATGGCACCATTTACATTCAGGTCATACCCTTGCAAAGCTGCATATAGGAACTAAAGCATTCAAAAATTTTTCAGAAACTCTTTAAAGTTTCTACAGCCATAATCATCTACCTGCAGATCAGATAGCTGGAATGACTCCTATTGCTGTGTGTCTTTCACTGGGTAAAAAGCAGAGACATCTTGTTAGATTTGTGATATTCACTGAGGTATCCAAGCTGTTAAATTTAAGACATAGTAGTAGAACGGTCATCATCTATATGGTCACATGAGCATTTTGGTTTGATTCAGGAGTGCATTTTTGAAATGAATCTTCTGATTATGCCCACCTACCATTCTTTTGTTTTCATTGTACAGCGTTACCAGAGCATATTTACTCTCAAATGACACTAAAATAGAAGATGCTGTTCACCTACCAGTGGTTATTCAGTCCATAGGACTGCGGTATACCTAGTGTAAGAATTGTTGACACTGGGTCCTCAGTGTCAACTGC
This sequence comes from Harpia harpyja, assembly GCF_026419915.1. Classification (NCBI taxonomy): domain Eukaryota; kingdom Metazoa; phylum Chordata; class Aves; order Accipitriformes; family Accipitridae; genus Harpia; species Harpia harpyja. The sequence continues at coordinate 9,650,114 of NC_068947.1, forward strand.
TTTGCTCTACAGATCTGTTATTGTTATGTTGTAGTACTTGCTAATGTGGACATAGCCTATGCCTGTGGATCTGGTTCCATCGTAAGTTTTTTCTCAGTGGAATGTGTAGATTGCTTTAGAAAAAGTTTGTCTTGCCTGAAGGCAAGTCCTCTGTCTTCAACATGGAGTATCCATATATCCCAGAAAAAATCAGGGAAAGTTTTTTCTGCTGCTTTTTCACCTTTATTTTAGACCCCAATACTGTGTAGACACAGAAATCAATGACAGCATGATATGCTTTTGAATTTGTCCTTCAATGAGGGTCTTGGCACTCAATGTGAGGGATGAAGTGTAAGCCTGCAGTGATGCTGAAGGTCCCTGTTTTTGCAGACAGTTGAAGTTCAGCAAATCCTTCTACATCAAAACTATACGTATGTTTTCCCAAACTCACACAGTTTTGGAGAAAGTACAATGTATTTGCTTCTTAGGCCTGCTTGGTTAAAAAACTATTGGGAAATATAAATAGGATTTCTGCATGTGACAAGATAACAAGAAACTTTGAAAAGAGGAAGTCCTCAAGGCACAGAAAGATAAGTAGCGTGCAGGCATTTTTCTCTCAAACACCAGACTACTTGCTTTTTAAAATTATTTTGCAAAATAGAGAGCTTTAGTTTTCTGGAAGAAAAAGAAATCTGTGAACCATCTGATATCACAGTTGATCTGTATGTGTAGCCAGACAATGAACTATGCTTACAGATAGACAGTGAAGAAATGGCAACCAAGTCCTGATTATGCCTACCAGGAGCACTAACCTGAATCTTCTAGCTTTGTAATTTTTGCACACTTTCTTGTGAAACACCCCCTGCTGTCTTATGGAGTAATAGCTCTCACGAACCACAGAATAATACAGATGTAAATGACTGAGCCTATTACATGCTGTGTTCAAGTATACGACAGAAACAAGCATACCTAGGTGTTTCACACAAAAAAGTCGTACTTGTAAGAATATCCATAGAACTGGTCTAAGATAATTACATTACTTAAAAATAATAAAAAAGGAATGACTCTGCACAGTTATAAAGTTGCAAGTCACATTTAAAATAAAAAATATAATCCAGCCCTTACCAAAAGAAAAAAGCTTATTATGATAAAATATTTTAAAGCAAAGCTATTAATTCAAACCAAGTCATTAAGCACTTACATATTCTAAAATATTCTGTATATATAGTCCTAGAATGTATTTTTGTGTACAGTGCTAGTTGATTGTGACATTCCACACCTAAATAAATTCATTTTGGTATGAAACAATAACAGAGAATATATTCGGGATAAAACAAAACATTATCCAATGAACAACAGACACAGAAATGCACTCAAATTGTTTATCACAGAAAACTTACGTCTAGTAGCGTGTGAAGATGCTGATCCTGGAAAACACTGTGAAGAAAATCTAAGTCTTTTTCACTGCAGTCAGTAAGTGCATGAATTTCTTCCAGGCTGTCCAGCACTTGTGAGACTGCTCCTATGGGGCAATAAACAGGAAAAAAAAAAAAGAAAGAATAAAGATCAATAAAGCAAAGACTCACAGTAAACTGAACTTTGGAAAAGGAAACTTTCACTTCATCTGGTAAAACTGGAACAGGAACCTCAGAAAGCTGGAGTTTTTACAGGAAAACTCACCGAATAAACTTTATGTATATCAACAGTGCCCATATATAGTGTAATTATACATAAGAAATGGTTTAACTGAAGAGAGGTTAAAACTCTTTTTTATTAAGCTTAGCTTTGTTCTATTTTAGCCTGGTTTCCAATGCTGTCTTATGAAGTTACTTGGATTATCTGCCCAACTGCCTGTCCTCACCATTCTCACCCCAACCTTCTCTTTTTTCACTTTTTTAACTGCTGGCCAATTTCAAATACATATTCCAAATCAGTAAAAATTTGAAAGAAGCAACATTTTCACAAATTCTTTTAAAATCAGCATCTGGATAGAGGAAGGAAGAGAAAGAAAGATCTGACTGCTGTGTCCTCCGGAGGAGAAAAAAAAGGCTGTAACATGAGCTCCGGTTTTTGTTCTGTTTGTTCTGCTTGCTTAGTTATCTCAGACCCAGTTATAGCACTTGCTGCCTTTTGACCAGTGGATTGTTTTGGGTCAGAGGAAGATGGGGATGATTTTTATATGGCATAAGGGTGAAAAGAGAAGCGAGGGATATGAGGACAAAAAGGAGAAGCAGGAGGCATTATGGAAGGTGGAAGTCCATGAGGAGAGTTGAACTCACAGCAGGGGAGGTTACAGAAACACAACACAAATCCACAGTAAACCAGCCCATATTGGTTCCTTGTGTAACAACTTGTTTTACAAATCAGATATCAGTGGTGGCTGCCACTTGTGTGCATTACTAGAATGCTAACTTTGGCTTATCTAAACACCCACAGCCCATGTCTTCAGTTTTTCCACAGTGGTACAAGCATCTGGAAAGATGGTAGCATATCCAGTGGTCTACAAAAATGCTGGTGTCTGACAGTGAACTGCTGAATGCTTTTTCATAAATAAATTCTTAATTCTGGATACAGAATTCTACACATTCTGTATTTCACTAATTTCTCCTTAATATGTTTATTCTGTTTACTTAATTCATTTGCCAGTGTCCTTTTGTCGAGATAGATAATATCTAAAAAATGGCTGTATTTCTTGAAATTCCATCCTCCACTGTATGAACAATTCTTACCAGCCTTCCTTAACTCAAACCCTTTTGTAATCTATTGCATTTTCAGAATGTAATAAAAACAAAAAGCCCAACCCCCTCTTAACCACAGAAGGAAAAAGGTTAAATTCACTTATTTCTCTGAAAACCTTGAAAAACTGGAATAAACATAACAAAATACACAAAAACTACTATAGAAGACTTGAGACCTCATGGCTTAGAAGGATGAGTAAGTTACAAGTCCAGAAACTCCTGCATTGCATTTAGTACAAATCTCAACCTAGGATTCTCCTCACAGTTCCTTGTACACCAAGGTTAAGAACAACAGTATTCCCCTCATCACAACTCATGGCTCAGGAGCAATAAGACTTCTTAGTCCTCTCCCATTAAATGTGTCTGACTACTTATTTCCAACTGATGTATTGATTTATGCTCCTTTAAAAAAGCAGTGGCTGGTCAGCAAGTAAAACTAATGGTTTGCCTTATTGTAGTTGCTGCACATGGGGTCAGGTGCACTGATGAAGAGAAAAAACTGCTCTGTCTTTGATAATGAATAAGCATGCTCAGCTGGAAGGAACTGTCCGTATTCCTCTGCCTGCGCCACAGCTTCCACACTGGGAGACACTGCAGGAAACCTGAGAAAATACAGGCACTGGGAATCTGCTGGTAAGAGCATGGAGAGATCACAGCTAAGCCTCAAAGGCAAGGAAGAAAACCATTACCTAGGGACCCAAAAGGGACTGTGCACTGAGTTTCTTCTAACATTTTCAGTATGTCAGTTAAAAGTTGATGAACTTAGAGATCTTCAAGCCTGAAGGAAAGTGCTTGACTTTCCAGGATGCAGTTGGCAGAAGGAAATTTGTTAGAATTCTCTTTTTTATTTCTATTCTTGTCATGCCCAGAGTTTAAATTAATTATTTTCTTTTCTAGCAAAACTTCGCTTTCTGGGTTCAAAGCTCTTTCTGTGTATTTGGACTGCTTAAGGAAAACTCAGGATAAGATTCACTTCAGAGACTTGGACATGTTAAGAGTCTCTAATACTGCTCAATGTTGCTCATAACCACTAAAGCTTGAGCCAAAACCAGAACCAATGAGAAGCATGTTCAAAGTTGTCTGCAGCGCTGTATTATTGTGACACACTGAATGCTCTGGACCACCACATTATTTATTTTACAGTATTATTTACTTTGGGAATTTTATTTTGTGGAATACTTTGAGGTCTTTCAAATAGAAATAAATGTTACTATTTTTTAATATTTGCTTCTCAATAACCTTTTGAATATCTGGGAATTGCAAAATATTAAGCTTTGTTCATTAGGTCTTTTTTCTCCTGTCCATTGGTCACATTGAATAGATGGCTAAAAAAGAAAGTTTCCAAGAATATCCTTAACAAATCTGATGAGAAGTTCTGACAGTGACTTTGCTAATCCCTCAAAATCACAGTTCTACCTTATGGTTTTTTACCTATAATTTTATGCTGCATCTACTGCCCTGTCTTTCATGCATTTACAAACAACAGGCACCTGCATGAGAAAATGGCATAGTAGCAATATACTGACAGCATGTCGTTGCATAAAAAAAGTGATAGAACAATTCTGCAGGCATTTTTGTAAACACCTCAACTCTCTCTGTTACAGACATCTGGTTAAAAGTCTAAGAGTACCTTTCAGAAGAGTTTTAAATTCAGATAAAAGATACTACATAAAATAAATTAACCAATCTTTACAGCATACCTGTCTCTAAAGAGATTCATATTCTATCATATTTAAGCTAAATTTCTAATCTTTAGGGAAAGTGTAAAAACACTCAATATTTATAATTAAAGCTTGTATCCTCCAGAAATAGGATTTAATCTCTTTTCATCATTGCAAATGCACCCATTTTAGCCTCAGCATAGATGATAAAGGAAGGAATTGAGTTATTATACAGTCATACAATCTAAAAGCTCAGATTTCTCATGGTCTGTAGCAGTTACAGACAGAATCCATAAATATAAAAACCAGAATGATGCATAAATATTAGGAAGCCAGGAAAAAAAGGAAGTTGACTAACTTGACTGGCTTTGTTTGTTTCTTTTAAGACTCCCTGAAGTAAACTTTGTTAGAAAATGCTGCTTACTGCCACTGAACTTTCAAGTAGCCCCAACCACTTAGGTGATATGAATCTCACCCTGCACCTTAAGTTACTATAAAAATATATACATACAATTGCACAGGAAACCTTTAATTCCAGTGATACAAGTAGAAGACTCCTCTCCACAGTAATAGTAATAAAATCCACACCAAACATGGCTCTGTGAGAAGACTGTGGTAACTGTGGATCCTACTGTAATTGCACAAATGTTCTCGGTGTGCAAATGAGCAGTGACTCTGGGCCATGCACACAACCTTATCTTTCTTGTATTCCCACAAGACCACCTAAGAAAGGATGGCTGCAACTATTCACAGTTTCCTTGGGGCTGACAACTCTGAAAAGTTGAAAACTATGGGCTCTCACTATATTAAAAAGAAAAAAAAAAAGTCAGAATGCTTATGACAGTCTTCCGCAGTCAGTACTAGTACATGAAATGTTTTCATAGTTACTGGAATGACTTCTTAAGGATGACATCAAATTGCTTCTAAGACGATGGAGATAAACTGAGTAGCTTTCTGCCTACAGAGGCAGATCTGTTATTTGTCAGTTAGACATATTTGCTTTATAAGGCAATAACTTGGGATTATTTCTTCACCCAATGTGTAGTCAAAGTTATCATAGGTATTTCCTGCAGGTTCTGTTACCTCATTTATGGAGATGGCAATTCGTAAGTAGTTCTCTCTTACAGCTAAATTCTATCTCTAGAGTCTTTGTAGTTCTCATACAGTGCCCTTAATACTACCTGAAGTTGGTAGGGACACTGGTTCATCAAGTTGCAAGTAGACGAAGCTTTGGTAAAATAGTGCTGCTATTACATTCTGGCATCTAGTTGTTCTCATCTGGAACAGGTGGTTTGGCTAGGGAAACTGAACTTTAGAGGTAGGCGGGAGTTGCTTACTTCTCCGCAGAAGAGGAGAGAAGAGAATAAAAGAAAAGAAATCTTTAAAACACTATTCCATGTATTGCCTACATATTCTCCAATAGTAATATGTCTCCACCACAAAACACACCAAAAGTTTGCTTTTCCAAGGCTCAGCAAACAAGGCAGGTACAATTGACTTCCTCTCTTATGCAGCAGGCAGTACAGAGAATTACGAGCTTCTTTTCATGCAGCAGTGATCTGCGACAGTATATGAATAAAAGAGTGTTCAGGTAAAAAGACTTACATCTTGCTGCAAAATGCAAAGACTACATTCTGACTACAAACACATTCTGAGAGAGGGTAAAAGAATTCTTTGTTTTATTCTTTTAATATTGAAGATTACAAATGCCCATTTAAGTCTTTGTCAGTCATAAACCCTCCTCTGAGCAATGAAAACTTGTTAGAGGAAGCCTGACCTTGTTTAAATACAAAACTATAAACCCGTGACCTTTTTGCAAGTCTCCTGCAATTAGTATTCCAGGAAACGACTCTGCAGAAGACCTTATAACAACCATTATAATAATAGCATATTTTTATTAGACAGACACTGACAAAATGCAAACCCCTTAGATTTGTAGAATGGTATAAAATTAAGTTCCTGACACCAACCACTCATTATAATCCCGTTCATTCTTATAAACTACCTTAGTTTGGATTGGCTTTTCAACTATTCTTTATGTTGTACAAATAGGTAAGTAACTATTCATTGAAGATTTTACAGTGGTTTTTAAATGACTAACCAAAGCTTAGCTGCTATTTGCAATTTCTCTATATATCACAATTCAGTCCTTATGGCAGTCAATCTACAATCAACACAAGCTGATTTCTCCTAACTTCATCTCTTGGCTGCCTTCTTGTGTGCAGCCACTGGAAATGAAATTAAAAAACAATCCTGGCTCTCAAAGCACAGGCATTTCAGAAGGTAGGATTTGCATTTCACTTTGTTTATGAAGAGATCTGAAGCTAGCAAATACAGCAAGGACAGAAGAAAAACCATCCAAAATTGTTAGATTTTAGAGAGATCAAATATTAGAGTCACTAAATGAAGTCACTGGGTACAATCTCACAAAAAACAAGCATGGGCATTATTATGAAGTGCAGTTATTTTCAGAAAAAATATCTTATAAATATTATTAGATTCTGATAGAGCACATCTGGTAAAGTGACAATGAGATAATTTTTACCAACTCTGTAATGTGAGATTCAAGTTGCGTGGATTTTATTATTTTTCACGTTGCTTCTGCTTTAAGACTCCAGCCACACTTATACCTTTAAATGATGTATTTAGTGATAACTGTATAAATCAGTGCCTCCAGTAGTTTTGTTTTGCTGGCATCTGATTACGATACCCTAAAAACACAAGGCATAAATCTTTAACACATTAGGTAATTAAGCACTATATCAAAATGCTGTGGAAATGATGGGGTGTCTGTCAGCTGAGGTTTTCAAATAACAATCACGTACACATTTAAAACTGTTCACTTTAGCGAAACATGAAAATCTAGGCTCAATATCAGCATAATTATAAAAACTAAACACATGCTGTTTCCATTAAAGGCGAGAAAAGAATCTTTTACAGAGATGGGATCTTTCCACTACTTGTGCTGATGTAACTTCTTAGATGTAAGAGAAAGCCAGGTGAGTACCAGATGCTCTTCATCACTTTAAACCACATCTGCAAGAACCACTGGAGTTGAGATGCCTGTAACCTCACACAGTAATTTGTTGCTCTTTGTTTTTCACTATATTCCAGAGAAACTATCTCTGTAAGAACGGATGACAGCCAAGCCATGTGTATATATATGCCTATAATAGCTTAAAATAAGGTGGGAGATACATGTTTCACATATATACGCAACAGTGTAATTAAAGTGAAAGGCAAGTAAGGACTCTATCCTCCTCAAATTTGAGCTATATAGAGTTTGATGACTTCTTCCTTCTTGGACAGAAACCAAACAGCCAAGTTTAGACACTCTCTTAATTTACATGCTCCTACATGCACACAGTTCTGTGAATGCTACTGGGAAGCGATTAAGACAGTAATAATATATATATACACATTTATATATATATAAATGAGGAAGAATCTAGGGAGACAACTAGAAAGATGGAGGTTTATGGAGACTACAGTGAAACTTCAGAAAGAAGGCAGTTGGTGCGATTGAAGGGTATTGGGATTTACAACTAAATCAAAGAAGTTAAGAATACCTATGGAATACAAGAAGGGAAAGAAAGGCATGTAAAAGTCAGAGAAAACCAAAGGAAATAGGTGCAGCAGAGAAAAACAGGGAGAAAGAGGAAAAGACCAAACAAAATAAAAAGGAAAAAAAAAAAAAGAGAGAGAAAACAAGAGATAAAGTGTTCCTAAACAGAAGCAGGAATGCAGAGGAGAGTACTATATATGGAAATACAAAAAAAGGAGGGGGTGAGGGCAAAGGGGGGGGGGGGAAGGGGCAGGGAGAAACTGATGCTTGATTTTGAAAACAGCCTTCGTTTTATTCTGCACACACAGGGGCACTGTGTGTATGCAGGTCTCCAGCTTTCTCCTGTCTCCATACTCGGGACCTTTACACAAAGTTTGTCAATTCCTTTTCCCAGTTATCTCTCACTGTAAAACTAGCCACAGATACCACAGAAGGCAGTCTAGTGTGGTGGTAAAGAAATACGTGCTGAGAAGGTATTGTTTTTCAGACCAGACCCACACCTTACAGGTAGCACGCTCACATGCAACTAAACAAATAAGAATTTTAACAAATGAATGCCCTTCACTATTACTTCTTTAGATACTTTCTTCCTTATTGCAAAAATATATGGAAACCCTCTTCTGACCAGTACGAGGGCAGCACACTCTATCAGTCAGTAGGTTTACTGAAGAAAGTCTCTATGCACAAATGAAAACCAAAAATCAGTGGCAGGGGCTCTGTGTGAGATTTCTTTTTTCCCTACAACTGTATAAAAATAATACTGTTGCAAAAATTTTACATAAAAATCCACTGATTTCTCACTCTCGTATTACTGGACAGGCATTCTGGGACAGGGAAATAGGAGGACAAGGAACAACATCCCCCACAACCTATAAGGTCAAAAGAATAAACCAAACAACAACAACAAAATCCATGACTTTGATCAGAAATGGAGACAGGGACATATGTCTTGCTGCCCTGACATAGGACGGAAGAAGAACTGTTAGCCTACGAATCTTAAAATGCTGCAGGAAAAACCCCACTTTTTATAGCTTGTGTTTTGAGCTGCTGAGTTTGTTGGTTTTGAAATGGTTGCGGTTTGTGTCAAAGGGTCTAGAATTTCACACCTTCTCCTCTGTCTAGTGTAGTCTGCAGGTTTTAGAAGTGCTTGTGCTTTCAGTCTCTGATGAAGTGTGCAGCTAACTTGCAGCTGAACCTCCTCCCTACATGTCAATAATATTCCTTCATTAAGGAGACACATACTGGATAGTTATTTAAATCAGGTGTATGCATATACACAATGCATATGCATATATCACGTATCACATCAACACAGAATGACCAAGAAATTTCATGCAAGGGTATAGCAAGAAAATAACACATGACTAATATTATAGTATATATTTAGTGTGACGAGAAAAAGGCCCATTAGTCCATGAAAACATTAATTTTGGAACTAAAACACAAAACCAAACCATTTTATCCTTTATTAATTTAATGAAAATTAAAATTTATTTCAGTTGTGTTGCAAATATTGACAACAAAAAGCCAGGTAATTTTAATACTGCCTCTATACTAGAATCTTCAGAATTCCCTGGAAATCGTGTTACTTCTGGGTAATTATACTTTCAAAGTTATAGACAGATTTAGTCAAAAACATACAGGCTATTTTTCTTGAACAGGCAGTATTAAAACTGAAAATAGCAAAGAGAAGAGAAGAAAGCTGATTTTTAAACATGCAAAGACACACACCATAGCTGAATGATATGCCTTAAAGGAAAACAAAGGGATACCTACTTTCTGCTGCTAGAAGTCCTAGTAGGAAGGCAGCATTTGGACAAACAACAAACAGTATGAAGATTTCAGAACAAGCGATTTATAAAGCTGCAACCTAGCACACTAGTTTAGCCACAAAATAGTATGAACAAAGTGACAGGACCCCCCTTTTTTTTTAATATGGTTTCTATGTGTGAAGCAAATGCAACTTGCGACTGGGATGGGAGGAAAACAAACACTTGGCAATGGGAAGGTAGCACATGTACGCGGTGTTAGGTATCTATAATACCAGACTTCTCTCAACATTGGTTAAACTATTTTAAAAAACTCGTGGACAAAAAATGACTTAAAGTAAGAATATTTTAAGAGCTGAACTGACAAACTATTTCAACATACTGCAAACAAAGCATAACATCATATTAATTAATATATTTACTAGCTAGAATTTAGCAATATTATATTGAAATCAATTTTTTTACAAAAGTTGCAGTGACAACCATTATGAGAACCATTTAGAAATACAATCACTTTATTACTGATTTTAATTTACAGTGGCTTTATATACTTAAAAGTTTTTGTACTTAAACGTACCAGAACAAAGATTAAATAGCTGAAAAATCATAAAGATAATAATGGAGTATTGGAAACACTCAAACTTGTGATCTCAAAACTGATAGTCAGTTATACCTGTAATACTAGATAAGGATTTAATAACAGTAAATTATAAGGTGAATGTAATTTTTTTTCCCCAAGCACTCATACTGAAAAATGTTACACAGGACCCTTTGCAAATATTTACAAAATCATAGGTAATTTTTGTGTAACAACAATATTTCTTTTTCTTCCTTGTGTCCATGAGACCGATTGTTTTTAAGATATGGGCTTATATTGCCCATATTTCATGGAATCTAAATCCCATAAAACTACTAACCACTCACTAAATTGTGAGTTAAGTTATTTCCACGTATGTTGGAAACAGGGATTTTACAACTTGGCCATACATTTGCTGTTTGATCTCACTCTGAAAGACTACCAGATTTAGCTTTTTTCCCATTATTATTACTTTCAAATTTGAAAATCAAGATCTCATACTGTTAAAAATTTCTCATTTGATATGACAATATAGAGTCTAACAAGATAAAAAAGAATGAAAATTTCAATTTATATACAGAAACCCTGAGACAAAATAGCAAAATGCATTTGTAAAAATGCCATATGAAGTTTGTGTCTTGCAGTTTGAGAAAACAAACTAGAAACACTGACATAGACTAAATGTGCCTGCTTTCTGTGCAATGCAAAAACACTGCTGTTCACCACCTTACACTGTTACCACAGAGCTCAGAAAGCACATAAATGTTCAGGAAGTACTGCAACAGTGCTATTTGTTTGCCTAGGCTACATATGTATATTTGGTCAGTCTCTTATAAAATATGCTGCTGTGCTTTCTCTGTGGTTGAACCGAAACACAGCATCATAAAATGCCTTACAGGAATCTAGAACCGCTTGCAGCAAAAAGCTAGCCTGAAACCTGTTAGTCACATTTCAGAATATGAGCACACTAAACCAAGCAATTCAAGCAGGCATTACAGAGGAAAGTCCTTTAGCCAAAAGGTAAGGTTTGCTTTAATCTAAAAATCAGTTATGCAGGTTTCCAAAGACTATGGACTATCCACTGGCTTAACTCCAACACTGACTCAGTAGTTCTGAAAATGTGGCTACAAAAAGGTTTTTGGAAACAGAAAGTTATAAAAACCTCTTCAATTTACGGGCTTTTCTAACTGTTGGCCTAAAAAATTAAACATCCTGAATCTACTTAAAACTCCAAAGTAAACTAAAAGGTCTTCCTGAATTCAGCTTCCCAAGTCAAAATGTCAAACAATTCCACAGCCTTTCCTTGGGCTGCTGCAGAATGGGGGAGCTGAAGAAGCAAAAGGAGGAAAAATTAAAAGTTTTACCCTGGTGATGTTCATTCTGCAGCCTGAGGCATTCTTATCAAAAAACGTGAAAATTATACCTCTGTACTCTCTGTTAGGGGACAAATGGTCAGCATATGACACAATCGGAGGAAATCCTCTGTCTTGATCTAATGTGCAACCAGGTGATAGGAGGGCCAGGGAGGGCAGGGGAGAGGGGAGGGAGTTGGATGGGGAAGGGCAGCAGAGAGCAAACTGTGAATTTCTCTGGCACCTAATTAATTTCATGGTCCACTTCAAATACTCTCTACTAGGCCAATTTTTCTCATGTGCCAGATTTAGCATTTAGACCTGCTGATTGCTAACTTCTGATTTATGTTTGTTTCAGCATATTAAAAATATCCAAAACATTCACTGTCTTGGGAAATCGACATTTTACAATGTCTTGAAGACAGGCAACCTGAAAGTCAAAAGTTTTACATTCTGGCAAAAAATATTTGCAAGATGTCATTTGAGCTGTTTAGTGGCTTTACTAAAGAAGTTACTGAACACAGCCTATCAGCAGTAAAGTAATATTTTAGTTTAAAAATATTTACCTAATTTTCCAAAACATTTTAAAAGCCTTTATCATACTCTCTCAGAATTCAGCAAGACTGACTTCTGCCATGTTACCAACGGAATGATAGCGGGATTAAGTTAAGTCCTTCAGAGGACAGTTGCTGACGAAAGAGGAAATAGATCACCCAGGACAAGCTGTGGGAACCAAGAATTATTAGCACGCTCTGTATGAATGAAAGGAAGATGTATACAGAAAAATACCTGGTTGACTTTAAATGAACTTTATCTGTGTTCATTCCCATCTAATTTAGTTATGCAATTTGCTGACCCTCACTGCAAAGCTCTCTAACAAGAATATCCTTTGTGATTCATCTGACTTGCTACCTATAGTGCCTTCATATCCCAGGCTATTACTCTGGTGGTATAGGAGTATGCTCAAAGGTTCCAGCAAACTCAGGTTCACTGAACTCTGAAGAAGAACACCTCTAGATTAATCTGGAAAAAAAGACAGGACTGAAATTTTCTGTTTCTGTGTTTAGAAAGACCTGGAGGAGGACAGGATATACAATTTGCATAACCTAATAAGCATTTATATTTCTGCATCTTTATCTCAGTAGGAGTTCCACATTTGCCCCTTTCTGACAAATCATTTAATTTTAATGATAAGCTTCATGAAATTTTATGGGAGGATTAAATAGGCAACAACATTTAAATATTAAACGCTTTTCATTAGGGTTTATGATCTGGAATAACATTACAGGGTGTTAGGAAGGAAACTTAAATAACCTTAAGACAGTCAAGCTTCTACTGCAATTCAAGAGTTTTATGTCTAATTTCTATAAACTAGTTTAGTTTAGAATCATCAAAAGAGCCTATCTTTACAAGCTAGAAATATTCGAAACCTTTATTCATGTACTTCTGAAGAGGAAACAAAATAGATTTCCGTATCTAGCAGTTTCAGAAGCTGAAAGTTGCAGTATCTTTTCTTGCAAGCCTCAGTGTTTATCCTGTGATATTAAGAATTTTATCAGCTAACGTAGTCAGTCAGGGAAACATCACGAAAACTACCCAGTTAGTATGGTGTCCTGATCACTACGATCTCCCATCAGCAAGATCAGCAATGTTATTTTGGAGAATAACTACGCTTCCCTGAGAAATCCAAGCTATTGTTTCAGTTATTTCAGAGATGAACACAAGATAACAATGGATCCAGCACAGGTATTTTGTAGAGTTTACATGTGTACTGGATTCATGTATTCTGTGTGCGGAAAAAATAAACTTGTACCTTTGCTGTATACTGATATCTGCAATTACATCACTCTATGAGGAAGACACATGCCCTGTTGATGTCAGACTGAAACTGGAAAGAGGAACTGCAGTTTTTAGATTGGGAAAGTTGCCACTGCCAATCACGTTGGTGGCCTATTCATTTTATTGAAATGGGGGAAGTAGCTGTGAAGAAAAATTAAAGCACTGCAAGTAATTCTGGATGAAGTAAAACCAACTTATTCTTTCTTTAAAAGAATATATGGATCCTTACTTACAAGTACATCAAGTATTCAAAAGCTGGCTGCCTGAAGTTAAGCCATGAGGCTGTAATTACCCATTTGCAATAAATGATCCGAGATTCCCATTCACTTCTATGGAAATTATGAGCAGTGTGCATCTCTAAGGACAAAGCAACCTTTTAATTTAAGTACTCAAACTTGAATTCCAAGAATTGAAATTTAAGAATTTCAACCAAAAGAAATTGCCCCCAATTCCTATATCAATGACACTGAAATAATTTATAAAAATTACTTGCTCATATGAAAGAGCAGAAAAGGAACACTTAACATATGCAGTCAGTAAGTAATTTTCTTACCTATAAAAACATTGGGAAAGAGAATTATCACACAGCAGTTCAGCACATGTAATTAAGTTCCTGAAATGTCTTCTAGTAAAGTCAGCGTATAGCTAAAATATTCTGCAAGTACTACTTCGTTGTTTAGAAAAATAGAAGAGAGAGTCCTATTGGCCTTAAATTTTTCTTAAAAGTTCATTTAACTTTTTTTAGATCAGACAGACCAACTCTAATTTTAGATCAGACAGAACAACCCAGACTTTTGCACTGCAAATGTTGTGAGTAATGTTATATCAAAATTAAGATATATAACTATGACAGGACTGTGTTAGTATAGGGACTGCCAGGTTATTTAAATTCCTGAATATGGGCTGAGGACAAAAGGACTGCTTGGAGTAAGATCACTGTCCTGCCCAAGGCCTAGCTGGGTGCTCACAGCACAGCAAAGGTATTATCCTCCCCTTTGAAGTATGTTGGGAGGTCCCTGAAGCACCTGTATTGTCTCTGAAGATTTGGGGGTCTGGGTTATAGTATCAGAAATACTGTCCAGCGTGCTTTCAAGAGGAGACATCTTAATCATACTGTTCTTTAAAACAGGAGGTCAAGAAACTCTGGTACTCAATGGCTTCTTTTTATAAATAACTATTAGTAAGGTATGAGAACCTTGCTCCTGCCTAAGAATTCAAGACAAAATGTCAATAAGCTTTTACACTCAAGTAATATACATATGAGATTACAGCACTATTTGTAATTAAATGTACATACAACAAATAAAAAAAATCAGACAGAATTTCTGTAGAAAATTACAATTGTGCAGAGATTTTCTTCATTTTCTGCAGTCACTAACACCATTAGGACTGAAAATTACTTATGCTTTCCCATTTAAATGTTAACTTAATATGCAACTTTATGAAAGGAGAAATTAGTAAATACTTGGTACTCTAGTCAGCATAGAATTAAGACAGGTTGACTGCAGTAAATGTACTTTCTGTTAAAATACCTGAGGAGGTGGGGTCTTCAGAGAAGTCTGGCAGCTCTTCAGGGGGGTCACCATAGAAGGAGTTGAATTTGTGGCTTGACACAGCTGCTAGTACTGCCCCCTGAATAAAAATATCCACAAAGTCTAAATTACACAAAGAAGGATAATGAAACATTTCCAGACACCTTGGATCAGTCAGTCTCCTGAGGTCTTTCATGTGGTGACCTTCTCAGTGAAGAATAAATAAATTTTATAGTCTTCAGCTCTGCTTCACTGGTACCAGTGACCATATCTAACAGAAGATATGGTCATACACTACTCTAATAAACAGTAAATATATTCTTTACGAGGGGATTCATTGGAACAATTCTTTATGGGAAAGCATTTAAAAAAAATAAGTGTGAGGCATACATTCCCATAGTACAATGTAAACAAAATAACTAATTTATTGCTCTTTCCCCTCTTACCTAGACTGGATGGCTTAGCAAGTATAAAAATCCACGCTTTAAAGCAACACAATATGTTGTTATTTGAGAAATTGTCAGAATCTGACACTGACAGCGCTAGGATATTTGACATCCATAATATATCTATATGAAAATGTAATAATCCCAGAATGAGTGTTACATGGGAAGTTACAAAGCCAGAAAAATGGTTATCTGCTCTGACATATTTACTTTTTCAAGTAAATTACAGTTTAAGCACTCAGGTTTTAATGTCTTACAGTTGTGGCAGTAGGCAAAATGGACAACAAATAATTGCAGGAAACATTCTGCAGAACAGTGCTTTGGATAAAATGGTAGAAAACAAATAGCACTGGTATAAAAGCTCTCAGGAGACTAAATATAGTGGCCTCCCCAGGAAGAAATCTGGGAAAGATCTGAAATTGCGCTAGAGCAGGAAAACAGGTCATATTCTAAAATGTCCTAGCTAACATTTTAATGAAAGCATTACCTGGACATACAAACCACCTAAGAGAAAGTGCTGTTTATGAGGAACACCCTTAACAAGACACCATTGCAATAAACAACTGTGAAGGCCTGTTTCAACTTTTTACTTTATTGCTGACTTCAGAGCATAGATTTCTTTTAGCACTTTTAAAATGAATAAAGTATCACACAAAATTCAAGTTACAGTTATATTGTTTTAACACTACATTCATTTTACCTTTAGTTTTCGTCTTGCATTGAATTTTCTCAATTGTTCTACCGTTTCTGGAAGATGAATCTTGTATGCATAGCGATCTCTCTCCTTAAAAAACCCCGCAAAAACAAAACAAAAGAAACATTAAATACAGGCTCTTAATATTCTCTCGACATTAAGAAACTAGGCAAGAAATGTACCAGCTAGTAAGTATCCTAAGGAGAATGAGGATTTGTTGCAAGTTAAGGAAAACTTCAAGAAACTGAGAGGGATTAAGATATTTTGAAAGAATTCTTAACTTGGGCCAGGGATATTTTATTTTTGTAATTTTGTTTCCCATTTTGTACTAAGATCCTAGCCTTTTGTTTTACTCTTGTGCTGTCAGTGAGTCTGTGGCTAGTATTGAACTTTGAAACTGGCAAGCACAAAGTAGTTCTGCTTCTTGGGATTCACAAATCCCAGTGAAGCAATGTGGTCAAGCACTCTTTTAAGGGGTGCTTGATACAGAGCAGGAAGTGCCAGCTCAATGGCTGCTGACACCAGGTGCAAGCTTACAGGAAGAATTCTCCATTGCAGATGCAGATGAAAAATTTGCCAATGAACAGCAGATAGTGGGGGTAGAACTTGCAGCGCTGACTACTTTCTTCCCCTGCCCCAAATCATCACAGAAGCTACATACACTTATTAATTAAATGTAAATGTTTATCACATGCATCTCCTGAATCAGAGTGAAATCACTGGCAGAAGTAATTCAGTCTCTTTATGGCACTAAAGATGTCCCTGTCTCATGCTGTATTTGGCTGCTGTCTATAAATGGTTTAGAAGAAAATTCTGAGTCAGCAGGGAAGGCAGTTTATCACAGGCAAAAATAAGAGAGGACTGACTGACAGAATGCTGGCCTAAGCTTGGAAACAAAGTTGTCTTAAACTAAATCTTTCTCCTTGCTTGTCTTTCAACAAATAGTGGAAAGATCAGAAAGAGACCACAGACATCAAAAGTGCTATGCTATACAGGAAGAACTTGCATATTTGCATTACAGAATTATCTTTTTTAAAAAGCCTAATCAGCTTAGTTGCTCAAACAACAAAAATGGCAAAGTTTTCTGCCAAAATAACCCTCAACAAAACCCTTGCTTTGGCATCTAAATATGGGTAAGCTCACAAAGTGAGGAAAAAGTCAAATTACAAGCAGGTATAACCAGATCACCTATGTTTACCACAAACTCAGTCACTGGAGTATGATCATTTGGGATTCCCAAACATGGTGCCCATTCCTATGCTCTTTGAAATATTTGATGCACTATGTATGCCCCAGATGAACAGACAGAACTTCGGCTCCTTTCGAGTGGAAAGGTTTGAACCCACAGTTTCCCAATATTCAGAAGAGTGCCTTAACCACTCTCCAAGAGTGCACACTCCTGCCCTCCTTTTATAAGCTAGACCATTCTGCAGCTTGGAATACAAGTGTCAGAGCCAGAAAATAAGCAGAGAAGTGGAAGAACAACTCCATTCACTAGGAGTTAGACCATTTACCTGGGGGAAGAACATATGAGCCTGTGCTTCCAAGGTTCTTTTTTTGTGGTTTTGGTTTTTTTGGTCAATATTTGTCTAATGTAGAACATATAAACAGCCCAGGAGCAGACATCAGAACAGCACCCTTTCCAAGTAAGTGCCCTGTTTAAGTTAATGATATTATGACTCTCCCTACCCTGGGCCCACACTACAGAAAAGAAGTAGAGGATAACAAAGAAAAATAGTTGATTAAGCAGTTTCTGCCAAAGAAAATACAATGCTCTGAACCAGTACTTGCTACCTTTTAAATCTGCAACACACCCATCATTCTCCAACTCCAATGTTTAGCACAGCCTATTAATGGGACTACTGAGAAGCTAGGTGTATATTCTCCTGCTCCTGTTGTTAATCTTCAGTTTCCAGCAACTACTCTTCCACTGGCTCAAAATGTGTTGTAAATTCTGCCACCACTGCAAAATAAGTTGATTACTGGATGCCATACAATTTTATGTAGTTACAGCAGCCTTTGAGCAACACACCACTACCTACTTCCTTCACTCTGGTGGGATATTTCAGGAATCTAATGTAAGAAAGCAGCACAGTTAAGTAGCATAATGCACTGCAATAAACTGCAAGGCTACATGCGTAATATGAAAGAGGTCTAGTTATAACTGAGCAAAGAAGACATCAGAAATTACTCCTCTGGAGTTTGAGAGCCGCAGAAAGACGCATGAAGACCTTCTTCAAGCTTTATTCTATGCAGCCCTACTCCCTATACTCTGATGCTGCTGAACATGCCTAAGTGAGTTTGCTCTTGCTGTTAAGCAACAGTTCAAGTCTGGCAATTATCAAAATCTCAGGCTCTAATCTTACAAAGCATTTAAAACATATTATCACACATTTTGTACAATGTCATGTCTACTTTGAAAAGTTCAAAGAAAAAAAGAAATAAATCTTTTTCTCTCTTGAAGAGGAAACTGGTATGTAAACAGCTGCTTTTACTACCTTTAACCAGGGATGATTCAGTGCTTCATATACTGTTATCCTTTCTGCTGGATCCAGCATAAGCATGCGACGTACCAGATCTTTGGCACTTTCAGAAATATGGCTCCATTGCCTAGGATTCATCTGATTACAAGCAATTAAAAAGAAAATACATTAATAATAATTATATAGAAAAGAACCTACTTTTTATGTAAAGTAATTGCAGAGATTTAACAGTGGTTGGTATTTGTAAACATTTTATTATAGTAAATGTAAAAGGAAGTTTCTAAGTTTTTTAATAACTTACAAAAATTGTACATTAGTTGCTATTGAAGTGGCATAAAAAATTGAAAACAGTGAGCGCTGTATCACATAAAAGCTGACATACCCTTGGTATTATCTTATAATTACAGTATAATTTTCTACCTATGCTACATTTTCTTCAGATAAAAGTGACCCTTCACTAGAAAAAGAAAAAATAATTAGGCTTTGTCTGACTGTTAACTATGCCTATGATAAATTTAGAAATTAAATCTACTCCTGAAATCAGTATAAGGAATGGCATGACGGTCTATCTATATCAACGCACAATTTCATGCCAGGGATGCTGAGTAAGAAGGTAGTAAGCTCATGCCTGTTGTGAACTACTCTGGTCCTGTCCCACAGGTATCATGGACAATGGCTCTTCCCAATAAATTCCTTTCAACTTTACAACAGTTAAGCATCTTCAGCCACTCAGGTAGGAAAGCATACTGACATGTGATCAACCGTACAAGCAATTGCAACACTTTTTAGAGCAAAACTGTATCTTTAGGAGAAACAATGTGAAGGATGATTTAGAATGTATTTTCATCTTATGCATATGTAGGTTTATGTCCAACTGGTTGAGATGATGGACACTCGATAAAGCCATACTAAAGTAAGAAAATTCTTTCTGTGATGAAGGATTCTATCCTTAAGCTATTTCTAATATTTCTTTAATTTATGAAGAGCTTAAGTTTTATTTAAATGGTACACTGCTAATTTTACAAGGTACTAAATGAAAATTCAAAACTATAACCAGACTCTCTTCAATGTTATAATCTGTTCATTTAAAGAGGTCCATTTTATTTAAAATCAGTCTTTACGAAAAATGATGGCTTTAAATTGGAGCACTCAGGAACATTATATGGCTATGAAATGCACATTTATAGTTGTGATTTGTCATTTCTTTTTCAGCTCTAATGAAATGAAGGTAATTGCAAATTTGCAGCAAGACTGTTTTGAAATCATTACAGTATTTTCACTGAATAGACATATTATTGTGGAAACAGGAACAGAAAAGGAACTGAGAAGACACAATGTGCTGGCCATGACTTTTTTTTAAACAAAGAAAAGTTAACTTGTACGCTTCCAGAAGCTTTTAGCTGCTTAAGAGATTCCATAAAGAAATCTTCCGTAAAGTGAAACTGGAATGCCTACCAGTCTATGTAATCCCAAAGCTAATGCCATGAAGAAATCCTACTGTTTTTAGGAATACAAAGTTTAAAGAATGAAAAACGTGCTCCTGACCAAGTGCAGTACCACTGCTGTCACTTAAATTTTAGCAGACTACTGTTAAATTCATATAATAAAATACTTCCTAAACCATATTACAGACAATCTGGCAGTTTTAGAAGCTTCCACTCTTAATTGGCTAATACACAGATCATGTATGAGCTTGGTTGCAAAATAGAGCAAAACTCATCTTAGACGAAACCGCAAAAACAGTGAAGTCAAAGCTTTAAATTTGTCTCCATAATGGCTCTAGGATGCTTATGTTATGAAACACGTTTATCTTGCACGCACACCAATTTGCCTTCAGTTGCAAGTGGCTCCTTTTGAGTCATCAGCTGTACTTCAACACATACTGTACTAAAAAGAAAAATGCATAACTACATTTTTACAGTAACATGCATTTTGTTTTAAACAAAGGCAATATGATGACCAGCCTTTATGATAGTTCTTTTAGTTGATTAAAAATACTAAATGATCCATAAAACTAAGGTAAAATACAGTATGTTATACTTCACAGCTAAACCTTATGTAATCCTACCGAGCCCAATGTATAATTAAGGGCTAGTTGTTGCACCCATTTATTATTTCATCTGAGTAAATATTTCTGTATTCTAATTCCTAACTTTGATAAAAAACACAGCAGGAACAAGATAGACTGGAGAGAGAAAATCATCTCTCTTCCTGTGTAACACAGACAGATTTCTGTAAGCTTCATATTTAAATCAGCCTAAATACAAAAATCAAATTCCAGAAATTTTACCAGCAGAGCTCATCTCACTGGAAAAGGATTCAGGTACACTGTAATTTACCTTGTATTTTCCTTTAATAATGCCTTCAAATAATCTTTCCTTGGTTCCATAAAAAGGCAAACAACCGCTTAGCAGGATAAAAAGGATCACGCCACAACCCCAAACATCTACAGGCTTCCCATAAGGTTCCCTTTTTACGACTTCTGGGGCCATAAAATGAGGTGTTCCTACACGTCCTAAATGGAAATAAAACCAAAATTGAGTCAAGGTGATATGTGTCAAACATGGAAATGAAGAACATCACTGCGTTAAACTAAAACAGTTTTAATAAGTTTTGTTCATAGGTTAAGCTTTTAACACAATTCTTTTTTCCTTAAGTTTAGGTTTTTTTAAATATATCCAGTGAGACAAATCAGTAGTTTCCCTTTTGCTTGATTTATACTTTTATAAATTGAGGAATATTCTATCCTTCCCTGCAGACTGTGAAACAAGACTTATATATGAGCACTAAGATTCTTCAGTGAAACATGCCATACAAAGGTAAAAATATCAATTTGGACAATCTTTGAAACAGGAATTACTTATCCAGAGAGCATGTACAAAGACATTGTAGTTCTAGTCTACACTGCTTACTTGAAAAAGCTGCCTGTAATTGGCAAAAGCATAGTTTGGTCTGATGCTCTGCCCAAACCTTAGCCAGTCTACTGAAACTGCCAACAAGAATGCAAATACGTTGTTCATTTATTTGAAGCAGGCAATATCTTACTGCAGATAAAAAGATAATGCAAATCTGTTTCACAGAGTGCTTTCAATGAGTGCTACACAGTAATGGTTCTGGGACAGTACTGATTTTGGATTGGTAATGAATGTACACTCACGGAAACAAAACATTTAGTACCAACTAATCTTTTGAGTGGATAAACTGATTAGAATGACTTCATTCCATTTCTATGTAACACATTAAGCCAAATAAAAGCAACAAACATTTCAGCTCTCCCTGTAAATGTTTCCCATTGTAAAGAGGTTTGTTTCCACTGCAAAAGGTTTCCAAGAATCAAGATTTGAATGCTCAGGGCATTACTGATACTTACAAACACTGTAGTCTCTGAACTACCCTGGTTCCACCAAGTACCAACAGAAGAAAGAACCCACAACTATAGCAAACTGTTACCACTTGTACCACCTTCATAAATTATTCTTGCTCACTGATACTACAGCGGACTTCAGAGGCTCCATTCAATGCTTGCAGCACCTTTGTGCTGGCTAGGAGGGTTTACAATGCAGCCTAGAGAATTCGAGGTGTTTGCACGGCACGTATTTAATTCAGTCTTGTCTTGTAAAGAGACTCTTGCTAGACTAGCCTATCCTGCACTCCATCTGAATGTGAGTTAGCTAAGTCACAGCACTGGTAACAAACACCTACGAGACTATCTGGCAGTAGCTTTGTCAGTAAAGACCATCCTTCATGTATACCACCTAATGCAGGAATACGATCTGACCATGTGTGCTGGTTTTGTCTGGGGTGCACAAGAAGTTGGGAGGGGACACAGCTGGGACAGCTGACCCCAACTGATCCAAGGGAGATTCCAGACCATAGGACGTCATGCTCAGCATATAAAGCTGGGGGAAGGAGAAGGAAGGGGGGGACATTCGGAGTGATGACATTTGTCTTCCCAAGTCATCGTTACATGTGATGGAGCCCTGCTTTCCTGGAGATGGCTGAACACCTGCCTGCCCATGGGAAGTGTTGACTCAGTTCCTGATTTTGCTTTGCTTGCATGCACAGCTTTTGCTTTACCTATTAAACTGTCTTTATCTCAGCCCACGAGTTTTCTCACTTTTACCCTTGATTCTCTCCCCAGTCCCACTGTGAGGGAGGTGAGTGAGCGGCTGCAAGGTGCTGAGTTGCCGGCTGGGGTTAAACCACGACACTGTGCTCTGTTAACTAGTCCCCACTCACTCCTTTTTGCATCTACAAGGATTAATAAACTGACAGAAAGACAGTAGCTTTTTCACCATACTGTTCTTAAG
Source organism: Harpia harpyja (assembly GCF_026419915.1). Classification (NCBI taxonomy): domain Eukaryota; kingdom Metazoa; phylum Chordata; class Aves; order Accipitriformes; family Accipitridae; genus Harpia; species Harpia harpyja. The sequence goes on from NC_068947.1 coordinate 9,673,059, forward strand.
GAGAAACAACACCATTGTCAAACTTCTTCACCTAGCTTTGTGTTAAACCTTTTCATTCCCAGTTTATGAGGTGATCCCTCTGCCAAACAAATGTTAGGAATCTGTCTGTGACAAAGGAATGTTACCTCACCACTAAGCTAGGCTGGCATCTTAAAAAGTCCATGCAGTCTAGGCTGACATGATAGCAAAGGGGCAGTTCCTTCCCAGGCTAAAAAGAGTAAAACAGCAAGATGCTGCAGGTCCAGCTCATCCCTTTTATCACTGGGGGAAAATGAAGGATATTTACTCTGGACAGAGAAAGACAGAGATGGACATGGGGAAAGATTACTAATTCTTCTTGTTGGTTATACTCAGTTTATAGGCTTATGATATATTTTCCAGCCTAACTGATAAACCTCAAAGCCAAATCTTCAAGATCACAAATATGAGGTAAAGAATTATCTCCTTAGATGACGCAAAGTCTCTCTCTTTTAGATGCCAGGTGTGGGGAAGGGAAGGAAAACAGAAAAAAATTATATCCACTATGCAAAAGTTGCTGAGAACTCTGGGTTTTTTTCCTTTTTTTTTTTTTTTTTTTAATGTGCCTACAAATCTGTATCTCCAAGGGTTTCCTAACTTTTTTTCCCCTAAGATGCCATTTGATGACAGCAAAAACATCAACATTTCCATCTCTGTATCAGGCTATGCATGTACATAAGCAGCAACACCTGCCTGATCAAACAGTATTTCTGTATCACTTAGACTGCTTATGTGACATTAGTGGTATACATACCACAGTCTGCAAATCTTCAGTACAGACGACATCATGCAAGACCGCAGAGCAGCCTGGCTTACCCAAGTGTTGTTTATCTCAGTGGTAAACTTCCTGGCATTTGGGTGCAGAGGTACTCATTTGCAGCTTTGGAGCAGGTATAACCTTTCTTACACATTGAAAAACACATTTCTGGTAATAAAGATCATTTAAATCTTTTTTATCAATACAAATGGAAAACTGTGTATACTATGAAGATTCTGCCTTCCTACAAGGCTTTCTAATTGCTGTTATGAAATCTGGGAAGTCTAGAGAAAAGTGATTATTCAAAAGACAAACAGCAGAAATCACTAGAAGACAAGATATCATAAGAACAAAGAAAGCTGTTTAAAAGAGGCATTAAACTTCAGGGAGATACAGAGTTGTCTGGATCAAGTAGCTAATGAAACTAAGAATCCTATGTATCAAATGGTTTCCAAGTTGATTTAATGTGTATTTCCAATAATTGTGTGCCACTCCTCTCAGCTCGGGACCTTCTTTGTGTTTTAAGTAAACAATTGCAGAGATGAACATGGTAAAAAAATTACCATGTGCTGTGAGAAGTAGACCTAAAGGTTTGGGTTTTGGTTTTGGTTTTTTTTTGCCAGTGCGTTTGTCTGCTGGGCATCTGCAGTACAGTGAAGGCCGACCTATAGAACATCCTGTTCCGAGGAAAATGTGTACTTGCAAGCAATTACCCATCCTACATTTTCTCCTATGGTGTAAAATATATTTAAAGTATATTTAGCAGCTACACATGCTACATAAGCAATGCAATAGCATTGTTGGGTGTAGGTGTTTAGGTGTCAAGGTGGTGGCAGTGGGGGGGCTGCAGGGGTGGTCTCTGTGAGGAGAAGCTGGGGCTGTCCCATGCCAGACACGGCCCGTTCCAGTGGATGCACTGCAGGGCACAACTGAGCACAGCAGCCAAGGTGGTGGTGCCTCAGGGAAAGTGTGTGTAAGAAAGGGAAAAACATTGCCCGACAGTGAGGCGTTTGGGAAAAAGTGTGAGAAACAGCCCGCGAGCACCAAGGTGAGAGCAGGAAGAAGTGGAAGAGGTGATCCAGGTGCCCCAGCAGAGGTTCTCCCGCAGCCCCTGGAGAGGCCACGGTGGAGCAGGTACGCCCCTGCAGCACCTGGAGGACCCCACACCAGAGCAGGTATCCACCCTGCAGCCCATGGAGGACCCCATGCTGGAGCAGGTGGATATTCCCTGAAGGAACTGAGGCCTGTGGAGGACCCATGCAAGAGCAGGCTTGTCCTGAAGGACCGCAGCCTGTGGGAAGACCCACGGAGAAGCGGGTGAAAAGTGTGAGGAGGAAGGCACGGTAGAGAGGGGCTGTTACGGACTGACCGCAGCCCCCCCATTCCCATTCCCCCTGCACCACTCGGGGTTGGGGGCTAAGGGAGTCAGGAACGAGAGAGTGAAGTTGAGCCTGGGAAGGGGAGGAGAGGAGGTGGTGTTTTCATTTTTGTCTTTGTTTCTGACTACCCAAATCTATTTGAATTGGCAATAAATTAAACTGGTTTTCCCCAAGACAAGTCTGTTTTACTCGTGATGGTAACTGATAAGCAGTTTGCGTGTATTTACCTTGACCCATGAGCTTTTCCATCTATTTTCTCCCCCTGCTCTGTTGAGGAGAGGGAGTGAGGAGTTTGGCCCTTAGCCAAGGTCAACCCACCACACGTGGGTATTATGCTGGTATTAACATACAGAATACTGATTAGATGGGAAAAATAAGATGAATCTTCCTCCAAAGATACAGCTTGTTTCTTTCATTTTTAGTTTTCAAGTTTTCACCTTACCCAATTTAATCATGGGCTGTATAACATAAGTAATCTCATAACATAACATAAACATAAGAGAGTATTAAAAGTGCCTATTTTTTTGCTTCCTTCTCCCCTTCAGCAAATAATGTTTCAAATTAAAATTACTTTGCAGAAGTTGAAAAGCAAGAAAAAATCCTTCATTATTTATACACACTCATAAATATATGCAGAACAGAATAGTTTCTTGAAACTGAGCATTAATCAGCTTCTCTATATTTTGCAAAGCAGGGTCTTGATGGTGGACAACAATTTCAGATTTCCTTTCCCCCTCCACTTCCTGACCACAGGGTAAGACAATACAAAAATACTTACAAAACCACTGAATATCAACAATTAGCACACATAACTTGCAACAGTAAGCTTATCAAAATTACAGACAAAACATAATATGCAAGCATTTCTTGTGCAGTAGCCATCCACTGCCAGCACTCTGTTCATTATCAATGACCTTCATCATATTATAGTTATTTTTCATTGACACTTCTTTTTCTAACAGAAAAGCTTCTTGAGGTTTATTTCCTACTTTCTATGTGACAATAGACAAATTATGGCCTCTTGATACTTCAAGGTTCCTATTTTGCTTTATCTGGTGACCTCACATCAGAATGTGAGGCTGCATGTTTACTTAGTACTCAAGTGCCCTTAGAGACAAACTGACATAGAAGTTATGGTTAAAAAAACCTGTCCCTGTCTGATCATCCCAAATTTTCTCTCTCCTCCCTTGGAAGTTAAAGAACTTAGATCACAGGCAGAAGAACTGTGTCTTCGTTGCCCTGGTTCAAAACCAGCATACCATAAAAATCCACTTTAATGAACTGCTTGATGTTGAGCAGAAGGAATATAGACTAGTTCAGTAATAGGTAACATTAAGACCCCAACAGACTGCTGCTATAAACTAGTTGAAAAATGGATGCTACTTAACAGCATGCTGAAAAATCAGTACTACTAAACCTTAATACTCACTTTTAAATTTAAAATTAGAACTCCATAAATACAAATCAAATGAGAAAGAAGGCTAGGCTAACTTAATAAAATCCTGCCATTTACCACTCCTAGATTATAATTAGTGAAATAATTACAGAATGATTTGGTTTCATAACCTTTTTAGTGTAGATTACAAGATCCTGATACTTTAGACAGGGGGGGCGGTGGTGATGGTGGAAATCACAATTTCATATACATGAAAAAGCAAACCCAGAACAAACAGAATTAATTAATTAATTGGTTGACACTGAACTGTCCAGTTAAACAGGATTAAAAAAATGCATATATATGGGTATGTATGTATTAGAAACCTAAAAAGGCTAAAGTAATTTCTGGGGCAGCTGTCATCCTCGTGACAACTAACCACTTCACTGGGTTCATCTAAGGAGCAAATGATGATTTTGAGGTTATTCTAAAAACTGACCTGAGCAAGAACTGCTGAGCTGAGCATTCCTGCATTTCTGAGCTGCACTTAGCTCAGCAAAATGAATGGAGTGCACACAAGAACTTACATAGATAGGGAATTTGGCTATGTTGCAACTACAAGAACTGTAAGGTGAATATCAGTAACAGCATAAACAAAATCTATAGACAGCAAAGTTTTCTAAAATCATGGATACTCACTACTCTTTAGACCAAGTATAATTTTTGCTGAAAATTATCTAGTAGAAAATTTGCCTTCTAAATATGTTCAGTGTAAAATTTCAAAATTGTTGTCAACAGTTCAATTGTTTTAAAATATTTTAGAAGCTTTGAATTTTCTTTGGTGTTTTGGGAGAAGCTTTGCATCTTTTTGGAGGCAGTGTGAGAAAGAACAGTAAGCACAGGCATTTTTCTTTCTATAATAGATAACTTCTGCCTTCCACAGGTCTTTTATTCTCCAGGATATAAGAACACTCATGGATATATTCAAATGACTGCCCATGAAAAAAATAACATTATTTCAATAAATATTGCATGCATGCATACACACATGATTTTTAGTTGTATCTGTATGTGAGAAGACATTGTGTGGAAGGCTGGAATAAATTTTCTGTCTATGTGCTTCTACGTTCTTCTTATCTGTTCTAGAGTAGCATTAACTGAAAATCATGACTATATGAAGACTCAGCAGTGGTATGTATTCAATGTGATACTTGCCTCCATCCAATTCATTGTAAACAAATGCCTACAAAGTGTTTGCTGACTTAGGAAGCACTCAATGCCTGAATAGGTATAGATAATCGACATCTTATTTCTAGAGGTAAGCTTTCTTATCAGCCAGTTTTGAGGCATGTTGGTAGTCTGGATATTTATAAAATTGCTAATTTTGCTGATTTTTCCTGTGGATAAACAGAGAGCTTCAGTCTTCAGGTGTTGTCAATCTGATATCATTTACAAGCACTAAAGATAAATTTTGACTTACCTTTGATAATTTAGTTTCTATGACTCTTTCCATATTATTCCAGACAATAGGGCTATGCTTTCCACAAGAAGAAGAGTATATACAGAGACCCAATCAGATTTTGTCATCCCTAAGGCAGGGGATTGATGACCAAGATATCAGAAGGAGAGTCTTTCAACAGCAGTAGTATCTGAACGATGTATAAGGAAACAACTGGAACAAATAATTTTTAGGAAAAAAATGTGAGGTACTAATAAACATCACCATCTGACCTCTCACAATAGTGTAATAAGAAATATGTTAATAAATTAAGGAGTTTCTAAAAGAGTGGGATGTCCAGAATAATGTGGAAGGAATCGAAGAATCACACACAACGGATCAGATAGGTCAATACTTTACTACTTTTAATTCCTTTCCACATTACTCCAGACAATAGAGATGTTTAAAGCAGGTGTACAGAGAAGATGAATAGATTTAAAAGAAAAAAAAAAAGAAAAGAAAAAAAAAAGGCAATTCAGCTTCAGCACAGAAGATTGTCTGAAGAAAATGTATTTTAAAAGATGCATCGGCAGACAACTGGACAACTGGATATTAGTGTCCAGAAAATGCACAAAGCAAAGATCACATGTTAACCAGACAAATTATAATAATTGATTCAATGGCCTTTTCAGCCATAAAACTATGATGGAGGAAGTAAACCTAAATTGACTTTTAAACACATTAGCCTCCTGCAAGCATTCTCAAATCAACCCAGATGTGAAATGGAATTTCTGAGAGACAGTAAACCACAGTTGTATCTTTTAAACAAAACAAAGTCTATCAGAGGCAAAGCTTTGAAGAGGCTCACATTTTTTTATTTTTCAGGGGAAAAAAAAAAAAAGTGAAATAGCGCTCTTGCTTTGCAGAGAAAAGAAATGCTACCATTTAAGTGAAAGAAGAGTACTAGTGTAGGATCTCAGCCTACAAATGTTCTCCTTGGAAAACAAAAGAAAGATTCGCTATATCATTGAGACACTGATGATGAAAAGGAAAAAAGTCTATGCAGTGTGAAAAACCAACATTTTAAAAGTATGATTTTTAAACTGGGGTTTATAAAACCACCAAGAAGATCCAGTTTGGTGAAACACTGGAACAGGTTGCCCAGAGAGCTGGTAGATGCCCCATCCCTGGAAACATTCAAGGTCACGTTGGATGGGGCTCTGAGCAACCTGATCCAGTTGAAGATGTCCCTGCTCATTGCAGGGGGGGTGGACTAGATGACCTTTTTAACGGTCCCTTCCCACCCAAACCATTCTATGATTCTATGATCATTTTTACATTGATGGGAACAAAACAAAAATAAGGAACTTAACAGATCCGCCCCCACCCCAAACTCCATAGTCTTATTTGCAGGGAAATACATGGTAATGCCTTCCTTTGCTGTTTTTGTAGTAAGTCTAAAAGGCTAGCTGATGAAGAACCAAGAACACTTGATATTTATGTGCTGTACTTCTATTAAGAACACGTAAGATGTTTTCCAGTAACATGATGACAGTTGTGTTAGGATACCTGAAGATACTACAGGATTCTGAAGCAACTTAGGGGAGCTAATTAATAATAAAATCAATACTGGACTGGATTAGCGTCATGGCACCTGTGACATTTTGCTGCTAAAGGTAAAAAGTGAAAAGCAGTTAACTATCCATAGATAAGACTTGACAGTTAGTATAGAACCTCATACCACTTAGGTCTATACAGTTATCTTATTTTGCACTAGTTGAAACCAGGAAAAAAAATAAAAATAAGTAGATTAAGTGAAGGAAAAAGCACTTGTGGACTCAATAGCTTTTGTTCTTTCAGACTTTTATATGATATAATAGCTAAAAATCCCAAGATTTAGCATCCAAGATATTTGATATCTGATAAATCTGATGTCACATTTATTTACAAAAATATTGTGACAGTTCATACCACATTCTGAAAGAAAAATTGTCCAAGGAAGAAGACAGAAATCATAATGTGAGATTGCTCTATTGAATCACTGACTTCTCAGGGGTTCCACTACTCCAGCTGCATCATAACCATGCAAACATAACTGTTTCCTGTCTACATCCTGTTCCATAAAAGAATTCACTTATAAATTATGATGATCTGTAACTACTGTGTATACTGCCAGAATTCCATCTTGAAGTACCTACTTCAATGCTTCAGATGAATACACTTAGCAAAATTTTCCACTTCTGATCATAAGAACTGCAAGAAGACACCTTCAGAGATTGGTAGCTCATGAAAACAATTTCTTATAACTCAGAAGATGACACATGCTTATTATTCATTGTGTTGCAGCTTATGGGCAAACACAGTGGAACAAGAAGTATTTCCTTACATTTTCCCTTCTGGTCTTATGAAAAAATGAGTTATGGCTATGTCCTTTTTTGGTACTTAATAATAATTAAACTCTCTTAAAAATAAACTCAGCTGGGTTGTTAGCTGATAAAATAGCCATGTTCCTAAAATCTATTCCATAGACATTTTCACTAATGACATCTAATATGATGTCATAGCTTGCTATCATGAGCTCCCTTACACTTCTGTTAAATAACGCTCTATCTGCTCGAAAGAAAACTGTAGTTATAACCCTTCTAAACAACATAAGTCTATCTTTGGACTTATATCAAAAGATTGGGACTGGTCTACTTTCAATACCTGGGACTTAGTTTAACTATTACAAAACCCCCTTTTCCCCCAAAAAACAATTTACGCACACTGGAAAAAAGATGTCTTTTGTTAAGTTAAAAAAAAAAATCCATAGTCCCAAACAAAGCAAAAGCTGTACCCCAGAAGGCAGGCTTTGAAGACATTGAGGGAGAAAATTCCCTTCTATTTGTGTTCTCCTGGGGGTACACACAATCTGGACTTGCCAGGCACAGGTGTGTCAATGTAAAAAGGTAAGCAAAATGGCACAAACGCAAATGCATGAAAGCAAGAAAAAGATTTTAGAATATGGGTAGCCTCTGAATGTTTTAGATATAGCAACTCCTATTTTAGGAGGAAAAATACTACCACAAAAGAAAGTGATCATCATAGATATTGAAGAGCTTTTGTATAATGGCTGGATTTTTATGCAAGATTAAGGGAAGGGTCCTATCAGTTGAACTTCACTACAGTTGCATTACTTTCAGTGTTGACATGCTTTTTCTAAAGGAAAGCCGTCCTTTTCTGGTTTAAAAGATAAACTACACCAAGCAACATAAAATAAAGAAAGATAAAAGATTTCTTTTCTTGAACACCAGGGTCATCTACGTAGGGATTTACACTAGTAATGAGTATATGCTGTTAGGGTATCGTGGTAATACCCATTACCTAGATACAGACAGATTAGTAAGTACTGCACTTTCTATAAGGCAGCATGTTTTCAGTATTGTAAAAATTTTAAGGTGTACTGAGCACTGAAATGGCTTAGCACAGGGGTTTTAGGTCAGTAAGAGAACTTTAATGCTATAATAGCTTTTATTTAATAGAGAATTTCTTTTTCTATGTGTTAACCACCAAATACAGGAATTGCCATGCTGAAAGGGAAATGATTGACTATGTTAAACTGAATCAATTTTTTCCACTAAAAATCAGAAAAAGAATGTGAAAGTGAACAGGTCAGCTATTATACTGCTCAAACTTCTCTATAAGGAGAGTTTCTATTTCATTTAGGAGACAATTAAGAAGTAGTGCCTGTAATTTATTATTACTACAAAACAAAATTATCCATAGGGCATATGGATAACTAACTTAAACAAACATGTAGATAAACCATTTTTTACAAGATATTTATAGCCCAATTCAAACAGACAGTATTGTTACTTTCATATAACACATATGGGGTGATATTGTAAAGTTGAAGAAATAAAATCTTGCAAGTGCTGTGTAGGGGACTGTCTAGTAATATGCCTTCAGGTAGGACTCTGGAAGGGAAAAGAATTGCCAGATAACAGATGTAGTTTGTGGTATAAAGGCTAGAATGGAAGATGAGAAGAAAGAGATAAGGAGTCTGTTAAGGAGAAAGTTTGAAACAAGTAGTAGAACTGAGACCTTCCATGGTATATAAACGAAGTGGAATTACTCTGGATATCCCTGAAAGCAAGAGGAATTTGAAGCTGAAAGTAACAAGTGCTAACGAAAAGGGTACAAATTGGAAATGACGGTTCAGAAAGAGGAAAAAAAAAAATGAAGGCAGACTGGAAGGAAGGAAGGAAGAAGTTGAGATGGATGAGGCAAAAGATAACAGATACAGAGAAATATTACACTGATGAGGCTTAAGAAAGAAGCTTCTGTAAGTACTGCAAACAGAACCAGAAAGGAATGAAAACATTTTTACATAGAAAAGGAAAGACCAGACAAGCACTGATAACTGCATGGAAGTTGAGCACATGAACGATGAGTGTGATCACAGAACAGTGAATGGTAAAAGGAAGGGAAGGACATGACAAATTTGGGGAAAAACGCAGGATTTTCTTTCCAAGTTGAACTTGAGGTTTCTTGCGAGACAGCTAGTAGTCTGAAAGAAAGTACACTGTATCTGACTACTTCCAGAAGAGTAGCTGAAACAGAAGAAATGGATAAAGTTGCTCAGTGAGAATATAAAGAAGAAAAATGAGAGAATCATAAACAAAAGTGTAGAAACTATCACTAAAAAAAGCAGTGGCTGAGGTACAGAAAATTTGAGAAACACAAGAAAAGTAAAGTAAAGAAAGAAGTGATCTTTCTATTAAGGAAACAACAGTAGCTTAACTGAATGAGTATTTTCTTTGAAAAGATGTATCTAGCTCTCTATGTAATAAGATACTTAGATATTTCCAGGGTATTAGTGATATCTGGAAGGGAATGGAAGCTGTTGGTATGTTTATATTGGATTTGCTTTTTATTTTAAAGAGCATATAAAAGCCAAATTGACGCAGACCTTTAAGTAATTATATAAGGAAATCTGAGTTTTTGAAGAAGCATGGTACTGAGAGGAAGTTACTAGTTTTGAACAAAAAAATATTAAAACTAACAAAATCTTTTGTTGTGGTCTACTCTGGCAATGAAAGCATCAGAAAATTGATTGGGTCTTCATCTGTGCAGGCTGATTAAAGCATAACCCTATTGTCTGGAACAATATGGAAGGCAGCTAGAAGAAATAAAATCCACAGAAAACAAAACACACTTAGTCAAAAAATATACATACGTATCAAGGTATTGATGTCTTATGCAATAATTACAATGAAATATTAAAACACAGAAAAGAGTCACATGTGAAAACTAGTAAGATTTTGCTATAAAACAGCATAGCATTCTGACAGAAATTGCCTAGGAAACATAGGGGAGCATTGACGATGCTGTAGTAAGTCCTTACTCAATTGCTTTGACATACATTTCAATCCTGATAGCATTTTTATTTCATTTGCTTTGTCACGCATGGAAGAATTATGCCAAAGATTGTATTAAAGTGGAAAATTCTTTGCTTTTTTTCAATGTTATTTTGATCAAACCAGTGTAAGCTCCTGTTGAGTAACATTTAGATGGATTTAAGACTCAGTATATGTACGCACAACAATTCTACTAGAAATTTAGCTTAACTGTGTGCATTTATAATGTTAACAAAGTCTTTAGTGAAAGATTATTTTTGAGCTCTTGTTTTGCAGGCCAGGCTGTGTCAGAAGAACAGAACTCTGCAGTACAACATGCATAATATTATATAACTTCAAAGGAAAATTTCTTACCTCCAGCAACTAGCCCAGACTCTCCTAACTGAATTGCTACCCCGAAGCCACCAAGCTTTACTGGGGCTGAATTCTCTTTTGAGGCAAGCAGTACACAGTGTGGCTGAAAAGACAAAACCCCAGACAAATTATTATATTATTTGAGAAATACAGTTTGCATTTTAGAACTTATTTTCATAAATTTGCAAACAGAAGCTAGAATTTGGGTTTTTTTGGAAAGAATTTCTTAATTTCAGATATATTTGTTTCTGGCATGGACTCCTCTTTCTTCATTGGCTTCCCTTTCAATTGTCCTAGGCATAGCAAAATCCTTCCAGGACTTATCAGAACTTGCAAGGAATACAAAGTGAAATCATAATAAAATGGAGATAAAAATTTAACACCTATAATTTCTTACCTGGTATTATTTTTTCTTTTTACCTTTCACCCTTAAGCCTTACACTGTTTCAATTCTCCAGCAGAAATATCCTGCCTATGATACATTTTGTGGGATCCTATCCTTCACACAGAGAACATAAAACACTATTTTGAGCCTTAATCACAGAATTCACTGATCACTTTCCAACTGCAGGAAAGAAAAGGAACATCCCTGTGATGTTTCTAATAAATATTACAGTAAGGGGGGAAATTGTTTAGGTTTCTAAACTGAATTCCAGGCACAGTCATCCATACCTTTGATTTTCTACAGTGTTTCCACTAATAAGAGTGAGGTGTAACATATAAAAATGGAATAATATTATACAACAATTTGGATGGATAGTGACTGGTGTAGGAGGAAGCAACATACAGACAAAATCTATTGGAACACAATTTATTATTTAATACATATAGCCAAACCACTGCATTTAATATAGAACAACTTCCTGCATTTACTCAAAGCCTCCTTTTGCAGTCAACCATATTATTTAACAGGAAGAATGTCAGATTTCTATACTGCCTCTTGAGAATACATTACCACTTAAATTACAAAACTACGAACTCAAAATAGTGCAAAGGGGCTACAACAAGCTCAGTCTGACTACCTGTAAAGTCATCATCTGTAACCACCTATGTTTTCTTTTAAAAAGTTTCGATTGTATGAGAACAAGCACCTTCAAGTAAGAATGCATAGCCTGTTTACAATTCTAACTGAAATCTGCAGAATCCCATAAAAGCCCAATTCCTAAACAGATGATATATTAAGAAAGTTAACATGGGAAGTCTCATTTCAAATGCTAAGGAGAATACTAAGCCAAGACAATGTTCTTGAGATGATCATGAAATTTAGGCTACCTTATACCAGGACTTCTAGAATCCATTTTAAAATTTGCAGTTTATAAATGTAATTTTCAATCCCTTACATCCTATTTAAAATAGCATTACCAGGTGGTATTATCTCTGCATATTGTATTTCACTTCTGCCTTATTGAAATTGTTAAGCTCCACACTTTGGGCACTTTCACATTCTCTCATTGCTGTCATTCTGAGTGAAAAAGATCAACCTCAAATTTCTAACCCCAGGCAAGGAGGAAGGTAGATGGGTGAACTACACCAACATAAGCAAAATGTACCATTTCACTGTGGTGTTGATTTATATTTACCCTACATTTGAAAAAGTGATACTATTTCCATGACATTATTAAAAAGAAGACAGGCTGTACCCAACAAAATTGTCATCCAAAAAGGAAGCCACTGACACTGCCCACCAGAAATAAAGTTTCTGAGAAAAAAAATCCAAATCTCCCATTCAGAGTGAAACTCAGAGAAAATTTTATTGTAGAACCTCTCCCAGCAAAGCCCAAATTAACAGCAAAATTGATCTTTTCAATAAACTGAGTTTTGCTAGTTTAAAATATCTTTTAAAAAAACAGTTGCAACACTAGTTAAACTTCCCCTTGTTGCCAGTTGTACTGTGTCAGCTGATTCTCATCACTTTCATAGAGAAGCTGGTGCTTTAGCTTTCTAATAAGAGGACTTGCATGTTACTCCTCCCTGTCTTCACCAGCGGTTTTGACAATCAGGAGAAGTTCTTTATATATAAATGGTAAGTGGCTTCTTTTATACTTAAGCTATAGTAAAACAAATTTCTATTAAAATTTCTCTTAACTGCAGAGGTACTACTGACCTTCAAACCCTTTCTTAAATATACTTATGTATAAGCATGCCTGCTTGCTTACAGATGACAAAACTTAGGATAACGAAAAGTTATGTTTCTAATGTATCTGCAGTGGAATAGATTTTTCTCTCTCATTGACCTAAAACTTGTCACTACTTAGGCAAGTCATGATGTCAAGCATTTTTATAGAAAAGCAACATAAACAAGAAATTCTAGTAGTAGGTAGGTTTCAAGATGTATATGAAAGCATCATGGTTTTTAATCAAACTTTTAAAATTACTTCTTGTCCTGACAATATGAATGGCAAATATGAAAACAGAAATATTTTTGAAACTGCTAACATATTGCACAAACTTAATGCAATTGTAAGCTCAGCCAACATAGGATGTTAAAATATTTTAGGCAGTCCTCTCATAATTCAGATTCTGTATGTACATTAGGTCTTACTAAGAATTTTACCTAAAGTGCTGCCATTTTCACTGCTGTAGCTATATCACACATTTAAATGTAAATTTGCATTTTTAAGACCTAGCATGCAAATGAAAAACTATTTTAAAGTTATGTATATGGCAGTGTTTTGTTGTTGTTTTTTTTCTTGTTACTGTTGTTGGACAACTAAGTTCAGAGTACCAAAAACCAATTCTGAAGTTTTTATGAGAGATGGGGAAAAAACCTTGCCCTGTTAAAATTGAGGACAAAAATTAGTAATAATATCATTACTAATCAGTCTTAACCATCTCTCTAAACAGCTCATCGTGATTCTGCTCTCCTAACCACACACTTTTTTGGTCCTCCCTCTTTGGTCAAAACTGTCTTTTATCTTCCTGATTGTAGCTTCCTGGTCAAAAATAAGCTTAGTGAAATTAAAATTTTGAAATGAAAACAATGAAGATGTGAAAACAATCTGTTACTGCATTAATGTGGTTTTGAGCTAATATTATTTTATTTGCATAATATTGGTTTGTGAACAGTCAAGAAAAGGAAAAAATACTTAAATTTGCATGAAGATATAAATGATTATAAACAAGCTACTATAATAGTACTGACTCACAGTGTTACTTATAACAGATTACATAGCCAAATAAATATTAATTGACAATTGCTTTTCTAATTGAAAACTAGTGACTTGCATGCGAGAGATCCTGAGGACTTACTTAAAATTAATACTGATGAGTTTAGAATTGTTCTCATATATTTCTATGTACTTTTTATCAACTCTGAGAATACTTCACTTAGCTATGCTTACCTGTTCTTGCATCTTAATTAAAAAGTTTTCTGTGTTAGAAAGACTAATCCTAACATCTGAACTTAAAAAAATCATTTGTACTTATAGATAAAACAAAAAATTTAAATTTCTAAAGTTTGCAGCAAAACATAATGGTTGATTTTTAAAACAACACAAGACAGTAATAAAGATGTAATTACAAAAATAGTTATCTGTGTGAGCACTCTGTACCATCTGTTCTTGCCTACTTCACGTGAAGAAAAATGGGGAACCGATTATTCTAGACTTAGATTGTATCATATTATCCAGCTGAAAGTCCTGCTTCTACTCAGCTACAGTGATACTTTGGTGCATTTACTTTTTTTAATTATTGCCTTTTATGTTTATATCACATAAGACTGTATGCAGTAAAGCAAGCAAACATGTGAAAATGATCCAATGGCAATTTAATTCTTAAAATTTCTCTTTGCATCCCTACAGAACAAAAAATCCTCACAAATGATGGCTGCAGCTTCAGCTGACTTACTGGCCATTATTCCATACAAGGAAGACTTCTGGAGTAACCAAACTAACCTAGCCATAAATGCCTCGGAAAATCAAAATAATGCCAGTTGTCCCTTAGATGAGAACTCACTGTCACTTGCTTTGATAGTTTTTTACTCCATTATTTTTGTTGTTGGATTGGTTGGAAATATTATAGCCCTGTTTGCTTTCCTGTGCATTCATCAGAAAAGGAATTCTATCCAAGTTTACCTGCTAAATGTAGCAGTTGCAGACCTTCTGCTGATCTTCTGTCTTCCCTTCCGAATACTCTATCATGTTACCAAAAACACCTGGATGTTTGGACTGATTTTATGCAAGATTGTAGGAACTCTATTTTATATGAACATGTATATTAGCATAGTACTGTTGGGACTAATTAGCCTAGATCGTTATGTAAAAATAAATAAGTCTGTGAAGCATCCTAAAATGTTAACTACTACACGAAGTATACATATTTGTTGCGTGGTGTGGGCACTTGCACTAACAGGATTTATAACAGTAGTTGCACCATCTTTCTTTAAGAGTGAGGACAGCAATTCTACTATGTGCTTTCATTACCGAAATAAACAGAATGCAAAGACAGAAGCAATTTTAAATTATATTATTGTAATCATTTTTTGGATAGTTTTTTTCCTTTTGATACTTTCGTATGTTAAAATTGCCAAGAACCTTCTAAAAATTTCAAGGAAAAGAGCAAATTTTCCCAACGCAGGAAAATACACCCAGACAGCAAGGAATTCCTTCATTGTACTCATTATTTTCACCATCTGTTTTGTTCCTTACCATGTGTTCCGGTTTGTCTACATTACATCACAGTTACAAAATCCATCTTGTTATTGGAAGGAAGTAATTCACAAATGCAATGAGGTGATGCTTATATTTTCATCTTTTAACAGCTGCTTAGACCCAGTTATGTATTTCCTAATGTCCAGAAGTGTCCGTAAGACTGTATTCCAACTTATTTGCAGAAGAATTCATGGAGATTCAGGCCTAACTCTGGAAAGCACTTCGGAAATAAAACTTGGACAATATACACAAGAGCGATTATCTACTACCACTCCCCACACAAGTTCTTTGAAGAAGAAGTCTCTGATTTGATTGTTTAAATGAATGGGTACTAGCTTCTCTTTGTCACTCCAGGACATCAATTTAAGATTACCAAATGCTATACTGTACAGCTACTAATCCTGCCTCTGTCTTCCTGTTAAAAATGAGAAGTCTTACTTCTGTTTGTGAAAATGAGAAGTTACTCTTCAGAAGTATTTTACTCTTGTTTATCCAAGAAAACAAAATAGGAAGTTCTCAGACATCTTCTGTTGGACTAAACTAGAACACTAACTCTTTAAGGAGATTTCCACCAAGTGGTTTCAACCTGTATAAGGAATCTTGTATCTAGACGTTAATATTACCAACTTGTGTATGTAAATAATAGATGAATTTTGCAAAAAGTAAATTGTGTCCATTTGAAAAAGCTCTATAAACCATTACAGATTTTATGTACTTCTCTGTTTTAACAGGCTTCAAAGAGATCAGCGTTTTAATTACATTTATATAAGTATTTTTTCCAAGAAAATATTTGAGAATTTAGCAACATATGTCGCTTAAAAATGAGGTGAATAATACAACTGCCATTAATTCAGTTATAATTACAGAAGATACACTTAGTTTTATTAAACAGCAAAATTAAAATATTCAAGCCTCCTAAGCTCCTTATTATATTTTCAACATTTTAATGAATGTCAAGGTCAAACACCTGAGGAAGACTAAGCAATGCTTTTAGAAAATTAGAAATTAATGAAGGAGAGATGACATATGGGTATTTTCAGTTACCTAAGATTTCCTTCAAACTCTGACAAATTTGGTGACTGCAGCTACACAAAGTAGTTCAAGAAGGAAAATAAAAACTCACAGAACTGAGCGTAAAGAACAGAATAGAAAAATTAGCTCTTGTGAACACTTGACACACAAGCTCTGATCTTTGCTTGGGCTCAGTCAGGCATTTCAGCTGCACGCTTCCTCCCTGGCACAGGCCTTCTCTTTTCACGTGATTAAAATAATCTTGATAATTGCTGATGCTATCTCAATAGCAAAGTAACAGCAACGTCCCATAGATACAACTATATTCTCAGATTAAAACCAAACAAGTTTATGTATTTAGCTACAAACCAAAATTTCAAACTGTAACATTGTTGAAAAAAAAGGGGGCTGAAGGTGTGGGTTGTTTGACCCAAACATGAGTAAAGAGGCAGTTATACGAAGAACAACTTAAATGTCTGGCATGACAGGCCAGAAAGGTGAACAAATCAGACACTAGATGTTAAGCTCCATAAAATAAGGATTTATTATCCTGAACATACCAAGCAATATTGCTCACGTAAGCTGGTTGAAAGAACTTGGTTTTAATACAACTACCAGTAACTTCTCTGATGAATCACATGACTTTTGATGCCAAATCTTTGTCAGACTTGTGGATTTTTACTAATTCTGTACAGTATTCTGGTTTTACAGAAACTACTCATAAAAATCCTATTGAGCAAAGTAAACACAACACCTCACCTCTGCTAGATATAAAGTTGGTTTAATTTTTATGTGTTTTTACTTCATTCAGTTTTGGTGAAACTGGGTATAAACACATTAAACAAATTACAGTGACTAGCTAATGTTTTTTGGTTTTGTGGTTTGCTTTTTTTTTTTTAAAAAGGGTGAGGTTTCTTAATCTTCAAGAGAGAGATCCCTACAAACATGTAATTTCCATAAAAGTACGGTGGTAACTGCATTTTTTTCTTAAACATTTCAGCATACAATTAAGATATTTGTACAATAATTTCTGATTGATTCTCACAATAATTGCATTATATTTTTTCATGATCTTTCATCTAGCATCTTGTCATCCTATTACATGTACACTGAAGCAAGAACTGTCTTGGCTCTGTATTTGTACAGTGCAAGGAATAGCATGTTCCTTGCCCTCTGCAATTCTCCTATGCAGTATAGTAATTCTACATAGTTACGTCAACTCTGGTAAATCTAGAGGAGATTATAAACCATCACTGCACAAGATACATACACTATCTCATCATTCTTTCTTTGCCTATATTTCTACTACTGTGAGTAGTTGATTGATGACACTCATCACCAGGCTGGGAAGGGTGGGGAACATGGGACAGGATGGACACGAACGACACAGTGCGGCCTGAACAAAATTTGAATTCTAAAATTCTTTTGAAGAAAGTGTTCTGTTTAAACCAGAATTTTAATTTACAAGGGCTGCAAATCATGGACACTGCATGACTGCAAAACCAGATCTGTTCAGGTGTCTTCAGAAGATCAAGGAATATTATAGGGCTTCAATGCTACAAATGTAGTGGACTTTTAAAGCCAAAGCCAAATAGAAATGTGTTCCACAGGACAAAAAAAGACCACCTTAGTATTCTCGGCATACTTCTTCTGTAAATTATGTAATATTTACTTGGTTACTATAATATTATTTTGTAAGCAACTAAATACATAAAAGGACAACAGGAAAATAGTCATGCAGTACAAGTTCAAGATTCTGGTCCATCATGTGAATAGTATTACATGGGCTTTTTTGTTTTTAATAATTTCAACAGTGAAATCTAGTCAGTATTTTCTTCAAGAGGAAAGCCTTAAACACCCATACCTATTTGCATTGATCAGATGTGTTCTACATGACAGCCATTCTTTACAGGTTGTAGAGAAGGAGCACCAAGGAAAGCATGCACAATATCAGCAGACAAGGTTTCAGAAAAAAAACATTTTAGAAAAAATGTCAGAGTAACACTTTCCCAGGACTACTTTAAAATAATGCTACACGTTAAAATGTTTCAAAAGCATTTCAATACAGGATAATCTGTCGCTTAGACCAGTCTCTGTACACAAGCAGCAAATATGACCCAAATCTTTTAAAGAGATTTCAGAGAGCTACAGTCTAATGTTCGTATTAGGCAAATCCATAGCACCTTATTAAAGACAAATAAAATTAGGCAAGCTTGGATGTATAAGGTACTCTAGGGAAACTTGAATAGATTTGTTTGAGGCAAGACATGTACCAGAAAATCAATAACAGAGGAGCTCTCTGGAAGAGCTGAGAAGAACTGGGATAAAGGTGATATGGTGTATCTGGTCATTTACTAAAGGCTCGAAGAAACCCTAGGATGTTAGATGTTAACTCTTGCTTTAAAACTGGTTAAAAATTGGAAAGAAAGCTTAAAAATACATAGTCTTTTTTCTTCATGATATTCCCCAAGAAAATGCAAATAGATAGGTTTACGAACGTGTTTAACACTACAATGTGGAATGAGTGAGAGTAAGGAGATGACGAAGTTTTCAAACAACACACAATTATTCAGGGTAGTCAAACCTAAAAAAAGTTCAAGATATAACTCTCTGCTGAACAGCAATAAAAGAGCTAACAGACAGTTAAAATTAGGAGGAAAAAACCTGAGAAGTCATCATTGTGCTATTGTATAATTTATACGATACAGAACCTATACAGACTACATTAAATAAGTAACTCTTCAGTTCAGAAATGAAAATCTGAAAGTGAGCACAACAAGTCTATAACAGCAGGTATGGCACAGAAGAGGGGAACAGGTATGACAATATGATCTTTGTCAGAATGTGGCATTAAGGGAGTAGCAGTTAGAAGAAAAAAATAACCCCCAAAAGCAACCAGACAAGTGAAAATACTTATAGATTTCCACTACTATGTAAATCAGTGCTTTAAGATGTTAAAGGCCAGATGTATCAACTGGCTGAGAAAGGGATCTGAAACTAGACAGCACTGTCATGTAGGAAACAACTACTACTTACCAAACCCAAAAGCAGGTATCTTTACTATTTTTTAAAAATATTTAATCCTTACATTTTTTCTGCAATCAATTTTCCCAAATTTCAGGGTAAAATGCCAGGCTCTGTAAAACAATATTACTGAAGAGCAAACAGTCCTGGAGCATTCTGGGAGGTGTGCTGAAAGTTACACTGTGACATGTCAAATGACCATATAATTAGTCACTTTAATAGTGTCTCTTACTTCTTATCTTAGCAGTGCTTCCTAAGTACTATTAGGGCCAACTATAGCAATTAGTTGAGTCTTCAGCTGAATTTCAACATGAAATTTATTCTATCTGTTCTTCTTTCTGTAAGTAGAGGCTAACTCAATGCACATCTCCACATAACCTGCATGAATCTTGTTTTCCTTCTTTATTCAAATCTACAACACATCCTCAAATTTCAGTTGGTGTACCAAAATGTCACCTCTTTTTTACCATGTAAAAAGGAGCACATATTCTTCATTAGAATAAATACTTGTTACAAAATGCATAAAAAGCATACATGCTGGCTAGTCACTTCTATACCTTTTAGACTTGACAAATACATTAATAGCTATATTGTTATACATATATTCCTTAAAATGAATGGAAAAAAATAAGACAAGAAACAAAACTGTTTGCTAGATACAAGTTTATAGCTTGAATCATAAACATATCAAAGTGTACCTGGTTTGAGTAAACAGCTGTACTAGTTTTGGCTGGGATAGAGTTAATTTTCTTCACAGTAGCTTGCATGGGGCTACATTTTGGGTTTGTGCTGAAAACAGTGTTGATAATGCTGAGATGTTTTCGTTATTGCTAAGCAGTGCTTACACAACATCAAGGCCTTTTCTGCTTCTCGCCCCACCAGTGAGGAGGCTGGGGGGGCACAAGAAGTTGGGAGGGGACACAGCTGGGACAGCTGACCCCAACTGACCCAAGGGATATCCTAGAAGATATGACCTCATGCTCAGCAATGAAAGCCGAGGAGGAAGTTTGCCAGGTCTGCCATTTCCTAGGAAGTCGCTGGGCATCGGTCAGCTGGGGGTGAGCAATTGGGGTTTTTTGCATCACTTGTTTTTCTTGGTTTTGTTTTTCTCCCCCCCCCCTTTTTTGTTTCCCCCTTTAAGCTTATTAATCTCTCTTTATCGCAAACCATGAGTTTTCTCACTTTTACCCTACCCATTCTGCCCCCCAGCCCACTGGAGGGGGAGTGAGCAAGCGGCTGTGTGAGTCTCATCTGCCTACTGGGATTAAACCACAACCCTTTTTGGCACCCAGTGTGGGGCTCAAAGGGTTTGAGATAACGACAGATTTGACCAGAGCATGTTAGAGGGAGCAGGAGGGAACATCAGAAGCAGCAGCCTGTTCTGCAGCAAAGCAGCCGCAAGAACAGGAGGGGGAAGAGACAGAAATCATAAACAAGTTTTCGCACTTTTACCCTTCCGATTCTCTTCCCCATTCCACTGAGGGGGAGTGAGCGAGCAGCTGTGTGGGGCTTACCTGCCTACCAGGGTTAAACCACAACATCAACTTTCATTTTCACACTGAAATTAACTGTAATTATGGTTTTAACCTGCAAATTGGTATTTTTTATGAGGGCAAGTATCAATTGTTTTGATAATGCAACGTGGAAAAATTTAATTGAACAACTTCCCTCACAACATCAGTCAATGAAACTATAGAAGAGAAGTGCAACTTACATCACTGATAAACAAGTGAGAGCCACATTATTCCTGGAACTGGAAAGTTCACATATGGACGCTTTAGTTTACTGCTCTCTCTGAAAGCACATACAGAATCAGGGTGGAGGGGGGGAGTTGTGTTGCACAGTACAATAAAGTATACAGAGAAAAAGAACCCATTGATAACGTTCCACCAGTCCAAAATATATTTTCAACGTATTCTCTGTAGCACTGGTAACGTTCTGACAGCCTTTTTCCCATCCCTTACACAAAATCCCAACTACTGTGGAATCCAAGGGAAGGGAGAAGGTGCTACAAAGCTGTCACCATTCACTGCTTGTAGAGTGAATTGGTAGGAAAAATCCTTGCACCGAAGTTGTTCACAGATATCAGGAGAGTGAGAATAACTGGGGGGAAGGGATGAAGCTGGAAAAAGCCTTAACATTCAAACTGCACAGTTAGAGTGGGAAGTGTAGAAATAAGAACATGAATGGCAAAGAAATGGCTAATTGTGTATCATAGTACTGCAAAGTGAGAAACAAAATGAGGAGGAAAAAAAGCTGGGGTTTACTCATAAGCCTATGTTTTAACAAGCTGAATGAATTATTTAAAATATACCACAAGAATACATTCTGGTACATGCTACCTTCAAAAGTTATCTTGCTTTTGCCTGAAAATGGTGAGTCTTGCTTCCTTTAAGTTTGCATACAAAGAGTGCTAGTACATCTTTGCACTTATTACAAAGCAAGGCCACCTTCTTCATAGAACTCTCAAACCACAGATACAAATGACTGTGCTTTGAAAAGAAAAATATACTTGCTACTCCTTCCACAAAAATTCTTACTAGGTAAAGATGTTAATGTAAGCACGGTCAACAACAAATTAAAAGTCTGATGAAAAGACAGGGTCATTTTTGTCAGGGGGTATAGAAATATTCTTTATCAGCAAGGAATTGATTTTGCAGCCAGAACTCCCCAGCTTGCAGCCAACAGAATCTACCTTTTAAGTCTCAGTTTTGCTTTTACTGCCACATTTTAGGTTTTTATTTTTGCTTTATTACTTTTGCATTTTCACAGAAGCTCAGGAAGAACCTGGAAAAGCCAGAAAGCTGTTATACACAAACATATTTAATTTGAAAAAACACAAATTATAGTATGGTGCAGAAACACAAAGAGAAACATTCCTATTTGAGTATGATGGCCAACACAGTTTTCATATTAAAAACTGATTTCTTAAGTTAAAAGTAAAAATCATCATGACCAATGCACAGCCAATGTTTTTTTTTAGAAGCAAACACAGTTAAAGACACCTCTGAGAGTTGCAGAAAGAATGTAATTGGGGAAAAAAATACCAAGTATTTAGCATTCAAGACCTGAAGTATAAAAATGTTGGAAGATTATTTTTGTTAGTATTGTTAACTTCAAGCTAAGTTTTCCTGCCTAAAAGACATTGTTTGGCTTGTGTTTTGTCTATGTAAAACAGTTACCCAGAGCCCATGAAACACTTAACTTTGTATATTTTATGACAACCAAAGAATTGAAGCTATGAGCGCAATATATCCCCATTTCTATATCCCTAAGGATGCTACAGAGTTATGCTGCATACACTTGTAATTCATCAAACAATGTAAGAACTTTCATTTTGGGCCTATTTTGCTGAACCACAAGGGCAGTTCTAAAACTGGTGAAAATAAATCATTAGTGAACAGCAAAGACAGACCCAGCGCAAACCTGCCAAATATTTTATCTTCACTGATTCGGCATAGTGCTTGACTCAGAGTAGATTTAAACATGAGCTTAGATGATTTTGCTTTGATAAGCGCTTCTTACAATATTAAATACATACACTGACTATAGCTAAAATCCTCATTATATCAAGTCAGGAGAAGAGCTGCACACATACCGGGTCACCCCTGCATGAAAAGCTGATGAGCAGGCAGAGCACCATGGTTCCTCTCTGCAACAACTCTCCTGATATAGATGTCCAACTGAAAACAGTTACCGTGTAGTGCATCTGTCTTAAGAGTTTATGCAGTCAAAAAACTTTTCAATTTTAATGTTTAAGGAAAAAAAATCCCCAATGAAACTAAGCACCAAAAGTCAAAGCTCTAGGCAAACTACTTGGTAAATGATTTTTTTTGGAAAGAAAATATGGATTGCACTTGTGTAGTAGCCAGTGCATCTTAGAGACTTATCTTGGTATTAAATGCCATACAGCAGATCAAATTCCAAATACATGAAATTAAATCTCAGTTTAAAGGCTGCTGCATATTTGGTGCATGCTGTACATCTATTCGGTGTGATTCATCCTCAGCACCCATTGTAGCCATACCCAGGGTCGCACACTTTTCTGTGCCCTAGCCTCAGCAGTCGCCTTCCACCCTTCAAGATGCAGAGACCGAGTGCATCTCTTGGGCCCTCCATGGCACAGAGCGAGCCAGGACTGCTACAGGAGCCAGAGGTAACTGAGCTGCTGCCTTCTTCCATCCTGCAAGGAGCAACTGCTGCAAACGCATTATATACTCTGTCGTACAGCAGGAACAGTCCAGTTCTCCATTTGGTTTGTGACAGGCACAAGGAGATAGGAGGTTGACCGGGCCGTCTTCTATCATCTCAAGCAGGTGGAGGGGAGAGGAAGTGGCCAGGCAGCCTGCAAGTGGATCACTCTGTCATATATGATTATATTACATAACACGCTAGGTATGGGTTATATATGGCTAACTGAAATACCTTTCACCACTGGGAATTTCCCTGGATTTGGGCCACAAAATAATTGTCTGCATACAATGGCAGAATGCAACATATGCTGCCTTCTGGCATATAAAATCGAGTTACATGTATAAATTAGAAAGTGATCATGGTTAAAGAGTATAGAAAATATAAATAATTGAGGTGAAGAATGCACATGAAGGTCATTATGAAGAACCTAAGAGCAAATTGCATAAAAGATGCACTTGTACCAGTATCATCAAATATATACCATGTCATCAAATATATTTTAGATAAAATGTGCCATTTGTAAGTTAGGTGAATGGAAATAGTCCACTAAAAGAATAATGTAGGTGCTTACTAGAGCTTAGAACCAACTGTAACTGTATTTCTGGGGTTGTTGTGTTTTTTGTTGTTTTTTTTATACTTATCCCATTCCTTTGTTACTCATCAGTTCCAAAATTAAGTCTGATAGACTGTCATTCACTATAATAATCTATTATCATACAATAATTCAGAAAAAAATGTAGTATTATCTCTTCCTACAGCAAGAGTTATGGTCATCAAATTATAAATAATACAGGCTACAGTTAATAACACACTGAGTAATAATAATTAAAAAAACCCCTACTAACTGGAATTGCTCACACCATTTTTAGCATGTCTCCTCTTAGCAAATTTTCAGGATGTGCATTCTTGTGTCTAAACCTGTATGGAACACCACAGTAACAAGAACTTCTAAGACTACTTAAGAGACTATTAAATATTTAATGAATACAAGACTCCTTTGTTAGAACAAATTTTAATATAACTATATATTCAAAAGTGGAAAAAATAAAAACAAGGTATAACTAAACCTAACAGGAACAAGAATTAAAGCACATGCAAACTAATTACAGTATTACAAACTAATTACTAACACTCCACAGCAAGTTTCCCCTCACTTAAACTTCATCTTAAATGAGATCAACTATGTAGTCTAAATAAGAGGTCAGCATACGTATCCATCATTTTAGTAAAAAAAATATAAAATTAATAATGAGACTGAACAATAAAATTGATAGTAGATCACTGAGGTGGATTCTCACAGTGTATGTTTAAAGATAAAACAAAACTAACAAAACAAGAACCTTACCAAAATTGCAGAAGTTTTTGTATGGTATCTCCTCTGTTCTCATAAAGGAACTTACTTATAACTGTTAAAAAGCCATATCTGACAACCACACATGTATCAGACAGAAGGAAATCCAAAGGTCTCAAGCTGCAGAGCTAAACAGAGTTTGACTGATCTGTGATCAAACCTTTCCTGTGGAGGAAGGAAACTGTCCTGTGCACACTTCTGGATGATTTGTATAAAATACAGTATTTCTTGGACACAGAGTCAGTTTTCCCCAACTGATGCCTAGAACGTATCAGCTGTAAATTGCTTCCACACAATCCATCACCTGAATAGACACATGAGGTGTTCATTTGGTCACTCATATGAGGACAGACATGGATACAGTATTATTGCATGTGGGCTTCAGGAATAGACAGTCAGCTTTGTGATACCTCTTGAGCTGAAGAACAGTTAAATGTCATTGAAAATACAAGTTTTCATGCATAAAACAGCAACTTCTTTTTTTTTTTTCACTCTAGAAAGTGGGCAGTCCTAAAGAGAATGACAGTAACAATCCCTCCACCCCCAAAAAGAGGAAAGCACTAGACAAAGGGTTGTAAGGTGTTTCTATGCCATACCTACATGACCAAAGGACTGTTACTATTGCTTTTCGACACTATCTCATTCTTTTTATTTCTCTAATGGAGCTGCACCCTGACCTGATTTCAACGGTTTTTTTGCACAGAGAACATCATCTTGTCTGAACTTTAAATGTCTAGCTGCATTTTGACACTGTAAAAGAAAAGTGTACATTCTGAAAACCTACTTATGTCAGAGAGATATTCTTAACTGTACTTTCCAGATTCAAGTATCATCCGTTTCATTGCAGCATTGGAGATAAAAAGGACATCAGACAGAAAAATTTCCTCTCTGCAAAGGAAGGTGCCTGCAGCTTGCATAGGTAAGCTTAAAACTACTACTTCTTTGTTTCAACTGACAAAATTTGGGCATTGACACAAAAATGATCATTAAGACTTCTAAATGTCTGAATTCAACAATTACTTTGTGAATGTAACTCATTATCGTAAAAGAATTTAATACATTTTGGTTCAACAATCCATATGGGACTTAGTGTACACTAAAATGCAACAGCTATAAAAGTTAGTTTAATTTGCAAGTTGTCAAACATGGCCTACAGCATAATTTTTAAATATGACTTTTACAACTTTTTGCTATGTAATCAACTTGGTATCTGGCCTTTTTATCATAGCTACACAGAATCCTCTTTGGTATCTGAGTTCATTTACTTACAGCTGTTTAAAAAAAATTATTATCAGTCTGTAAGCTTGAAATCTGTTGATTTTTTCCATATGATTTTATATGGAACAAAAGCTAACTAGGATACACTTCACTAAAACAGTATCTGTATAACAATAAAATCTCTCTTCACTACAGGTTAGTAAGCTGAAATGCCAGTTTTTATATGCAGTCATTGTATAGAGCTTTGATTTCTTATTTTCAGCCTGGAAATTGAGAAAAGATTGAAAACTAAACTTGGAAAAAATATATATATTGCAGTTTTCAACAACCATTTTCTATGTTGAAAAATACAGACTGAATTGCTTATGCAAAAGGTACATCTAAGACTAGAGCTTTGAATAAAGTAACATTAGATACAGGTATCAGCACAAAATAAATGCACCTATTCCTGCATCATGCACAGTCTAATTTATACTTAAATGGAGGTACAGGATACTCCTCTGCATTTCTGCAATTAAAGTAGTACTTTGCACTTATTTTGCTTATTTAACTGAATATAGTCTAGAACTGGTTTCCAAAGTAGGTTACAGACGTTCCAGAAGATTGAGAAATAAACCAAGACCACACAGTTATTGTCAGACCCTAGCTCAAACCTTCTGTTTCCTAGTTTATTTTATTAGATTCTATGCATGTAAATTCTTTGGGGTTTAACAAACTCTCAGTGGAAGAGAACACCCAAATGGTAACATCATGCAAACTCAAGATGATAACCGCAGAGGACAAACAGCAGTTAGTAACACTGAAAAGTAGGGGAGAAAAAGGAACAGTTAAAATAAGAGCAAAGAATAAAAGAGATGTTAGAGGCACATTACAGAAGAATAATTCTTTTCATTGTGTTTCAGCTCTGACCATTCATTCAAGAAATACCGGCATAAATGAGAAATTCAACATGTCTTCTTCAGCCATCGTTAGCTACTACTGTAGCTCTACCAGTCATCTACTCTTTCTTATTTCCTGCTGGAAGTTTTGGAAATATTCTTGCTGCCTGGATATTTTCGAGACAAGCACCCACAAAAAGAACACAATACATTTACCTGGCAAACCTTGTCACTGCAAATTTACTTGTATGTAGCACAATGCCTTTTCTGGCTGTCTATTTTGCAAGAGGGTACCAGTGGACTTACGACTCTCTAGCATGCAGAATAGCAAATCACATTGGGACTCTCATTATGCATGTCAGTATGTATGTTACGATTATAATTTTATGTTCAACTGCTCTAAGTCAGTATGCAACACTGAAGAAAAATAGTGACACACAATACTCTCAAGTGGTTAATGAAAACTTTTACAGATGTGTACTTGAAAAATTTCGTCAGCCAAAATTTGCTAAATATATGTGCATCATTATATGGCTTACTGTGCTCTGCATAACGGTAATAGCTATAACATATAATGTCCAGGGAGGGGCTATGGAAGAATTTCAGAGATGCTACAACATCAGGGTAGAAGCTGGGGAATTTACCACAAGGATTGCAGCTTCTCTTGCCACTGCATGTTTTTTTTTATCTTTTATAATAGTTTTGTCATCATACTATTCTCTTACCAGACATCTGAGTAAAATACAAAAAAATACCTGTATTGGAGAAAAACATCTAATTTACAATACAGTGAAAAGAAACATTCTTGTCATCCAGATGATATTAACTGTCTGCTTTCTTCCGTATCATATTTTTAGGCCAATTTTTTATATACTGCTTACAAATAATGACTGCCCAAGGCTAAACTGTATAGTGGAAATTAAAAATTTCCTTACTTGTCTTGCTGCTGCTAAGAGTAGTTTAGATCCAGTTATAACCCTTCTGCTAGATAAAAAATTTAAGAAATGTCTGTATGGCCTGTTTACAAAATCCACACCCGAACACCAAAAACGTAAAGCTGATATTTTCACTGAAGAGACTCCCGAAATGTGAAGGAATATGAAAAGATTTTAGTAGAATATAAGTAACAATAAACTCATTTAAACTACCTATAACCAGACTTTGATATGACATGGTGAATATTTAAGTAAAATGATAACATATTACTTGTAACTTTTTTTTCAAATTATCTTGCTTGCTACATCAACATTAGCCATAATAAATCTGATGTGCATATCCAAATGAATCCAAGTGAACTGTGTAATACCCCTTCATCCATGCAATGCAAAAGACATTTTATGTTTGACCTATGGACAGTGTTTTCTACCTAAATAATCAAGGAAGAAGGCAGAAACTAGGCTGAAGTTGAGGACCCAGTTTTCTTTTATCATCAATAAAAGAATCCCAGGTTTTGGACACGGGTTTCCTTTATACAGAAGGCTGAACAAAGCACAAACGTTTTCTCTGCAATGGCTGAACCACATATCAAAGGCTTAAGGAAGCAGGCACAGAGAGCTACAAAACACATTCAAGATTAATATGTGGGTTTTGTTCAGGACTATTTGGGTAGAAAGTTGATTCCTTTTTTTTTTTTAAAATGGGGAATGCATCATGAGATGCTAAAACTCTTTAGTGCATAAAGAAAAGTTCTTGATGACATCTTATTCTAAAGTTACTGAAAAATGCCATTATTTCCTTTAACTCCGTCCATCACATTAGGGTTTTACTATAAGAACTGGTTTTTTAGGAGTAAAAAACTGTGTTAAGAAATTATGTACTTTTTTTATTCTAGCCTTCACAGAAAAAGCTTTACTACAGCTTTGTACTAAAATAGCAGAAATCTCAGATTTAACATTTAGTTTATCACCCTGCTCTGACATTTCCTATCATGGCCACAGTGTTACTGAAATTACATCTGTAACATGGTGACTCTGAAGAGAAAGTTTTGATGGTGACAGATAACCTGCAGGGGTGAAGTAGCCACAGATGAAGAGAAATTAGAAAATCTATGCTTTTATTTAGTGTTTGAGAAGAACGGGTTTTATACATGCTCTGTAGCTTTGTCAGGAGTCTTTTTTCTTGCAGTCTTATCCAGGACAGTCCCATTCAACAGCTGAGGCAGTGGCTTCCTTATTGATACGCAGCCTTGGTGTACTCAGGATACCATACTCACCCCAAAGTGCTACAAACTTATTCCACTTCAAAGGTGCATTAACACATGCTGCTCCAGAAGCCACCTCCTTCACACCAATGTTTAAATCCAGACCATTTATAGAAGAGTGCATAAAGCACAAAAGATCTACAAAATTGCAACATATCTGAATATACAATAATATTCGGGGGGGGGGGGAGGATGAAATGCATACATGCAGTTATTTCTAAACTCTGGTACTACTTATGATTAAAAGAACCCCCAACAAAACAAAACAAATCACTGGAATTTCCATACTCCTAGCCTAATCTTGTGAGGTATATTCTATGGTTTAATTAGGAAGGCATAAATGCTTATTATTTACTGGTATACAAAATATATTCAATGATAAACATTTAATGATCATTAACACTACGAGAGCAATGCAAACCAGGAGATTTTGTGGTTGGTGTGGTTTTTTGTTTTTTTTTTTTTTTTTTTTTTTTTAACTGTAGAAGTTAGAATATCACGATGACTTAAAGATTTCAATCAGAACCATTTCTGTAGAAGACACTTAAGATTACATAATGTTTTTTTACCTTTGCACAATCTTCTCTGCAACTGAGATCAAGAGGAGTTTACTGAGTGTAAAAAGTGCTATAAAATACTAGGTATTCTGAGAAATCCTATCGCTCATCCAAAACTTCACAATAAAATGTAGTAAGCAATTCTGTCTTCCCAACAATACTACTGAGTTCCATGACAGGTACACTAAACCGACCCAAGTGCCAGTAGACACAAAATACTAGGTCTTCTCTTGGAAGGACCCCAAGACTTCATATCATCTGACAGCTGCTTCGTGTTCTGCAGAAGTTGAATAAAGGTGCAAGCGAAAAAGACAGAAAATCATAGGAATATAGTATTTTATTTAATACAGTGTTACCCGTGATAATAAAATGTAGTGATTGCTTCTTTCACAGGATTCCCATGTGATGTTTAGCTACGACTTATGGAAAAACCTGAAGTTGGCAGCTTCAGGGTCTAATTCTACAAAGCGCTGTAGGAAAGTTGCTCTGCGAACACAGTCCTTGAACATGGGAAGCCGGTTTGTGCAGGTGGGTTTTTGACTGTGCAACACAACCAATGGCCAAATACCTACAGCAGGACTGAATCGAGCAGTCTAAGTCCTCCAGACGGCACAGTGCTGCTTAGATGACTGGTTTTAGATCAGTAGCTGTAAGTCTGGGTGAGCACAGCTGTTTACAACCAATATGTTCTTAAAACTTGCACAGGCCCAAACTGAGAACCCACGACTTCTGTCCCTCCTTAAACACATTTTCTAGGGAGTGTATTTGCAGTTGTTAGGATATCTCAGCAGAGCGCCTGCCTGTGAATGTTCTTCTTAATATAGAGTTCTTGATGGTAGCATAGGTTTAAGTCATTCTTTCTCCACTTTTCTAGTCACTTGTTCCCCAGTGCTGCATTTATCAAAAAGGCAAGAAAACGGATGAAACTTTGGGAACTACTAATCAAATATAACTTTGTGATAGACTCTTAGCAAGATGCCTTTCCACCTTTTCTACATAGTACCAAAAAAATGATGTATACTTTACTTTTTTCCTATGTAGTCTGTTCAAGATGATGTCTCCTTTAAATTTTTGAATTGCATCAAAATTTTTCTTGTTTAAATAGTGGAAAAGCTTTCATACAGTACAAGTAATTTTAAAAACTACAAACTGAGTAATACATTGGTCTAGCATTTGACAGAATAGTTCATGGAGGAAAAATCCCCCAAAACAGAAAAGCATGAGGGAAGGACAGAGAAATACTTCAGCAAAATGCAGCTCATGTGCTAAACTTCTTGCACTGCTTAGACATCCTGGTGCCAAATCGGAAGTTAGCAAGTGACTCGTGAATTGTATAATAGGAAATAAAATAATTCACTTCCATAGCAGGGAACACAAAATCCTAAGACAAATATGCACAGTATATGGTTTGCAAAGCAGTTTAAAAGACTGCAAGTGTCTGGCTGTTTTCTGGTTAATCTGTTCAAATGTGCTACATGGGTGGCCAGCTCATCAATCAGAAGATACATGTTTTCTGACTGGCTGGGCAAATGACTGGAATATATAAACTTCCTGATCAGAAAGCATGTAGATGTTGAGCTCTAAGTAGGCTAAGCAGCATAAATATACTTCTCAGCAAAACTGCTTCTGAACACCCAGCAGCCAGCTAACAGTACACTAAGAAAAGGGCAGGACAAAACGAGAATGGGGACTCTGAGATAGGAAGCAGTTGCTACTGGATCTCAAGGATCTAATAACTTCTAGAAAACACAGACAAAGCACCAGTTATTACTGGCTGTCCCCAGAAAGCATAAAACAAGTTCCATGCCAAAGTGAAAAGAATAGAAGGAAAGTAACATGCAGCAGATTTCTTGTTTTGGATATTCAAAGATTGGAAAGAGAAGATGGTCTTAAAGAACAGCTTCTATTCCGGTTATTTTTTATATATTT
This sequence comes from Harpia harpyja, assembly GCF_026419915.1. Taxonomy (NCBI): domain Eukaryota; kingdom Metazoa; phylum Chordata; class Aves; order Accipitriformes; family Accipitridae; genus Harpia; species Harpia harpyja. The sequence goes on from NC_068947.1 coordinate 9,704,790, forward strand.
GAATATACACTATTTACATAAACACACACACACATATGTACAAGCCTTACTCATTTTCTAGATACACCTAAAAGCAGAAGTATAAGACTCTTGAACTCTACTGGCAAAATCTGAAGCGCCTAACTACAAGTAGTTCAGGCAGTGAAAGACAGAAGTGGTAACTGTGTGCGCTCTCAGAATGCATATGGTTAATTAAGTTCTGTATAGAGCATAAATCAACATGCAAATCTGTCCACAGATCAAGTCTCAAGTCACCTGGACCAACTGAGATTTGTATGAGACTCACAACACAGCGCATTAATGCTTAGTTCTACTCTCTGGAAAAAGTGGTTTTACCTCCAGCCACAGAAATATTGAAATGAATCTTAACAGCAGAGATGGCAGAATCTGTGTATTTTTGCTTTAGCAGTTTTATCTATTCAGATGATCACATGTTGGAAACAAGTGTTCATGCCCACTGAGATAAATGAAAATTTTGGATGTCTACATTTAGCCAGCAAGCTTGCTCTGACTTCAGTTGCACACCAATCATTCTACTGATCACAGAAACGCATACAAACACTTAAACTATATGGAAATCATAGAACAAAGTCGGAGTATTTGGAGTGGACTAAGGATAAAGCCCCTGCAACTAATGCTCTTGATGTGATTAAATTAGTCTTGTATCAGTTACATTAAAAGGTATTTTTATAACAAGATTTCTGCAACTATATAAAATGCTACATAAGCATCACAATATAGGCTAACTGAAGATTGTAAAACCTCTTGATGTTTTACTGATAAAAAAAACATTCCGTTGAAGTTATTGCGAAAATGAACAGGTGAAAAAATCTGCAATAAACACTGAAGAAATGCACTTTTTATAGAACACTGTCCTGCTTTATAACTTACACAATGCTTAAACAGTCTATTTCTTGAGCTGAATACCATTCTACTTTCAGTAACTAGCACAAAAGTCTTCTACCAAGATCAATGTTAGTCTATCCTCTTACTAAACGCTAACTCAGTGAAACTGTCAAGGCAAGATAAAGCAACTTTTCCCACATGCTGAGAATGTAATGACTCAAAAGAGTGAATGCTGACCAAATGTGACTGTGCTAAATGCACAGTGCTGCTTTAGGTACTCTACACCACATTAACTGCCATAGGGATTGGAAATACTCAAGTTCACCTATTTATAACAAACCCACCAATTTCAGCTTTTAAAATCATAGTTATTAAAATAATTCTATAGCACAGAACTTAAGGAAGTTCAATGATCAGTGGTATCCTTCACAGTTAAGATTAGGCAGGGGCATACTATTAATTTGCCTCCTGCTTGAAGAAAGTTTACAGCTATAGAGCACATTTTTGTTACTTGTTTTTAGTTCCATTAAATCTCCAGGTATGCATTATTGCCTGTAATAAATGTGGTGTTGTATACAAGGGAACTATCTTCAGTTGTATTTATGTTAAGAGAAAAACCACTTTAATGCAGAGTTAACCCAATTTGTTAACTTTCTTATTCCTGAAGGTGAAGTAAGAGAAAACACTATTTTGCAGGACAGAATACAGTGAAGTGGAGATTTGGAAGAAAGAGATAAGCCATTTTTCTCCTAGTTCTTTGTCCTGTTTTAAAGGTCCTCTCCCACTCATCACTTTTTAATGACTATATTAACAAAATACTTTCATTATTGTCTAATACTGACAGCTCAAGAGAAAGTGGCTGACTTCAGTGACAAATGGTACTCAAACTCTAGCAAGGGTTTTATGGAAAAAGCATCTCATTTCAGACCCACATTACTCCCATTTCCCCTTTTTTGATCTCTTACATAAAGATCATTCTGTATACGTATTCCTGTGTAATAACAGTCTATATTGGAAAAGACCCCATTTCAATGTTGCTACTTTTGGTAGCCATCTTTTGGGTATTTCTGACACAGCAAGGTTCTGAAAGAATAAAAGGAATGGCTGAGTCCTATATCACTAGGTTGGCAGAATAGGAATAAATGTTGCGGTAAGGGAAAAAGTTCTTGACATTCACATTTCTAATGCACAGCTGTCTTGAGTTTTTCACCTTCCTGTGTTAGCATTTTCTACTTTCCTTATTGTATGATCCAACTTCCAAGCAGTGAATGAATGCAGGATCACATTAACTGCAGGTGAAGCAAAGGTGCAATTGTCACTGATTATAAAGCTTTTAAGCAACGTTGAAAGGGGTCAAATTATATACAGAGGCTCAAGAAATGTCTGGTCTCACAGAGCAGTGAAGGAAATTAAGACAACCACAGGCCATCTCGTAAAAGCTTTCATGTTTTGATTCTGTCATCGGAGGTGAATCTGGGGCATATTGGAGTTTATCATAGGCTGCATCATAGTGCTCCAGAAGCTTTGGTAGATCTTGTCACTTACAGAAGTCAGGTGAAGTTTTTGGCACCAGACTACAGCAAACTGAAGTATTCCCATCTAACTCTTCCTAATTGGTCAAGAGCTAAGGGAGCACAAAAGTGGCTAAAAGACATCTAATTCTTACAGGGACTATAAGGTGCAAATTTTCCTGTGCATCAGATAATGATCAAACATTTTGCAGTTCACAATAACATTCACAGAAAGCTTAAGAAGGAAAAAATGTAGTATGACCATATCAACCCTACAGATTTTTATTAATTCACTTTCATCTATTCAGACAATTTGGAAATTGGTCATTTAGTCTACTTCCTTTCAAAACAATGTCTACAGTGACATCTAGAGCTGGGATATTGCAGTTAGCTTAGTATGTTACACACCCAAACCCTACAGGCGTATTTCTGCACTGCTTTTGCCAAAATGAAACACTATCTGTTGGTTTACACTACTTTAGACTGATACGTTAAAAATTCTTGCTCACTTATGTAATTGAACAGGTTTATTTCTAAGGATGGTATTTAATAAAACCAGTGATTTTAAAGTTTTCAGAGTCTGAATAAGCTACAGAATAAACTCCCATTTTACACTCAGTAAAATGGGCCTCCCTCAGAGGCCCTTGAAACTGAAATTTGTTGTTGTTCAGTAACATAGTCCAACAAAACCAGGTGCAGCTTTCAGGAAGACACAGCAACATAAAGATGATATTAATTCTGAAATTCTCCTGTGGTACCAAAAATGAACAATTAAAAGAATCTGGAACCTTCAAGACAGAACAAGATGAGACATTCTACCAGCAATTAAGAGGCTGTATTTAGAATTTGCTGTAAGAAATGACTTTTAAAATACCAAACTTAGAAAAAAAAGAAAAAAAAGCAATCCTATTACATGGAATAATTTTCTTGATTTTAGAAGGAAAGGAAGAAGATTGAGAAAGGTCTGCAATGCCTGCGTACACAAGACCAAATGACTCTTTAAATGAAAATCATCAGTTCAGTGTCCATACTCTCTTCCCTCACAGATCACCTGTAGGAGTTTGAAGCAAAGCTTACCCTCTCTCAATCTTCTCTAGTCACTAAAACCAGAGATTCACTTCTCAAACTGCACTATCAGAGCTTGTCAGAATTTTCATTAATTCCTATAATGCTTAACTCACTTTGGATAAAAGCAAACTCTTAGAGAAGACAAGTGGGAATAACTATCTTAGACTATGACATTAACAACGAATATGTATATTCAAACTGAAGAGAGTCAAACCCACTTAGGTTAAAACTCCCAATTACTTACATGACAGTATTTTGGGATAAACTAGTTCCATAAATATACATAGAAATAGTACAAAACTTACCAGATCAAAAAAAAGTATGTACATACACTGTTGTTAAACACTGTATTTCTTCTCCCAAACTTGTCTGTATTAGAGAAGTTTTCATAATAAATGTATAAGACTGCTTGCAAGAAGTAGGTAATACTACCAATACTGTGGCATTTAAGCATGCACATCTCTGAAGTCTTAGTCTGGATGAAGACTGTCATTATGCTGTCAAAATGATGCCATTAATCTACCAATTCCAGTTTAATTTATGCAATTAGTTTATGTACACGCTTGCCCAACAAGAAAAAAAAGCAAGCAGATTTCATATGAATATTCAAAAACTAGAAATTAAACTGACTTTGAAAGTAATTTGCAATCAAATGCATATGTAATCCGTGAATAAAGACCTCCTAAATGTTCTATATTGATGGAATTAGAGATTGGGTTTAATCTTACCTGACACAGTAAGACTAAACACACACTCAGCAAATATAGCTTCCTTTTCTACAGCTTCCCCCTTCCTTTAAATTACAGAAATCAAAAATCTGTAGTTTGTATTATTGTGGTGAAGAAAAGAAAAAATTAAAACCCCTTACCTTCACATCCCTGTGAATTATATTATTATCATGACAGTAACGTAGAGCTTCCAATATCTGTCTCATGTAATGACTGAAAAAACAAAGACATCATACATGACAAACCTGCAGGGAAAATAACTATACATATATAACAAACCAAGTTTTAAGAGTCTAACTATGTAAAACTAAATGAACCAACTTAACCTTAAGTATGCAGAGATCAGTAGAATAGAGTTTGTGTTTATAATAATGAATAATAAAATGTAAAGTTTGAGGATTATTCTGATTGAAGTCAAGGAAAATTAGAAAAGAAAAATCTGCATTTTCCATTTTGTAAAGGTTTCAAATGTTCAATAATTATGCTTCATATGACAAGGAAGTCAGGACCCTTCAGGTCTTCTATAACAAAACACAGAAAGGGAAAAAGTGAGTATCAGTGCTGATTTAACTAGAAAGGGACAGAACCAAGATCTTGGCTTGCTTGATGCAGATTGAAGACTAACTTCTTTCTCCCCTGTGTCCAAAGGATCCCCTGACAGATTACTGACCATAGAAAGCCAGGAAAGCCAACAGCATCCTGTGCTGCATCAGGCAGAGCATTACTATTGGGCTAAGGGAGGCAATCCTTGTCCTCTGGAGGTTCCAGCTGGTTATAAGGAATGTTTTTCCCTAGGAACATAATTATGCACTGGATCAAGTTGACCAGGGAGGCTGTGGAATCTCCATCCTTGGAGATTTTGTAGACCCCCCTGGACAAAGCCTTGAGCAACATAATCCAAATGAAATGTTGACCCTGCCTTTAGCAGAAGGTTGAAATAGAGACCTCCTGATGTCTCTTCCAACCTGGCTTCTATGATGCTAAAAACCCTACAGTGTCAAGAAAAGCAAACAAAGAATCTCATGGGCTTTGAGCTCAATTATCATGCCACTGGGACAATGGGGTTTGTTGTCCTTCTGCAATTATATAGATTCTTTGTCTTTAGTTTACCTCGTAAGTGAAAAGTTGAAGTGACCATAAATAAAGTGATATATAAAAAAAAAAGGGGGGGGGGGGAGAGATGACTCCATCTAGCAAGACCAATAAAACTCAGACCTGTCAGGCAAGTCACCTAATGCCATTGTATGAGAGATCCATAAAAGGCAAAGACAGAAAATTAAGTATTGGATGTGAAATACTATTTTATTCAATAGTCCTATCCAAATATACAACTAGTAAATGACAAAATGCTCCAAAATTCTACTTTGATTATGCTAATTATTGTAATAAACATTCAGACTGTGGAAACAGGATTATTTATAGTATTCCAACTTCTAGCTACCAGATTGTACAACAGTATATTCCATTATTTTCCATTTATCCTGTGGGATTAATTAAAATTATAATACATACCTGGCTACAGCCTCGCTGTACACGAATCCAGCATCTGCTCTCTTCACGATTTCAAAACACAGATCTGCTCCATCCATACTGCAGGTAAAAAGAGGGAAAAATGCTTAAGACAGATAACTACAATCAATTACATAAAAATGCTTCAAAAAATCTATTTACTCCACTTATATAAATCTTACATAAAATACTCTGGATACAATGCATTACTAACTAAAACAGCATTTAATAGGTAATCTAATAGAATATGGCTTGCCACAGGTTAACTGTTTTATGCCCTTCAGATCATATAACAGTTCTCTCAAAACATTAGCAAAACCAAACATTTCTTCTACTGCTTAAACCGCTCATTGAACAAGGTGCGCAAGACAGCAGAAAGTCAATGCCCTGTACAAGAAGGCTCTGCAAGTTAACAACTAATGCATGACATTACATTAAGTCTGTTCTTAAAAGCATTACAAGTGCAACGCTATCATAAAGACTGTAGTTATACAAAAATCTTACTCAAATTGAATTTTAAATGAAAACTTTAAAAAATACTATAGAAATGTAGTATAGTTTTTCCACTTAGCATTCTCATAAGGATAATTAAGAAGCCGAAAAGATATTTTAAACCTCACAGCCTCACTGAAGGCACCTGAAAACAGTGACAGCACACATACTATATCACTAGCTCTGATACTTGATAATTTTGTTCCTTTTCTCCCTAATTGTCTGTAGTCTTTCTGATAATCTAACTTCCCACAATGAGTAGTATAACACTTTTAGATGCACGTATATTGATAGTCCTTAGGCTAAAATTAGAGTACCATTTCTCTAAAACCAAAGCAGCTTGGTGTGGCGTAACCGCCCTCCCTTTCTTTCTCCTGTAAGTAACCTAAGGCAGATTTATATCTAAAAATGTTCACTGCTTGACGGGGCAAGGAGAGAGTAACAAGACTTAACAGGAACAATAAAAATCACATTATAATTCATGCATAACAAGGCACTTGCCAAAATATCAATTGTAACATGTCATTTTCAGCCTTTACACATTTCTTTTTCCTCTCCACCAAAGACTCAAGGGGGAAAAAAAAAAGCAGAATTTGCAAGGTATCTAGAAAGCCAATGTTATCAGGGCCATTTTGGTAAGCTATCCAGAATGTCAGCATGCAATTACTTTTGCTTTGTAACGCACCTGTGTATTGGGTTTGTGTGGCAAGGTTTTGGTATTGGGGGGCTGCAGGGGTGGCTGCTGTGAGAAGCTGCTAGATGCTTCCCCCGTGTCCGACAGAGCCAATGCCAGCCGGCTCTAAGACGTACCCGCCGCTGGCCAAGGCCGAGCCCATCAGCGACAGTGGTAGCACCTCTGGGTTAACAGATTTAAGAAGGGAAAAAAAGTTGCTGGGGCACAGGAAACTGCAGCCAGAGAGAGGAGTGAGAATTTGTGAGAGAAACAGCCCTGCAGACCCCCAGGTCACTGAAGAAGGAGGGGGAGGAGGTGCTCCAGGCGCCGGAGCAGAGATTCCCCTGCAGCCCGTGGGGAAGACCATGGTGAGGCAGGCTGTCCCCCTGCAGCCCAGGGAGGTCCACGGGGGAGCAGATCTCCACCTGCAGCCCGGGGAGGACCCCACGCCGGAGCAGGGGGATGCCCGAAGGAGGCTGTGACCCCGTGGGAAGCCCGCGCTGGAGCAGGCTCCTGGCAGGACCTGTGGCCCCGTGGAGAGAGGAGCCCACGCTGGAGCAGGTTTGCTGGCAGGACTTGTGACCCTGCGGGGGACCCACGCTGGAGCAGTCTGTGCCTGAAGGACTGCAGCCCGTGGGAAGGACCCACGTTGGAGAAGTTCATGGAGGACTGTCTCCCGTGGGAGGGACCCCACGCTGGAGCAGGGGACAAGTGTGAGGAGTCCTGCCCCTGAGGAGGAAGGAGAGGCAGAGACAACGTGTGATGAACTGACCACAACCCCCATTCCCTGACCGCCTGCGCCGCTGGGAGTGGTAGGTAGAGAATCCAGGAGTGAAGCTGTGCCTGGGAAGGAGGGAGGGGTGGAGGGAAGGTGTTTTGAGATTTGGTTTTATTTCTCATTACCCTACTCTGGTTAATTGGCAATAAATTAAGTTAATTTTCCCCAAGTTGAGTCTGTTTTGCCCATGACGGTAATTGGTTAAGTGATCTCTCCCTGTCCTTATCTCAACTTACGAGCCCTTTGTTATGTTATATTTCTTCTCCCCTGTCCAGCTGAGTTGGAGGGGGGAGGGGGGGAGTGATAGAACGGCTTTGGTGGGCACCTGGTAACCCTCCACAACCTGCAATGCAAAACTTCTGCTTAATGAGTCACAAGCAATGCGCAGAAGCTTTAATTCCCAAATAAATCCAAAAGGTATCCCCATGCAAAATACACTATCATGTAGATAGAGCACTGACAACTATAAGAGAGACTGGTGACCAAAAGAAATGCACATTCATTTAAGTAGGTGGAAAAAAAATTTCCTGGGCAGTTATTTCGGCACCTGGTACCATCTTCGGATTTAACAAGCCCCACAAATAAAGATCCAGAGGCACTCAAGATTTTAAGCAGTATCAATAGTTGCTGAGACACCGAGCCACAAGTGTCATTCCTTTACACTAACTTTTCTATTAAACAAGGTGTTTATAATCAGAATGGTCTTGAACATGTATTTCTACCTCCCACTTACACATACCAGCATTTTTCATTTAAATTTTGTAACAGTAAGTGGCAGTTCGAATTCTTTTTGCAAATTTTTTTCAATTAGCTTAAATTGCTTTGATACTAAAAATTGCTACAGACCGTGAGCAGTAATGTTTGAAAGTTTTATGCCATTAAGATGAATTCTTCTGATCTCAAAAGCACAAATACGCAGCAGATCTATTTTAATCTCTGACTTCAACTGACTACTTTTTCAAGACAAAAATCTTATTCTAGGAGTAGATTTTTCTTCATGTATAAATAAGGCTTGTATCACCCCAATAATGTTGAATTTTATAAGAAAATCTTAGGTGACTTTTATCTAGCTGAGGCTGCAAAAGCAAGAGTCAGCCTCGGTTATAAGAAACCCCAGAAAATTCAGTGCACTAACAGACTAAAAACTCAGCAATATGACAACCACTTAAAAGATGACTTTGCAGAAAGTGAAAGAATTATGCGATGTAAGAGCATTAAATTTTTGAGATACCAATGAAATGAAATTTCAGGAAGTCTCAAGGTTTTTTAAGGACTAACAGCATTAGGCACATGAAAACCATAAAAATAATAAAAAAAAGTTAAAATCCACCAAAATAAACACACAGATATATATATATGCTGAAGACATAAGCGGAAGATGCAAAAAAAGTTGGCAAAATTACAGCACACTCATGATCTGAGAGAGAATCACCTGATACCAGTAGAGGGCACTCACGGAAGCTACATAAACTGATTGGGACAGGTCATGGTATTTACACTGAAAGTGCCAGCTAAAGCAACTCCGAACGGGGAGTTAACAGACACCACCACCACATCTGAATTGTTTTGGGTATCAGTACGAACTATGTCCCCCAATTTCCCATATTCTACTATTGATTTTTCCATGTTTTTAGCAGAACTGTGCCTGGATCTCAGCCCTTTGGATAAATGTTTCTTTCCATAGCTCTGATCAGTGCTACTGTGCACCTTGAAAATCTTTCTACTGTTCTGCACAAAGCTGATGATAAGTTGCAACTTGCCCAGAAAGTTTACTCCTGAATCATATTCAATGCAGAAATCTGTTCTGAGGCCAACAGTCACTCTGAAGAATAGACAGTATACTCCAGAAGGGATCTACATTTTAATACTGGGGTATGATAGCTTTGAATTTGCAGATGACCTAATAAGATGTGGCCTACAACTTAATTTATCGATGAAGAATCAGAAAGTTTGAGAAACACTGCTTTAGTGAATTGAATTATTACTTAAAAAAAAAAAAAAGACTTGGCATATTGCTTGTAACTGAGTTTTGTACCATGTATGTTAAAGGTCTGTGCACAATGCCATTTTTTCCTTCAGTTGGATAGTTTTTATATACTTGCCATCTTCACTTACAACAAATAAACTGCCATAAATTAACTTAAAAAATACAGTATTTAACTTTTCTTGAAGCCCTATGTAGTAACCTCTGAAAATTAAGACCAAGAGGTACAGAAACTCTTACTCCCTATATATTGCCCATGCATCCAGGCTTTAGCTCATTCCAGATAATTAAATTATGTTCCTGAGTTTACCTTCTCAGCACCTGTTTAGAGGCTTTTCAGTACTTTAGATTGAGACATTTTTACAACTTTGCTGGCAGCCAAGAGATGAATTTCAGTGCTCTTTATAAACTAACTCATTCCATTTAGTCACAAACAATGGACAAACGTCACTGAGTAATACTTAATTCCTAAATCACAGCATAGAAGATGATCTTGGGAGGAGTAAGTAATTCTAAATAGGTATGCTTGGAAACAATTTTCTACTAGTGTTTTCATAGCAATGGTCCAACCCGAGTATTAAATAGCACGAAATAAAGAACATAGGCATCCTTAAAATGCACTGATTTTGGTAGTAATATAAAAGTAGTACTGTACCTAACCTGAAATCTTTACTCCATACTCCAATTTAATGATAAAACCTCCATGTCAGCCAGTATCATGAGGCCATACAAAAATACTCACTTTATAGCAATGCTGTGTGAATTAGTTCATGTTTATACAAACTCTTGAAAATACAAGTATATGCATTAACATTTTATATTGACTTCTACCAGTTAATTTTGCTTAAAAGTGGGTCTTCTGAAGCTTTGCTAACATAGAATAATGCACCTTAATAGCCTGTGATACTTAAAGTTATAATAAATGCCTGAATTTCAATGCATCAGTGTCTCAATGCTCTGAATTCTCAGTTGCTCTGCCAAATTTTGCTACTTATAATAAGAGAGCCAAAATTTCGATTTCTAAGTCTGGCCTTCTCAACAGGAAGCCCCCAAAGATTGCTCTTTAAGCATTAATACTAATGAAGTCTGGGGTCCTATTAATTCCTGTCCTTCAAATGAGTGAAATCAACAAATATTAACCAAACGTTAAGATGAAAACCTCGTATCTCTTTCCTCAAACATAAGTTAGCTTTAAATTCTCTATCACTTCCTTTGACTGTAATCAATCAATAGTTCACAGGCTATTAGGGACAAAAGAGAAACAGCATACCCAGACCAGATAACTGCCTAAACTTTGCGTCCCCGAGTAACAAGGCTACAATGTACCGAATATGCATAACAGTAAAAAAAGAACAAAAAATCCCAAATACAAACACAATGGAAACAGAGGGACCTGGACAAGCTCGAGAAGTGGGCCCATGTTAACATCATGAGGTTCAACAAGGCCAAGTGCAAGGTCCTGCATCTGGGTCGGGGCAACCCCTAGTATCAGTACAGGCTGGGGGTTGAAGGGACTGAGAGCAACCCTGAGGAGAAGGACTTGGGGGTATTAGCGGATGAAAAACTGAACATGAGCCAGCACTGTGCACTCGCAGCCCAGAAAGCCAATTGCATTCTGAGCTGCATCAAAAGAAGTGTGACCAGCAGGTCAAGGGAGGTGATTCTCCCCCTCTACTCTGCTCTCGTGAGACCCCACCTGGAGTACTGCATCCTGTTCTGGGGTGACCAACATAAGAAGGACATGCACCTGTTGGAGCGAGTCCAGAGGAGGGCCACGAAGATGATCGGGGGGGCTGGAGCACCTCTTCTATGAGGACAGGCTGAGAGAGTTGGGGTTGTTCAGCCTGAAGAAGAGAAGGCTCCGGGGAGACCTTATAGCAGACTTCCAGTACCTAACAGGGGGCCTACAAGAAAGATGGGGACAAACTTTTAGCAGGGCCTGTTACTATAGGACAAGTAATGGTTTTAAACTGAAAGAGGGTAGATTTAGACTAGATATAAGGAAGAAATTTTTTACAATGAGGGTGGTGAGGCACTGGAACAGGTTGCCCAGAGAGGTGGTAGATGCCCCATCCCCAGAAACATTCAAGGTCAGGTTGGATGGAGCTCTGAGCAACCTGATCTAGTTGAAGATGTCCCTGTTCATTGCAGGGGGGTTGGACTAGGTGACCTTTAAAGGTCCTTTCCAACCCAAATTATTCTATGATTTAAAATCAGAGTTAGTCACTTTAGGCTCCCTTTCAGTCCACAGGAAAAAAACAGCACGTACAGAGATGCCTCAGACTTAGAGTGTAATTTTTAAATATCTGAAGTTAGGCCAGACAGACTCTCTAATTTAATGACTTCTGTAAGTGTATTGTAAGCTTTTCAAAATGAATTTGAATTTTTTTCCTTTTGTTGGATATTTCAAAAGTCTGGCCCAAACTTTAAACCTAGAAGCATCTGAAATGATTTTCTTTCAGTAACCACAGCAACCTGTTTTGGCGTGAAAAATACAGTTTTTAGTTTCTTTTGATTTTACTTTTAAAAGTTAACATTTAAGACTTATTTTTATCCTAGATAAAAGTTCTTTCATACTTGCATTATGCATATAAAAGGTGAAGGACTACAGGTGAGACTGCATTTAAAAATAAAACCGTAACTGGAATCCTAACATCATTAAGTAAATAATGTAAAAAAGTTTTCACTCTATAAACTAAGAATACTGTGCTATTTCACAGTATTGTAATAAGGCAGAATAAATAGATAGCATTCATTTTTTCCCCTTCTTTTTTAATTAACACTTCAACGAAGCCAAGTGATTGAATGTACTGTCATTTAAATGCTCATCAGCTTATGCTTAATGTAAACCTAAATAATTGCAGCATTTTAAAGTACTGCTTTTATGAATTTGAGATTTTAAAACTAAAGCATTTTTACATGTTAGCTAGGTTAAATGGCAGTTACATGTATATAACTATACATACATGCAGCCTAACTGGTAAATAAGATCAGTTCTTCTAATGTCCCAAGAGATAAATCTCTCTTAGAATGCACTAGGAAAAGCAAAACCACCTATGTATAGTGGCAAGACAATATTCTGCAAATGACCAGATATTAAGGTGTCTGCAATTCACTCACTACTCATGTATCTGAGCTCTTCAACATGAAAGGTAAGTACTCTCAGTCCACATATTTTGATTATACTGAGGATAAACTGCATATAATGTACTCTCAGTCTAAAATGCACTTTTCAGATACTTCAAATGGAATATTTGCTTTGTTTTAGAAATTTTGCAAGTAGCTGACCCTTCTCAAAGTATTGTCATTGATAAAGACCCACGATCATTAGAAAAAAAAAGTCATAAGCAACAGAATATAAAAGCAAAAGTGATAGTTATATACCAAACAGAAAACAGCATTCTATGTAAAACCAGTGTCTCTCCCCCCCCCCCCCCCGCATAAGCTACCAAGCAAACATGATGTGACAGGGACAGCACTGTCTAGCATAGCACAGTATTGAACAAATACTAAAGAAACCAGACTGTGCCCCATTTCATAAATGGAACTTTTAAATAGCAGGAGAGTTTTGCATATTATTTGTTCTTTGCAAGGCACAGACTTAAAAAAAGATTGCTTTCATCTGTTTTGATGCTGTAAAATATATCTGTTTCACATACGTCTATTGACTACATGCTTGTGTTAGGTAAAAGGTCACAGTTAAATCAAGACTAATGATGGAACACTTGTGTGTGGAAGATAACTTCCTGACACAGCTGGTGAGGGGGCCAGCTAGGGAAGGCGTCCCACTGGACCTGTTGTTCACAACCAGAGAAGGACTGGTGGGTGATGTGACAGTTGGAGGCCCTCTTGGGCATAGTGATCATGAAATGATACAAGTTTTTGATTCTTGAAGAAGTAAGGAGAGGGGTCAACAAAACTGCCACCTTGGACTTCCAGAGGGCAGACTTTGGCCTGTTTAGGAGACTGGTTGACAAAGTCCGTTGGGAGGCAGTCCTGAAGGGCAAAGGAGTCCAGGAAGGCTGGACATTCTTCAAGAAGGAAATCTTCAAGGTGCAGGAGCCGGCCATCCCCATGTGCCAAAAGATGAGCTGGCAGGGAAGAAGACCAGCCTGGCTGAACAGAGAGCTTTAGCTAGAACTCAGGAAAAAAAGGAGAGTTTATGACCTTTGGAAGAGGGGAAGGCAACTCAGGAGGTCAACAAGGATGCTGTGAGGTTATGCAGGGAGAAAATTAGAAGGGCCAAAGCTCTCAAAGAACTTAATCTCACCACTGCTGTAAAAGACAATAAAAAATGTTTCTATAAATACATTAGCAACAAAAGGAGGGCTAAGGAGAATCTCCATCCTTTATTGGATGTAGGGTGAAACATAGTGACAAAGGATGAGGAAAAGGCTGAGGTACTTAATGCCTTCTTTGCCTCAGTCTTTAACAGTAAAACCACTTGTTCTCTGGGTACCCAGCCCCTGAGCTGGGAGACAGGGACAGAGAGCAGAATGAAGCCCCATAATCCAAGGGGAAATGGTTAGTGACCTGCTACACCACTTAGACAAACACACATGTCTGTGGGACTGGATGGGATCCACCCCAGGGTGCTGAGGGAGCTGGCAGAGGGGCTCACCAAGCCACTTTCCATCATTTATGAGCAGTCCTGGCTAACCAGGGAGGTCCCAGTTGACTGGAGGTTAGCAAATATGATGCCCACCTACAAGAAAGGCCAGAAGGAGGATCTGGGGAACTACAGGCCTGTCAACCTGACCTCAGTGCCGGGGAAGGTTATGGAGCAGATCATCTTGAGTGCCATCACACAGCATGTACAGGACAACCAGCTGATCAGGCCCAGTCAGAATGGGTTTATGAAAGGCAGGTCCTGCTTGACCAACCTGATCTCCTTCTGTGACAAGGTGACCCACTTAGTGGATGAGGGAAAGACTGTGGATGTTGTCTACCTAGACTTTACTAATGCCTTTGACACCATTTCCCACAGCATTCTCCTGAAGAAACTGGCTGCTCATGGCTCTTATGGGCATACGCTTTGCTGGGTAAAAAACTGGCTGGGTGGCTGAGCCCAAAGAGTGGTGGTGAATGGAGTTAAATCCAGTTGGCAGCCAGTCACAAGTGGTGTTCTCCAGGGCTCAGTTTTGGGGCCAGTTCTGTTTAATATCTTTATCAATGATCTGGACAAGGAGGTCAAACGCACCCTCAGTAAGTCTGCAGGTGACACCAAGCTGGGCGGGAGTGTTGATCTGCTTAAGGGTAGGAAGGCTCTACAGAGGGATCTGGACAATTGGCCAAGGCCAACTGTATGAGGTTCAACAAGGCCAAGTGCCGGGTCCTGCACTTCGGTCACAACAACCCCATGCAGCACTACAGGCTTGGGGAAGAGTGGCTGGAAAGCTGCCTCGTGGAAAAAGGACCTGGAGGTGCTGGTCAACAGCCGGCTAAATATGAGCCAGCAGTGTGCCCAGGTGGCCAAGGCGGCCAACGGCATCCTGGCCTGTATCAGAAATAGTGTGGCCAGCAGGACTAGGGAGGTGATCGTCCCCCTGTACTCGGCACTGGTGAGGCTGCACCTGAATACTGTGTTCAGTTTTGGGCCCCTCGCTACAGGAAAGACATTGAGGTGCTGGAGTGTGTCCAAAGAAGGGCAACCAAACTGGTGAATGGACTGGAGAGCAAGTCTTATGAGGAGCGGCTGAGGGAACTGGGGTTGTTCAGCCTGGAGAAAAGGAGGCTGAGGGGAGACCTTATCGCTCTCTACAGCTACTGAAAGGAGGTTGCAGTGAGCTGGGGGTCGGTCTCTTCTCCCAAGTAACAAGCGATAGGACAAGAGGAAACGGCCTCACGTTGCGCCCGGGGAGGTTTAGATTGGATATTAGGAAAAATTTCTTCACCAAAATGGTTGTCAAGCATTGGAACAGGCTGCCCAGGGAAATGGTTGAGACCCTGGAGGTATTTAAAAGACATGTAGATGTGGCTCTTAAGGACATGGTTTAGTGGTGGACTTGGCAGTGCTAGGTTATCGGTTGGACTCTACGATCTTAAAGGTCTTTTCCAAACTAAATGATTCTATGATTCTATATACAGCTGTCAGCAAATAACACCACAGAATGGGAAAGAAAACTGTGACTGTATGATGAGGTCTAAAGCTGGCCCTATCTCAGATGCAAGGTCTCTCCAGAGCCTCCAAAGGATCTCTTCCATCAGTGGAAAGAGTCCATTACCCTTCTGAGGAGCAGCTGGGGTGTGTGTGGGAGGAAGTAACTTGGCACAGGCACATACTTTCTCATTTATGATGTAATAACATCTAAATACTTTTAAAATAATTTTACTTTAAGAATTAGACTTTCTGGGACAGGGTCTGCTTCTTACTCTACACAGGCACTTCATCTATTAAGACCAACTGCTTCTATGCAGTTTATTACAGCAGTACCATATGGCTAATGGCAACCTACTGGTAACATGACATGATGGCCCCATTCTAGAGTGCTTGAATTTCCGTATAAAGTGGTTAAAAACATAGCTAAATTTTTTGTGTTAAACTTCATTGCTACTGTTCATGTTCATCAGTACTTCTATGAATTATGACTTGATTTTTTAAACGTTTATTTTAACAAAAGTTTTCAAAATTGGGCACAGATTGTATTTTTTTCCTGAGTTGTACAATCTCTTGTTATCAGATATATGCTGCATTTGCTTATTTAACGTGTAATTTTTCAAATACGATAGATTTGGCAAGATATTCAGCGCCATTTTAGCAGCTGCTCCATGTAGCTCACAGCTTATGAAAGAGAAACAGTAGTGCACCTATGTATCATTTATGTGCAACTGATGGCACAAAGTTTTAGGTTTGGTTATTCCGTGTGTTTCATGTGCTGGACCTGAATTAATTTTCATGCAAAGCATCTGCCAGTCCACAAATAGCCCATCACCAGCTGGGCTTATATCTCCTCTGCAAATCTGTGTTGTCTTCCCCTTTTCTGTCATTTCAGAATAACTAGACCCTAATAAAATATATTTTATTACTGTAGACAGAACTTTGTTGCAAAGCAGTTAAGTTTGTTATAATAATAGCACAATGAACAGAAAGCAGTACGAGGAAAAATAAGTTACTTACAAATACATAGATGCTTTTCTACTAACCACAAGTTTCTTATTATGGTCACAATTATATAGTATGCCACTAACTCAATAAAACTCACACAATGCAGTCTTACTCCACAGCAAACATCAGTCTTCTGTTGAATCGCTTTACCAAAGCATCCCCTTCAGCATAATACACTGCACCCACAACTCTTCCATTCCCCGCTACATTTTGAGCACAGATGTTCCTACTGTCTCATTTTCTATCACTGTTCATTACAAAAGAGTGATGTCTTGCAGTGTACAAGGGAGACAAGGACATACAAGATGGTAAAGATTTATTATCCTTCAAATAATTTAGCCTCGTATTTCCTTCTTTCATGTGGCCTGAAGTCAGGTACAGTATTTGTGTAGTAATCCTAATTGTTCAGACTTACTTTTTATATGTACAAACATAAATGATAATAGGCTTGTCATTAAAAAATAATTACTGCTTTTGTCTCCTATTTCTGAGCTACCAGCATGGTAAAAACAGAAGCAAAACCTTTTTTCCATTTCAAAATCTTATTAATTATCGCAGTATGTCTCCCCAAGGTGTACATAATTATTTCATAATAGGATAATTAAAAGTCCCTTGGTCCATGCTTTGGGATTTACAAAATAAAAACCAAAGTCAGTATTGAATCAAAACTTACAAAAAGGAAAGCATAAAACAATTATTTCACACAATCGTAAGTTTATAAACTCACCTAAAAAAAACCCAAACCCAAAAAAGCAGAAGACTTAAAAGCAACAACTTTCAGCTTTACATCTTTTTTTTTTTTTTCTGTTACCTCCTGCCGCCTTCTCTACCTCAATGGTAAAACTAACATGTGAGAATTATTTTTTAAGTGCATATCTCATGTCAAATTCTTGGCTCTAGTGGACATGCCAGCTCAACCTAACACACTGGTATGATGTGGCTTGCTCCAACATAAGCAGGCCAAATGCATCAGAAAACATAATGCCGGAAGATCAGAGAAATTAAAGAGGTATAAACACATATGTCCAGACACACTAGGAATCCATATATGGGGAACATAAAAAGAAGAGCTGGTAGGTGCAGAGAACAGAAGGAAGATTGAATACAGAAGTGCACAAATCAGCATTCTGCATGTCTATATTTGTCCTTCCCAGTTAGCTAAAACCTAACTCAAGAAGGACTAAAAATTTTCCCTCAAAGGAGGAATGTGGCGATTTAGGGGCTGCCCCCCTTTTGTTTCTTATTGTCAATTAAAAATACCTGTACACTGCTGAAAAGTCGTGTTTTGTTCACCCTTCCATATGCCAACAGTAACTAAACTCTTACATTCAAACTTCCAAAACATATCTTTTAGACAAATGCCTCTCTTCATATGATGTGAACAGGTATATTGATTTACAAGAATACTCAAATACTTAAAAAAAAGGAAAAAGCAGTGCAAAAGAAACAATAGTCTGGGAAAAAAAAACAAACAAAACTTCACAACTGGAATAGAATACCATCAGTTACCCAAAGATGATGACCATCAGCAGATTTTTAACTCGTTCTCATGTACCCTATTAGGGACACAGCAGCCATCAATAAAGTGCATGTCTGCCCTTAAAAAGCATGCTATAAAGAATCAGCCTGATGTCAGCCACTTAGCAGTGTGACAGCTTTTTTTATTTGGGACAACCTGTACTGGCCAGAAATAAATATTTTCATAGCACTCAAGACTTCTGAGCTACAAAACAAGCAGGTGAAAGCAGACATACTTTTAGGATTTTATTTAGCAAATGACAACAAAGAAAGGCAAAATCAAAGTGAGACACTTACAACTCAAAGACCATATAAAGCATTCCATCTGAGCTGTATGTCTCCAATAGTTCAACAATATGAGGATGCTTCAGCATGTGACAAATACTGGCTTCTCTCTTCAGATCTGTGAAAGATAATGAAGTAGTACATTAGCTATATATTTGAGCTGTTGAATATAAAAAACATTTGAAAACAATTCGAACACACTGTTTGGAAAGACGTACACATCTGAAATTTCTAATAAATTCTTTAATCTTTATAAAGAACACTGACAAGATGATATTTAATTACTCTACTTCGGAACTTGTGTGAACTTAACTTAAACTCACACAGATCTCAAAATATGAACACACAAAACTTAACAGGCTTTCTTGATTTGACCTATTAATAAAAGATCTCTTTGGTCATAATCTGAAGGACTGTACAGTCATACATTCCTTTAATGCACATATGCAGACTACACCAAGATTTTCATCCTAAATATCCAACATCACTGCGAAATATATATCCAAATACAGAAGACAGGCTCTTTCACCACACTACAGAACTATTAAAACCTGGAGGTCTCTAGTCCGATCCCTCTGCTCAAAGCAAGGTCAACTACAGCAGGTTGCTCAGGACCACATCCAGTTGGATTTTGAACATGTCCAAGAATGGAGACTCTACAACCTGTGTAGGAAATCTGTACTGGTATCTGATCACACTCATAAGTAAATAAGTTTTTTTCTTATGTTTAAATTTCTTGCAGTTCTTTAATAGTGATTTTTTTAAAAAAGAAATAAATAAATCACAGTATATGAAATAACACTGGCATAAATTTTAACCAGCCTGTATTAGCTTGCACCTCTGTTCTAGAGAAGAGGGAGAAAAGCAGAAAGAGTTGTGAATAAAGAAAGAGCAGAAACCCCTGTGACATCTCTCAAAGCTTGAGAGGTTTTTATTTTTACCAAACAACACACTTACTTTTTCTGATCACAAATCAATCCTTCTGCTAGTACGGAAATGCAAAAAAGGAAACCACATTGAATTAATTTTCTTTCTTCTTTGTTGAAACTATTTGGTATTTTTGTTAATTAATCATCCTTAAATGTGGGTGGTTTTTTTTTTTAAACTTACCACTAGTATTCTAGAAAAATACCAAAGTCCTGAATGAATAGTCTTGATGATAATTTGAGAAGAGAGGAAAATACCAGTCTGTATTCTGAAGTAGACATTTTACTTTTCTATTCTCTTTCCATACAATTGTTCATTGTTCAAGAATGACCTATATATGTATTTATGGGAAAATACAAATACACTTTCTCGGTTTGAGAATGCTTACCATATTGCTGTGCTACACTAGAAAGAAATTTAAAATGCACTATTTTCATATGTGCCCTATTACATTTCTAACATGAATCAACAACATTCAAAAATACAAGCAGCGAGATGAACATTCTTTCACGTGAAGCATTTAACAGGTTAGTCAGATTTATGCTAGACTTGTGATCTTTTAGTCATCTATAAATTCAGAAGAAATGCTCAGAATTTGGAAATGATTAAATTTTAATCCAAGAAAAATTTTCAGATTCACAAAGTGCAAATTTTCTTAATAGAACTGTCATATTACACTTGCATTATGCGCTTCCTCCCTCACATCCTTGCAAATATAATCTAAAAGCAAAATGAGTAGAGCAACCCCTTAGAAACCATTATGTAATGTCATCTTAGGAAGTGCAAACAGAGCAGCAAAAAGAAGCAAATAACTGTCTTTCACTGATGCAGAAGAATTTTAGATAAAGAAATTAATGTAAAATTTTTCCTTTATACAGAGATGAAATTCTGTCAAGTAAGAAAACACCAGTATGTCTTTCACTATTGAAAATACTCTCATATCGGTTTTTACATCACCTTCATGCAAAGTAACTACTAAAACCATATTGTAACTTTCCCTTCCATCATGTTTAGGCATTGATTTCACCCTAGATGATTAACACCTCTTTTCTAGGCAGTGAGGCTCTCCTTGTCTTTCACTGAAGTACACATCCAGTCTTTCCTAAATAGCACCACAGGTAAGCATACTGATGGATAGCAAAAGAGAATAGAAGACTATGTGATTCTGTGAATGACTATGATCTCCAGAAAATATGATGTTTTTATTTTGTCTCTTACTGTATAATGACTTTAATGCTACCACACTTCACCATAGTATCTGATACCTATTTTAGATGGAAAGCAAAGTGAAAATCCAATAGGCAACTACAAAAAAGTTCTGCTTTATTTACACATAGAAATTGTGTTCAAAATAGTTTATTTTGGCTGCTTACTCTCTTAATTTCTTGTGGGCTTTATTTATATTTTGAAGGGAAGTAGAACTGTGAGGGAGAAAATATATGCTGCCATTTACCTTGTTCCTTTGTGTAATATTGCATGGATGAAATAATTGCTCACAGACTGAGCATCAGTACCAGAGGAAGGAGAAACAGAAGCGGAAAATAAAATCTCCAAACAGGAAAACAAATGAACAGAAGTCAAAGAACAAGGTTTTGTATGACTAAGGGGTCTCGGGGCTAAAAGCAGAACAAAGTCCTATTTTAAAAACAGCAGGAACTTGTTTAACAGTAGACCTATTGTGGAAGAAGAAAACTAGGTATAAAGAGACAGATGAGTACATATCACATTGATTCAACAAAGGCAAAGGGCAGAAAAGAGATGACGGATTCTGAAGTCCATTTGGACTGTGACCCAAATGTCAAAATATGTCATGTTTAAGACCAGTAAAAAGGAAAGGGGAAGGAGGAGAAAAGGCAGAGATGGCACATATATGTCATTGTTTTCACTTAAAAAATGACATCATCATCTACTCAAAACTTTATCAAATGCTTTTACTGGACTGAATTAAATTTCATCTCCACATATTCCTCAAACGGTAATTAAAATCCCAAGTGCCTATAGATACTGTTCCAGTTCTGAATACAACATAAAACCAAGCAGATGTTTGGCTGCAAGCAGGTGGCTGAAGATATCCTAAGAAAAATGCCAGTATTATCTTGTGAGCCACCATATTGTCTGTAATTTATCATTCTGAATATAACATTGTATGAAATATTTGCTACCTCCTCTAAGTTTTCTAAACGTCTGCTGAGTATTTTAGCCATGTTGTGTAGTAATAAAGGTCCAACACATCCCATAGCAAAATAAGCCTTTCATATTCCAAACACCTAAAAGAGCTTCAGGACAACTCTAGAATCTGCCAATGGAGTAAGTTGGCTTTAAGCAGCAAGAGGTGACATGTACCATTTACTAATGGTTATGTATCTAATGTTTAGAACAGTCTCCTTCACTAGTAAATAAAATTTAGGTAAAAGAACATACCCTAAGGTAAGACAAAGTCTTAGAATCTAAACCAAACCATCATTTTTTAATTGCTGGACTATTGTACTTTATATTTGAATCCTTTTTGAACACGTCTTCTATTCATTTTTCTCTTCTTGATATGGCTGAAGAAATTACTTTCCAGTCCATTCTTTAAGCTTTCTCTGTCAGCACTCTTTCAAAATTAAACATTAATGCCAACAGCGATAATAAAGAGAACAGCAAGGTTTAAAAGCACAAGCTTTAAAAGTTTCTCTGCCAATGGCATGAAAGGTATTGTTACACAACAAGAAATAGGGAGAAAGACGTGGTGTTTCACTTAACTTGCTTAGCAAACAGTCTGATACTTTACATCATAATTTGAAAAGCATTTAAAAGCTGTCATTTTACACCACCTTTACCAATAAGCGGTCCAGAATTTCAGTCTGTTTACAAAACTGTGAGGGTTTTTTTTATCAACTGGAGACACGTTCAGGTTTCCATTTTATACATGGCTAATTATTTAGGGAGACTCACTGAAGTTGTTAAAATGGCATGCAAGTTCAGACTTCTGTAACAAATAGAAAAGTTCCAAGATGGAAAAGGGAACTCCTAGCGATAATCACCATACAGAGAAAACGCAGCCTTGTGTTTGGATAGAGACACTGAAAATGAATTGCTGGAAACCCTGAAAAGATAACTGCTCTAAATAATCACAAAGAAAGATATGTCAATCTTTGATAGAAAATATAAAACATGAGCATCACTTAACATTTCTATGGGACTTAACTACCTAATATCTGACAATTCTGGCAAATACTGTATTTCCTTCAAAGTCTGATACCCAAGGTTTTAAAACATCTCAAACATACTGAACATATTTTGAAAGTATGCTCATGGTACTAGCTACTATGAAGAAAATTAACTCTATCGCAGCCAAAACCAATACAACATTAAACCAACAAATTTCTTCCCCCCTTTCCCAGGCTCAGCTTCACTCCGTCACTCCAGGCTCCTCTACCCACCAACTCTGAGTGGTGCAGGGGGTGGGAGTCATGCTCAGTACACAGTGGTTCCTCTCTGCTGTTCCTTCCTTATCACACCTTTCTGCTGCTCCAGCATGGGTCCTCAACAGGCTGCAGGGGATATCTGCTATGCCATGGTGAACCTCCTCCTTCCCTGATCTTGGTATTCCCTCTTTTTGTTCCACATTCTCTATGCCACACTCTAGCATTTCCTACCCTTCCTTAAATATATTTTCACAGAAGCGCCACACACATGGCTGATGGGTTCAGCTTTGGTCCATTGGAGCCATCTGGAACCGGCAGTGTACAGCACAGGACAGCCCCCAGCCTCTTCCTACAGAAGCTGCCCCTGCAGCCTCCCATCACCAAAAACTTGCCACTTGCATTTAATACAGGTCTGCTCCATTTTCTAGTAGCCAAGACTACACTACACACCATGCTTCAAGGAGCTCCAAAGGAGTTG
The DNA here is from genome assembly GCF_026419915.1 of Harpia harpyja. Classification (NCBI taxonomy): domain Eukaryota; kingdom Metazoa; phylum Chordata; class Aves; order Accipitriformes; family Accipitridae; genus Harpia; species Harpia harpyja. Next base: position 9,728,102 of record NC_068947.1, read on the forward strand.
ACTACCTCCAAGCCAAGCACACCACTATACACCTCTGCCTCAAGACAGCATGTAACAAGCACACGACACAACCTGCACAACAGCAAACTCAAGTTTAACCAATCATACTGTACATGAGGTCACACTTCCAAAACCAGGCAAACTTTCATTGCAATACTAGCTTAAAAAGCTTCCCTATCCCCTCTCTGTTTGCTCATTCTTGCTCCTCTGTGAAAATTACTTCTAGGCTTTATTATTCTAATAATATAGCAAGGAAGTCATAAAAGCCCTCAGTACAGCCAACATACTGCAACAGGAACGAGCAGCTGGAGGTGGGAACATTCTGTATTGACATTGGCAATCAAACTCTCATATTACAGAACCACAGTGATGTTTCTGCCCCAAAGATTTTTTTATTTTTTTTCTTCCACGAGAGAGTATTCCCCTTTCTCTTAATTAAAACCGCACTGCCTACCTTCCTGGAATATGTGACCGACTCCTCATAGCACAGATACATCTGACCAGTTAATGATTCCTTGCCTCAACAAGTAGTAAAAGCTTTCCTGCCTCCCCTCCCACGCACTTTGGGGTGGCTAAAGCTCTGCGGTAGCCAAGCTGATTTAACTGCTGGCTGTTTCTCCCTTCATCCCACACACATTCTTGCCCTCTGTTCCACTGTGCAGCAGCCTGGAGCTTGTCACACCACACACCAAACCATTTCAGTGTTAACTCAGTAAAAAAAAATTTATTCCCCCCCCCGGCTCGGTGTCACGCAGTCTCAGCATGTGAAATGGCTCAGTGGGCAATCTCAAGTACAGAAGCTGGCTTAGAAGAATGGAAAGGAATATGGAAGGAGAAAGCAAATCAGACTATGAAAGCCAGCACTCGGAGCTGCTTAGGATGTTGCAAAACACAAGTACAAGCCCAAATACACACCTTCCCCTGCAAAGTGTCTCCATCATCATCAAATCTTTTACAGTATAATCAATTGGTATAATCAATCTCTACCTTAACAAACATGCTTAAAACACACACCAAAAAGAAACAAATGCATATAGCTTGTGAACGGCCCTTGATAAAAACACCACGGTAATCAACAATTACAACGACAATGTGAGAGAATCCATCTCCAGTCGGTATCTTTTGTTTATATGCTACTGTAGCATTTGGAAACAAAACAATGACATGAAGAAAAACAAAACACAGTTACACCTAATACTCAACAACCAGAATCCATTTCTGAGCCCCCTATGCAGAAATCTATGGAAATGTCCATTTTGTGGATCAGACTTTATAGATGCTCACTAAATTCTGAAAAACTTCCATTTTCTACTCTATTCTTTCTCAGTGTTTGGACATAAATATAAACATGTTAATGGCTTTTTAGCTGGATCTGGGTGTCTTGGGAGACTTAAAAGGCAATTTTCCTTCCCCAGTTTATACTCCATCAGCTTTAAATACATGAAATTGGGTGTGAAAAAACACTTTTCTTTCCTTTTCTCTCATGACTTCTGATACATCCACCAGACTTGTCCAGAATCACATATCTGACAGACGTTGTAAGTTGATTTGCATGGTTGTGTCCATGAAAGCAAACCCTCCCTCCTTTTACTCATTTCCTCATTTTTATTGGCATACAAATAAGCAATGCTTCATAAATAAGATGGTGTATTTTGGGTAATGAATCAACTTGAACTAATAAAAATGTTTAAGAATGTCTGAAAAAATAGTGACAGCTGCTTATTGCAGATAATTAAAACCAAATAACTTAATTTCATTTAATTAAATGATAATTCTTAGCAACTTTTTACAAAGCACCCGCCACAAAGAAAAAAAAAAACCAACAAACTAAATCTAATCTTTCTCAAGCAGGAACAAAGATTGGATAAGCCCATATCTCTCCTCTAAGTTTTTTCTACATTCTACATCCTCTCAGTTTATACTCAACAGCAGGTTCTGAGAGGTAGGGGAACAGAGGAAGAAGAGGGGAAACACAGAAAAGTGAAACCAACACTTCCTGGTTTTGGGGTTTTTTTTTTGATGCACAATCTGTATTTCAAAACACTGTTAGTAGTTCTCCCTGCTGCAAAGTAGCAGTTTCAAAAGCGGTTCACAAACTCAAGTAGGGACATGATAATCAGAAGTAGTGTTATAAACTCTATAAATTAATTTCAAAAGGAATAAGTAGGGTTCTCTCTGTCACAAGTTTAGACTTCCAAACAGAAACGGAGTTGCTGCTGAAGACATTTTGGAACCTCTGCTGTAAAATCTGAACCACTTTCCTTTTCTCCTAACATTGCTCTGTTTTCAATAATTAATGAAAGGAAATTGAAAATAGTCATTGACTCTCCAACCGTGACCAATCAAATTATGAAAGTGGGTCTACTACTGATAACCATATTATATTAAATCCCATGTTCCCACCTGTTATGCAACACCGCGTAATAGTCTGAAACCCAACACCTTCCCAATTACCTTAGACCACATGTTGTTACACTACAAACCACAACTTTAAACACTTTGCAATACAACAAATTCTTTAACAGAGGGAAGTGGAAGGGTATGTGCAGCAGCAGATCTCTCAGAACATGCCGTGAAACTTCTTTAAAAAAATAAAACAAAAAATAGAAAAACAATTAGACATAAGGTGTGTATTTGGTGAAAGAATGCTACACGCTGGCTGGAGCACTGAACTGGCAACATGCTCACCTGTAAGGTCACAGTGGTTGTCTTTATTGAAATGACTGGAAGGTCATAATTTCACAAAGTTACACAGATTATCAGTTTTCACTACAAGAAAAAACAAACACTTAAAACTAGCAGCCCCATTAAAAGTAGTAATCGTTCCCTCTTCTGTCAACTCATTCTCCCCTCCTGCACCATGTCTCCCCTTCATGCTAGTGCAACTCCTTGTACAACTGCACAATAAACACGATCAAGGAATCAATCCGACTGCAAACAATCTTTTTTTCCTCTCCCCTTACAGCTATTTTTCAGCCAGACTAGTTCTGGCTAGTTCTGGGTATATGCACACACACGTATGAGCACAATAGAGTTGATAGCACAGCAACAGAAACAAACAGCCAGGTCCTATTTCTCTTTCCTCTCTGTCATTTCCTATGTTGGTGGAACTCCAAGACGACATGCGTACCTACGGCTTCCTCGCTAGGTGGCAACCCATCTCCTGCTGGGAGCTGGCATGGACTCAGACACCGAACACAAAAGCTGGCTGCATTTAGTTAGCCGCAGAGCGCTCTACGTTTAGCCAGTTTTATTCCACTGATCTGATTAATGATGATTACAGTTCAGACCCGAGAACAAAAAAAACCTACGCCACCCTAAAATAATTAAGGTACATCCAGGGCTAAGCGCCCTTTTATCCAGATTCCGTGGAAGACCATTCTCTCCTCTACGCCTAACGAGCCATTCCGAGCTGATGACTACACCAGTAATCTACTGCACACTGCACACATCGATAATTGTATTAGACAACTAGAATACATTTAAACACAGTTTGCTCACGTAAGCCAGAAGTTCTTTGTTTAATCCACAAAACTATAACAGAGCAGTGTGATTATCGCTTTGAAGTCCAGCAAAAAACTTTAGAAAGCTAGAACCTGCAAGCAGTTCAGTTTAAATCACCGGAATTTCTCCTTTTTAAAGGTTAATCACACAGGGTGGGTTCTTTGTTTTGGCTTTCGTTTGTTTGTTTCCGGGGATTTTTTTTTGCTGCAGGGGTGCGTGTTTTCTCTTCAGGCTTTGGCTGGGGCAATACAGGTAATGTATATCTTAGAATGTGCTAAGAGCATCACTACCAATGTTAAATTCAGATTGGCAGAAAAATTTTACCCCGAACTTTGACATCTCTTTAGTATTTTGGCCAAAATTCACTTAGGTAGATCAGGTTAACTAAAGGTTAGACTTTGCAGTCCTTTAAATGAGTTTTTAGTACTCATGTACTAAAATGTAATGACATTACATCAAGTAAGTGTCCTTGAAGGCAATGGAACATTATCAAGAGAAGAATGTTACTTGATCCTGAAAAACGAAAAGTTATTTCTGTTGCTGATCATTCTAATATTTGCAGTTTTCTTTTTGTTTGAAATGTCTTTTCTTCTGTGGCTTAGCCTTTACCTGAACATAATGACAGGGAAATTTACTTTCTGGTGTTAACAAAGAATCTCAATTTTACGGGAAAATGTCTGGAATTTGAAAGTCACAACAGAAATCTATTCATAACAGATTCAGCTCGTCCAGACAAACTGTCCCTAACTCCTATTCTAGGAAGGGTTAAATAATCCATTACACTGCTGCTGTTGAACACTAACAGGCAGAAACAGAGTGCCCCAAGGCACTCAGAAGAAGGAACTGACTGCTTAAGATGCTTCTCATACAGACAAAATTTACTTGTTTGTTGGCTTTGATCAAAGTTTCTTTGGTCTTGAACTGCCGGGCTCTGCACAGCCAATACGAAACCAGTTGCTCACTAATGCTAGAAAGGAAACAGTCTACTTTGCCCATATCAAGTCTAGATAACCCAGGCAAAACCAGCATTTAAAATATCAGTCTGCTCCAATGAAATTAATTCAGCAATGTCACATAGCTCAGTGAGTGACAGCGTTTTAGTTCTGGTAGCTGTGGCATGCAGCACAGGTTACTTTACAGTTTTTCTCAGGTAAAATAGCATAAGCTGCATTATATGCTGCTGTACTGAGACAGCCTCAGTACCGAAAGCGCCCTCCACAGCACACTGAACTCTAGGACAAACAGCAGCTACAGTTCACTGCAGAGACGCACCCTGATTAATAGATAACTGTCTAGCAACTTCTAAGGATGATACCAATTCTGTCCAGCTAGGAAATCCTGTAGCAGAATGATGTCTGAACACTGGAGAAAAATTACCTGAACAAAACTTGTTTTCTGGTTCAGTGACAGAACAAAGTCAGGAACCAGAAAACTCTTTTCAAGCAGTAGTAAACCAGGATAAGAAAAAAGTTAGTTTTGGTTTGTTCCACTTCTGCACATGCTTCTCTTTGCAATTATTACCTAAAGTCATAGAAAACTTGTTTCTTTTCTTTGTTAACTGACACATTATAAAGCAAGTTTTGTAGAACAGGTGTGCAAGTCTTAGTTCAGTAATAAAAAAATCCCACTACAGAATGTATTCTTCACCAGCACTTTCAGGATTTCATTCTAAGAACCAACAAAGTTTTAACTAGACTTCTTGTTACTTCCACATATTCCAAAAATACTTTTAAATACTGCCTGTTAAGGTTGTAATGCTTTAAAGAGCACATCTTCCTTTTTCTGCTTGTGCAGTTGCAATATTCTTCCGAGCCTCTGAAACCAGTGTCCTTAAAATATATCCCCCCTTTCATTCCACAAAAATCAAATGTTAGTGATGAAACCAGTGCGACTGAGCTCAAACTCATTTCTAGCAACATTCACGTCACAGCTCTAGGAATAAGGTTTTAACTTGCCTAACTTGTCTCGAATTGTACAACAGGCTGAAAATACTGCAAAATTTTACAAATAGTTACTTATGCTTTTCTCTGTAAAATAGCCAAAACTGACAAAGGTAATATATCCCCATAAAGAAGCTATCCAATGAGAATTTTGCCTATGAACTGATTTGAATCCTATCACAATTAAAGGTCACCTGAGAAATATTTTCTTTCATAATATTCGCACACTTCTCGTGATATTTAAAGGACAATTCTTCTTCACCAATACAGATATGAAGAGTTTACTTCTTTAATCTCACCCAAGTGTTAAGAAAACAGTATTTCATTTCCCCTCTTTATTATCTGGTGATGAGTGAGGAACAAAAAATACCTAAAATTCATACTTAGCAAAAATTGAGTTAGAAACCGTTTGGTCACCTAATCCACTTTGTGAACTTGGAAATTATATCAGAAAGCAGGAGACAGAGACTTGTAAACAGTACATCCGCATGGCTTTTTAATTAAGTTCTGAGGGAGTTTCCCACTGTCTCTGAAATTCCAGGTGATGCCAATGGCAAGAACCACATAGTAATACACAACAATTTCCTTCACTGTCACAGTGCATTTTGAGGGATTGACATCGATCTATAAAGCCTTGCAGTAACCAGCTGGGGATAACGGATTGCTCCTCCTGCTTGACAGAGCAAAGATTATTTAAGTATTTACACTCATAGTACTTGCATGTAAAACACACTCAGAACTGAATGAACCTTCTCCAGGTGTTAAAAGGCTTGACTCAAATTTGTTCCAACAACCAACCTGTACTATCTCACTCCTGCACACTTAGCATGAGATCCATTTTCTTTGGTATCCAAATGTGAAATGAGGATCAATCAGAGTAAGAACAGAACCTTACAAATTCTGCCCATTTTTCTTGCTCTAAAGTGCAAGAGCAACAATAAGCTTGCATATATATTAAATGGGCAAAGCATGTCCACTATCATATTTTAGAAGTCTACAGAAGTAGAATAATTGATAATAATTTGTATCCTCTCTGCAAAACAGAACTTTGTAAGAGCACTGAAAGAATAGCTAACAGGGTTCTTTTGTTAAAAGAACGAACCAAATTTCCTTTCCTCACAAGTTAAAAAAAAAAGATTAAATATCTGTCTACATTAAATACCACTAGGATAAAGAATTTCATTGACATGACAGGGTACCTGGAAACGTAAAACATAACACTCACATAGGTCAGCTGAATTAAGAGAGCCCTGACCCATTCTGCAGATTCTTTAGACCACCTTTCCTGTCTGCACAACAAAATCAAAACCCTGACTTAACATGATAACACATGACTCTCAGGCTGAATGCAGCATTGTCCAGATCCTGAAAATAATGTAGAAGCACAGTTAGTTGCACGAGATGTACTCCCCATCCCTTCCTCAAAGGAGGAAGCAAATACTAGTTCTGAGCCTGACCTCCCTTCCCTCACAAACTTCTAGTGAAACCACCTGTTCAGTGAGCCTCACGCTGCACAACCATGTTCTCATTCTTCCAGAGAACTGCAGTAGGCAGAGGAAGACAAGAAACCGAGGCAGGGAGGGGTGTACTTGCCACTATAGGAAGGGGATGAGTTATGCACCTGTAACTTGGACAAAAAAAGTCAAATTTGCAAATCTGTGAGCTGTTTATGCAGGTTGTATATGCACCTGCAACAATATTAAGAGCCAGCTCAGGTCTAGCAGAATTTATTAGCTTAAATGCAGTATATGCAAAACAGCTATGCTGCTTCAGGGCCTGATGACACAGTATAGTCTCTCTCAGTCAATACCTGAATTAATAAACCATGATGGACTTGAGCTAGTTCCACGTAAGGTCACTTGAAAGTCACAGAGACCCTGATTCTTGAGGATTTATTAGCCCAGCTAAACACAAGCTGTGGATACACTAATAAACACTCCCAGAAATGGAGTGCCAAGAAAATGGGGCTGATGCTCTCCAAAGGGTCAGTTCTGGACTGGTGCTAAGCTAGAGCTCACAAATCTCGACAGATACAAGCACGCTGTACATGTTTTGCATACCCACATGTTTCCTAACACATCCCACTGTACCTGTATTATTGCTCTTCTTTTATCTTATTAGCTACAGTACCTCAGTCTCCATTTACCATAGAGAAGCAAGATTTGGCTGCTTAAATCACTCTGTTGTATAAACTAATTAGGGAAATAAAATGGCCTCAGAGCACAGAGAAATTCATACATTTTATATATATCCTATGTTTTACACATAACTACAGTCAGTTTAGAAAGCCTATTTGTAATTTCTAGGTAAGTAGGATTTTAAACCAGAATAAACTGCATCATAACATTCTTAAGCTAAAAAAAAAATAAAGCTCTCAACACATTTTTTTAAACCTTTAAACCTTTAGCATTGAACCTGAGCCTAAACCTTTGAACTTTTCAGCATTCTTGAGAAATGCTTTATTAAATTAAATCACCTTTCATCTTTTGTTTTCCAAATGCCACAGAAAATCATGAAACTGGAATCCATTTAAACCTTTTTTTACCACAAGAAATATTATTCAAGTGATGCTCATGCTGACTTAAGAACAGTCATAGACACAAAAGTGCCATGTGTTGCCAGCAATGAATACTGGAATCAAAGAATGGTGAAAGCAGACGATGACATATCTGTCATAACCCATTTTTAAGAGTTTTTGCAAAAATACGTGTAGCAAAAGTCTAAGAAGCTATATGCCAAATTAAACTTTGAGGACATTTACAACGGCCCATGGATTTTAATGAAAACATTGGCTGAACTTTAACTTGTTGTATGTAAGTATAAATGTAAATACTGCACAAATGTAACAACCATTTCTCCTACAGACTATTTTCTTTGTTTTGCTGTCTTTTAACTGCAAATTTATCTTCAAGTTCCCAAAATACTGATAAAATTCACATGATAAAAATGACATAAAACCAGTTGCCTGCTAATAGCAATGAAATCTGATTCATCGTCTCTAGTTTGGAGAAGGATTTTAATACACAGATTTATTATTTACACATAACATAATTTGTAAGCACAAAAAACTTGTAAGAAAATTTTCTAAAGCTTCCATTTTCTAAGTTTAAAAGTTAAAAAATTCTCTTCTGCTTCTTGTATACACATATCCTTCATTACTATAACACATTTTCAGTATAATCACCTAATATTGTAAGTTACAAGACCTTCAGCAATAACTAATCTTTGAGTTGGACTTTGACCACTCTTTGAGTGGTTAAAATCTGTTGAAGGATGGACTTGGACACTGAAATAAAGTATCAGCATAGCATCAGATGAAAGGGAAAAAAAAATCAGTTTCTATAATCTTTCAAGATCTAAGGAGCCACAGAGTTGCAACAGGATCCCACAGGGATCTGCCCAGACAACAGGCTTAAGAAAGGAAGGCCTAGAACAGAGCTTACTTGTTTTTACAACCTCTTTCTTAAAGTCCTGATACATGAAACATGCCATCCTTTTCAGAAACAGTTCAGATGGATAGAATAAACTCCATTACTGTAACAACCAAAGCAAACCACCTGACCTCAGAATACTCTTAGGGTTAGCCTTTGTGCAAAAGCCTCCAGACCAAATGAAAATGACAATTTACATCTCGATAATGGAGGAACAACGTAAGTTACTCTACACAAACAAAACTGCTCCTTTGTCCTCCCCATACCACTTCAGAGAACTGACAGCTACCAAGATCACCATTTACACAAACAAGTAATACATTTTTTTGCAATGTGGTATGTGTTAAGTGTTGCCCCATTAGTCCTTAAAACCTCTAAACTCTGTTGGGAATTGGGTCCTTTTCAATAGGTTCAACTTTTCCTATATACAAACATCTAAGTGAACACCAATTAACTTCCTACTAACACATGATGAGAATTGCTGCCAGACAGACTCCATCCAACTATAAAAGGAACAAGATTCCTTAAGCTCTTAGGGCCCCAGACAACTGCAGTGGAAAGTTCAATCTGTAGGAATACTAAGCCAGAATCTAGTCCGCTTGGTGAGGTAAGGAACTCTTACCTTCCCTGTAAGAAAGATCCTTATTAGTAACAGGAAGGGCAAAACAAAACTATGCATAAGTGCCATCCAGCATCTACGAAACGTGTGGCAAATGTGGGGTGATGCACAACTCAGAAATTCCATCCTAACTGATACAGAAGGAGGACAGAATCTTCTGAGACAGACAAAGCAAATCCTGAAATCGGCATTATCTCAGCAAAGCCAGTGCCCTCAAGGTTAGCAGTTCCTACACGTTACAAGTAACCGCAGAACTAGACCAATTGTATTTATTTCTTTTTTGGGCCACTGGATCATGAATACAGCCAACAAACTTAGGAAACAAAGCATGTACAGGAACCGAAGGTCCAAGGCTTCTTACTAGGAAGAGTACCCACAATTTCAGAAAAACAAAGGATAGCAGAATCCTCTTCATCTGACATGATGTTCTTCAGAGGAGCTACTTCTCTTGGGTAAATCCAGCAATCAGGTTGCAAGAGGCAAAGGTGATAGCGAAGAACAGTACTGAGAGCAAGGGGAAATGAGGTTACTGCAATGTCACATGAGGGTACAGATTTGATTCAGGATATGAATGCCTTCCTATCAGCAAACAAACGGTCACCACAGCATGACCAGCTCTAAAGCCCTGTTCTACAACAAAATATTTCTAAATGCTAACCCAGAAGATACCCAATTTTATAAAGAAACTATGTCTCCCCTCAGTTTTTACATCACTGAAGAAACAGATTTTTTGCAGTAGTTGGTATTACATGGAAGACCTAAAAAGAAAAAGCTTTCAAAATGTAAATTATTTTTATAAAAAACCAGAATAGATATTAAAAGATTTTTTTTTTTTCTCCAAAGATGATTGCATATCTTGGTGCACTTAGGTGCGGGTTCAGTCCTCAGACCAGCATTTGCAACTCAGATTACCGTGCCCTGAAGCTGTGAATAGCTTTGACTGTTAGTGAGTACAGCCCATAATTCCTCAAAAGTCATTACAAACTATACTCTGTAGGGGGAAGTTAGTAAATACAACAGAACCAAGGTAGAAGTTTCTTTTATGTTGTAACACACAAAGGGATAAGCAAGGAACAAAACAGTACCCTGCACTGAACTCCAGCTGTATTTCCCCTGTAATCAATTTATCCCAACATTACCTGACAACAGCGAATGACCAAATCTTCATAGAGGACGGTGAAAAAGCAACGCTAGCAAAGACCAAAAAGAGAAAAAGAAGAGCAAATTCATACAAACTCATAAAAGAGTGGTCGGGGGTGCGTGTGGTGTATTAGGCATAACCGGCAAGGTGTTATGCTTAATGTAGCAAGAGGCTGCGGGGATGCCCTCAGGGGAAAGAGGTGAGGGGCTGTCCCATGCCAGACACAGGCAGCTCCGCAATGGACCCACCACAGAACACAGCTGAGCCCCATCAGCCACACGTGTGCTGCCTCTGAACCAGAGGACTTCATAGAGCCTCTGTGAAAACATATTTAAGAGAGGGCAGTAAACACCAAAAAACCCAAGATGAACAACAAGGCCAGAGTGGGAGGAGTGAGAAGCCAGAAGAAAAAAGGTGCAGGCTGGAGCAGGAGGAGAAAGCAGGGGCTGAAGAAGAGCAGCAGCCCGAGCAGAGCTGAGAGGTATGGCTCCAGAGGGTCTGCTGCCGCTGCAGGAACCAGCATGCGCTGACCCCATCTCCCACCTGCCTGCTGCCTCTCCCAAGGGACCAAGGGCTACGTGTGGCCACAGGAACGGAGACCAGGCAGAGGGGAGGGCGAGGGATGTTTTGCCTAAGCTCGCGTGTGTTTGTTTCAATACCAGAATCAGTAATTAAAAGTTTGTTAATGGATAATAAATTAAATTGATTTAAATTCCCCCCAAATTAGTAGACTCTTCTTTTGGCCATGTGATGGGGGAGGGAGGGGATAACGACACAAAAGCAGCAAATCCCAACAGAACGAGCGCCTTCAGTAAATCAGGCAGTGCCCTTAAGAAGAGCTGATCATAGACTGCTCCACAGCCACAAAATAATAGGACATGACCAAAAAAAGGAAACTGGGGGAAAAGCCTGGTAGTCCAGACAATTTCTAGAATGGAACACGTATCTTTAAATCCTTAATTGATATTTAATTGCTGACCAGTCCTACCAGATGGACAGGAACACAGATAAGGATAGCAGCTTTGATAAGATTTGAGGCTTCTTCCTCTCACTTTCTCATCAATGTTACCTTGTGCATGCACTTTCTCCAGCTAGCTTGTTTGCTTGCTTGTTATTTAAGGCAAAAAGAAAAACCAAACATGCCTATGAGCTATTTAGGAAGGAACTGAGGTAGTAACCACAGCTATTTACAAGACTTAAAAGACATGCTCATACAGAGTTCCTACTCCAACCCCAGCTTGCATTCATGTGTTAAACAGAGTCACAGGTAGCCCTTAGAAGTGAACCTCTCTTCTGTTTTCTAAGCATCCCACACTGGTTTATTACCTCAGATCCTAGGCTAATACACAACATACAGAAATATTTTCCTCTGAAGACAATATAAAAATTCCCAGCTGAATAAATTCAAACTATGCTTGCTTATGCTTTCCCCTTAACAAGGTAATTCTTCTTTAACCCTATCAGGTTTCTAAATAAGGTGCATTTAAAAAAGGAAGCAAGCCAGTTGACAAGAAAGTAAAGTCTAGCAGACTTAGGGTGCAAGTCCTCTGTCCACTTTTTTCCCCCGCTTGATTTAGAATAAATCAGTCCAAAGGTAGAAAAAGTAACAAAGCCAATGCAAATTAAATGACAGGACTGCACAATAAGGAACCTGGGCTGAAGAAATAGGGCTTTCCCTCCCCCTTCAGTAGCCAGGAGCTGTTAAATCAGCTGTGCTGGTTTCAGCTGGGATAGAGTTAATTTTCTTTTTAGTAGCTGGTATAGTGCTGTGTTTTGGATTTAGTATGAGAATAATGTTGATAACACACCGATGTTTTCAGTTGTTGTTAAGTAATGTTTAGGCCAAGTCAAGGATTTTTCAGCTTCTCATGCCCAGCCAGCAATAAGGCTGGAGGGGCACAAGAAGCTGGGAGGGGACACAGCCAGGGCAGCTGACCCAAACTGGCCAAAAGGGGTATTCCATACCATATGACATCATGCCCAGTATATAAACCAGGGGGAGTTGGCCTGGGGCATAGCAAATCACTGCTTGGAAACTAACGGCATCGGTCAGCAAATGGTGAGCAATTGTATTGTGCATCAGTTGTTTTGTATATTCCAATCCTTTTATTATTGTTATAATTTTATTATTGTTATTATTATTATTTTCTTCCTTCCTGTCCTATTAAACTGTTCTTATCTCAACCCACGAGTTTTACTTTTTTTTCCCCCAATTCTATCCCCCATCCCACTGGGTGAGGGGGAAGTGGGCAAGCAGCTGCGTGGTGCTTAGTTGCTGGCTGGGGTTAAACCACGTCATCAGCTCAGCCAGTCTTATTGAGGGGGAAAGGGGAGGAGATGCAAAGCAATGAGACTCACCCACATACTGCAGAGATGGTAAGTGGCATCTAATAATTCTAGATGTTAGCATCCTATCTTTCCAGGGCATTCTAGTTTCTTTACTGGTTTTCCCCTCAAACATAAGCTTTTGAGAGACAGATATGGTAGATGCCCTATCACTCTGCAGCACAAGGAGAATAGAGGTTCTTGTGAAACTACAACATCAGAGATTAAAAGCTTCTTTCCAAACACATCAACCCCACTTGTCCAGCCCTGTGCTGGAAACAGGCTCCAGTTTGGCACAGCTTTTGAAAGAGAACTATGAGAACAAAAGAGAATACAGTGATGATAACCTGTACAGACCTGAAAATGCTGATGTGTAACACATACATATTGTAATAAACATTTATGTGGTGGCAACTTGGATACAAATACTTATTTGATTTGGCAAAGGAAAAAATCTACCTTACTCAGGCAAAGTAGTATTTCATAAGCCATTTTCACTATTTATGATGCTATAAACTAAGGCAATATTTTCACCAGGGCCTACAATTGTTAATTGTCATTGTTTCACAGGCAATGTTAAAAGTGACAGATATTAAGAAATCTACAATAACTGGTTCTGTCACAGTACATAAAGCAATGTATTTTTTAACCTAACTTTATTCAGTTAGTCTTCTGGGAAACCAGAAGAAATCAAGAAGCTTGGGTTTTATATCGCTGACTCTGCTAGTAACTTTCTGTGGAACTTGGAATATATCTATAAAGCAATTCCTCAGTTCTGTAAAGTATATAAAAAAAAAGTCATCATTTAAGTGCCTTAACAAATGCTAAGACATTCTGAAAGAATAAACCATTACTTTTTAGCACCAGTTTAATTTGCAATCTGGCTATTTCTTCCACAGCAACTTCAAAAAAGAAAGAATTTGACCACTGAATATTTAGGGCAAAATAAATACATAGAACAACCCCCTCCCCCAACCAAGAAACACACTAAGTCTTATTCATATATGATCTTAAAAAACAACCTCCAAGAAAAATCTCTGTCACAGATTCGAAGTAAACCAACTATATATCACAGTATTTTTATTTACAATGCCAATTTACTTACTGTCAACTGTGTGTATTTGTTGGTTGGATTCATATTAGGAAATCAAGTACATACAATACATTCAACATGAGCAGGCTATCCAGGTGTCCCTGATAAGTGTCTTCGTTAAAATAAATGACTTGTAGCTAGAAAATGCCATGCCAGTAAGCACTGTTTCACAGTGTTCAGACTGCAGTAATACACAGAGCTGTTAAAACAGGTCTCTCTCCTAAAGCCTTTGGCACTTAAAGAAACCCAAAATTGCTAGGCTGTAACCTTAAGAAAATGCAAGTATCTTGCAGTGCTTAGTTAGATATGATATAATATTCTCATCCTTCTATCTTCTAGGTAGTTAAGTGATCAAAGTGTTTTAAAACCATACATCTTCTATTCCATTACTCTGCAGTGGGGAGAATGACAGTTGTCTCAGTCAAATTCTTAAAGTTACTGGTTAAACACGTAATAGTTTTAAAACATAGAATCAGGAGGAAATTTAATGCAGTATTAAAGTTGAAGATAAAATTGAATTCCTAAAACGTATGTTTATTCAAGTTTTTAAGTGGATTTTTATCTTAAATTTAACTGTATAGACAAACACTTATTGTTTGTACCTCACTTCTTTCATTCTATTAAAATAATTAATATACTGGAAGACAACTGACATAATATTTGACATGGTAGAACTAGAATAGCAGATAAAATGTAGAAAGCCTTTAAGAAACAGAATTAATTTCATGGATCTCCTCAGGACCTCCAGGTCTTTGATTTATTTAAATCAAAATGCTTCTCTATATTGAGAAGCTAAAAATCTCCAAATTCTACTCTATATGTTAGCCAAGATCTTTTCTTTAAACTGTTTTACAAGATAGCTTCCAAAACATATTTCCATCTGCCTTCATGTCAGTAGACTTGTTTCTCTTGACATTATTTTCTTCTCTTTTCTCCAAAGATTTTTACTTAAAGAGATTATAAGATATATATTTTTTCTTTTCCTACTGAAGCAACTCTTGTCCTTGAAAACACAGCCATTGTTTGGCAGTGTTTAAAACTGGACTAAACCCACGACTTGCACTCAAGAAAGGCAGATACCTTTGCAGCTCTACAAGTTAATATGTGCTAATGCGACCTAAAGTATTTAATTCTCACAAGCAACTGACATACTGACAACTTCCTGAACCCCATACATTTTGAACTTTCTTCTCCTCAAAATATTTCCATTCTCCCACATAATGACATACTATGGAGATCTCTCAACTCCTATATACTTCATGTATTAGTCATAAGTATTTGCTGATGCAGATATTAGAACGAAAGTTTCTATGAAGATCAGTGTTCAGTTTCTACAATTGCAGTATAGATTGTGAGTGTGTCACTGGTCTTTAGCTTTACCATTTTTTTCTCTACTTAATTTTTCCGTTTGAAGACCAGTTAGGCGGTTTTAGTAAACTGCTCTTATAATCACCAGTGCATATGCAGCAAATTGACATATTGTACAAATAGTGATACAACTTACAGCAACTGATAGCAACCATTAGGTAGCTATCTTGTATTTTCTTAAGTAACTGATCATTAAGCAGTCAAGATCAAAAAACATTTTTATTTAAGGCATGCATTCTTGTTTATCTCTTGTATTTTTACTGATTTATGAGCAAGTACTTTTAGTTTTGAACTACAAAAACCAGCATCTGATTTAGGTTTTTACTCTGTATGTGTATGGATATTATTATGAATATACAGACTTATATATATTATATATTAAAAGTATGCCCCCGTTTAAAAAGGTATCATTCTTTCTCCCATCCTATTATTTAGGGGGTCCATCAATGTTTGCTAACACATCTTTACTTTTGCAAATTTCCATTGCCTATAGCTCAAAACCATGTTCATCTATAATCCAGTAAAAATATCAGTACATGCAGAAAAGCACCAAGTGGAATGTTTGTAGCTGATTTGTTGGAAGATTACCTAAGATCATGATGTACCTATCTGACTTAGCAGAAAACTCAGGAGATTACAAAAGAATAAGAATCTATGGATCACAAACCATGAAATCTCTGCTGTTGGAAAAACAGATTTTAGATAAGATTTTCTCAGGATGTAAACTGTCCCAAGCAAAAAATCACACAACCTGAAGACTGAATTTTTGCCAATGTCTTACTGCTATGGCAGGATACAGGTTTGTCATTCTAACATGAAAAGCAGTTCTAGAAGAGTGATATTGCACAAGGATCATTATTTATCATAACACAGTGACATATATTTTTAGTTTCACAAAACAACAAAACCCAGCATTTAAGAGTCAAAGAAGGTTCTTTTTGGATCAATGAATTAACAGAAATTGCAGCTCAGCTGCAATTAATCTTGAGTTTTGTTGACTGTACAAACCAGAACAGAATACATGCTTGCATCCAAACAGAAAATATTTGAAAATACAGCTGATGCTTATTATCTTCTCTATGTTTGTAACCAGCCTGAATTAACGGCAAGCACAGTTAGAAGCCTATTTCTGGAATTATTGGCAAGAATCATGATTCGTTAAATGAGTACAGACTGTGTACAAAGACAGAAGTGTTTTGGAAAGCATTTCCACTTTTCAGAACAGAAGTTGGACATACCTCCTGCATTCTTGCAAAGAGATTAAAGACAATAATGTTTAAGAATGAAGACTTGAGAGCGTTCTCAAAATAAATCTTTTAAAAAGCATATTTCCAGATTTCTTTGCATAAATTTAATTATGGCTTTGCTTTTCAAAGAGGGTGAAGAAACACACCTTTGTCATTTGGCTTACTGTGCCGGTAAAAGCTCTAGGCATTGCTTACTACTTTAGGAACACCAGAGGAGGAATATACCTGCTTCCCTCTCCAACCTAGATTTCTTTTTCAAACAAACTTGCTTTTCTCAAACTCTTTCTCAGTTTGTTTGCTTAAGCAAGAAGGCAGCTGTAATTAAACTAGGGGTTTAGAAAAGAAAAATGCTATTAGGTTATGTAATAAAACCTCATCTGCTACACCCACAAAGGAGCACAGAGAGACAATGCTGTGCGGGGTATGGGAGGAGACCAAATAATACCCTGCTCAGCTGCTCCCAGGCCCATCACAGGAGAGACATCCATCCAAGAAGTTCTGAGGCTGCCTTTGTAGAACCACAGAATGGTTGAGGTTGGAAGGAACCTCTGGAGGTCAGCCAGTCCCAACCCCCTTGCTCAAGCAGGGCCACCTAGAGCATGTTGCCCAGGACTGTGTCCAGGCAACTTTTGAACATCTCCAAGGATGGAGACTCCACAACCTCTCTGGGCAACCTGTGTCAGGGCTCGGTCACCCCCACAGTGAAAAAAGTGTTTCCTGGTGTTCAGATGGAGCATACTGCGTTTCGGTTTCTGCCCACTGCCTTTGGTCCTGTCACTGGGCACCACTGGGAAGAGCCTGGCTCCATTTTCTTTGCACCCTCCCTTCAGGTATTTGTACGCATCAGTGAGATCCCTCCTGAGCCTTCCCTTCTCCAGGCTAAACAGTCCCAGCTCTCTCAGCCTTTCCTCACAGGAGACATGTGCCAGTCCCTTCATCATCTTAGTGGTAGCCCTTTGCTGGACTCTCTCCAGTATGTCCATGTCTTTCTTGTACTGAGGAGCCCAGAACTGGACCCAGTACTCCAGGTGTGGCCTCACCAGTGCCTAGTAGGGGGCAAGGATCACCTCCCTTGAACTGCCGGTAACACTCCTCCTAAGGCAGCCCAGGGTACCGTTAGTCCTTCTTTGCGGCAAGGGCACATTGCTGTCTCACGTGCAACTTGGCATCCATCAGGACCTGCACAGGGCCTTTTCTGCAAAAATACTTTCCAGCAGGTCAGTCCCCAGCAGGTACTGGCGCAATGGGTTGTTCCTCCCCACCTGCTGGACCTTGCACAGTTCCCCTTGTTGAACTTCATGAGGTTCCTGAAAGCCCATTGCTCCAGCCTGTCAGGGTCCCTGTGGATGGCAGCATGACCCTCTGGCATATCAGTCACTCCTCGCAGTTGTTTTCAGTTTGTGTGGCGGGGTTTTGTTAGCAAGGGAGAGTCTACAGGGGTGGCTCCTGTGAGAAGCTGCTAGAAGCTTCCCTGGCTCCAAGTCGGACCCACCTCTGGTGAAGGCTGACCCAATCAGGGACGGTGGTAGTGCCTCTGGGAGAACAGATTTAAGAAGGGGAACCTGCAGTGAGCAGGGGGATTGGAATGTGAGAGGAACCCCTCTGCAGATACCGAGGTCAGTGAAGGAGGAGGTGTGCCGGAGGATGTTGATGCCCCTGCAGCCCGTGGTGAGAGGGCAGGCTGTCCCCCTGCAGCCCATGGAGGTGAGTGGTGGAGCAGATATCCACCTGCAGCTTGTGCAGGACCCCACACTGGAGCAGGTGGATGCCCCTGAAGAAGGCCGTGACCCTGTGGGGGATCCACACTGGAGCTATTCGTGAAGAACTGCAGCCTGTGGGAAGGACTCCCATTGGAGAGATTCATGGATGACTATCTCCCGTGGGAGGGACCCCACACCGGAGCAGGTGAAGAGTGTGAGGAGCCCTCCGCTGAGGAGGAAGGAGCTGCAGAGACAATGTGTAATGAACTGACTGCAACCCCCATTCCCTGTCCCCCTGTACTGCTGGGGGGGAGGAGGTAGAGAAAATCGGGAGTGGAGTTGAGCCTGGGAAGGAGGGAGGGGTGGGGGGGAAGGTGTTTTAAGATTTGGTTTTATTTCTCATTACCCTACTCTGATTTGGCTGGTAACAAATTACATTGATTTTGTTTTTTTCCCTGAGTCTGTTTTTTGCCCATGACCATAATTGGCAAGTGATCCCTCCCTGTCCTTGTGTCGACCCACAAGCTTTTTGGTACGTTTTCTCCTCCCCATCCCACCTGGGGCAGGGAAGGAGTGAGCAAGCAGCCTTGTGGTGCTTTGTTGCCTGCTGGGCTTAAACCACAACACCAGTTTGGTGTCACCTGCAAAATTCCTGAGGGTACACTTTGTCCCATCACCCAGGTCATTAATGGAGATGTTGAAGATGATCGGACCCAGTATTGACCCCTGGGGTACAACGGTAGTTACCGGCCTCCAACTAGACTTCACACCACCGGTGAGCACCCTCTATGCCCAGCTGTTCAGCCAGTTTTCAATCCACCTCATTGTCTGCTCATCCACCCCGTACTCCTTCATCTTCTCTATGAGAATCTTATGGGAGACAGTGCCAAAGGCCTTCCTGAAGTCTAGGTAGACAAAATCCCTTGCTCTCCATCTACCAGGCCAGTCATTTAATCTTTGAAGTTTCTCAGTGTTGGTCAACCATGACTTCCCCTTAGGGAATCCATGCTCACCACTCTTGATTACTTTCTTGTCCTTCATGTGCCTGGAAATGGTTTCCTTTTAGGGATGGAGGCGAAGCTGACTGACCCTGGGTAGTTCCCTGGGTTTTCCTTCTTGCCCTTCTTGAAGACAGGAGTGACATTTGCTCTCCTCCAGTCCTTAGGCACCTCTCCCAAACACCATGATCATTCAAAGATTATCCAGAGTGGCCTTGCAATGGTATCTCTCAGCTCCATCAGCACTTTTGGGCCCTGATGGAACGGACCCACATCTGTGTAAATACACTTAGAGGCAATGAACACTTCAACAATATGGTATCCTCTTAGGTGCTTCAGGCCTGTTTCTGATTGACACAAAGAGTTCTCAGACATCTCCTTTACTGAATACTTCACATATTTAACTACCAAATGTAAGCACGTAAGTCATCATACTCTTAAACTACCATATGTATGCAACTAAATATTTAGTAAAGGGACAGAAAAGATTGAAATAGTATGAGATTTTAAAGCTTATTTTTGAATAATAGCGAAGTGTGTCTGTGATACTTTATTTTCCTTGTTTTTCTGGGAGTGAGAGGATTAGTATAGAAGGCTTTTTAGAACCCTGCAACTACAATCTTTCTCATTACAGTTTGGGAGATATGGTTGGACAAGCAGTGTGAGGTTCAGAGTGACTGACTGAGGATACAACTGTAGCTGAGTGGGATGGACATTTCAATGACAGACTCACCACCGGCAAACCCCCCCCCCCCCAAAATAAACCTAGGACAGTTATTTCCAAGACACTTGTAAGGTATTCAGTACATCATAGGATGTCCCAATTACCTGGCAGGCATCACTTTGCCAGTCTGCTTGGAATAAATAGTATCAGCTGCAGCTTTTGGGTTCTGTGATTTATGCTGAACCACAAGCACTATCTGAAAATGTTTTTCCTAAATTCAAAAATTCTATTAAGAATTTAAAATATTTTCAAGTTTAATTTTCAGTGAAACTTACATTCTAAATGGTTGTGAGCTCCCAGGTACAGAGATGGGACTCAAACAACAGATTTAAAGGACCGACCAGTTTTTGTCCAGATGAAGCAGAAGTGATGCATAAGTACAAGTCGGTACAGAAGTTTTCCTCAATTAGTAAATATCCTTTATGACTTGAGATGACTAAGATGTGCATAAATTATGTGTATTTCTTTGGAAAAATTGTTCGGTATTATGTATTACCCAACAAGATTCACATATTTAACAATACTAGTTATTTCAGTAAAAATTTTAATAAATGGCCACTAAACCCTATTTTATATGTACAGAGAAGAATTAATTTTTAAGTGACAAACCATATTCACCAACTTTCACTGATTTAAATGACAGGAAGTTTAAAGAAACTTTTCATAACAAGATTCATTTGTATAGGTCTTATTTTCTTGTTCATATATGTGAACATATTTTCTTGTTCCACCTGTATGGAAGTGGGATGTAAAGTGAGAGAAAAGATTATAGCAATGTTACATCAGGAGCACTTTTCAATCAATTATGATTACTTTTTAAAAAATGCAGGTCAACTGCATACTCAGTTATATAACAAAAATAACAGTTAAGTTATATATTATCTGCTGTATAAATTCTGTTTAGTGCTAATTACATAATTATTTCATTATTATATGTGTTCTAAGAATTTCAAGATACAGCAATTTTTTAATTAATGCTCTAATATGTTATTCTTAGAATAAATAATTATTAAAATGACAGTCAAATACACTTCATATAATTGCATTTTGAAACCTATACAGGGTCCTGTTCACATTTATAAAATTGGGAAATGCATTGACTAATCTTGCTGCTCAGCTGCATAATACCATCCTCAAAAGCAGTTTCACGATAACGTTATGTAAGACCTACCTAATCTGGCAATGAGCAACTAGTCCATAGTGGTTTCAGCCACTAAATATAATAGTCATTTTTACAATGTTGGCACTACACTGAAGCCAAGAACAGATGAACAAAGTTATCAGAGCAATGTGTAGCCAAGTAGTAAAGATTAAAAAAGAAGGGGGAAGAGGTGTGCTCCTGCAGAGCCATTGTGTGTTCAGTACTATAGTAAATCCAGTAAAAACAGATACATATTATAGACAAGGGACTGAAGTCATAAAGCAAACAAAGCTGTCCTTATTTTGGAGACTGATTAGGAGGAATAAAGAACCAATTGCTTGCAACACATAAAAACTTAATGATCTTCCTTCTATTTAAGCAATAGTTCATAAAAAATTAGGTAAATATTCTTACGTGCTTTAAAGTGGATGTAATAAATTCACAAGCTATGCTTTCCCTTCTGAAGATGGAAAGGGAAAGCATTACGTCAACACTGCTGTGACTATGCTTGCAACAAATTTCAAGAAATTTTATGTTCTTGAAATAAAATAATACCATATAGTTGATCTTTATTACTCTTTGCTTATGATCTGGATGAAAGGCCATGTTTCCTTATAGAACTTTGTATTTGTTTCCTTGGACCAATCAAATTCATATGTGGGACTCCAAGAGAGGTCAAAACAATGGTAATTTGACCTTAGTGACTTAGTGACACTTCATATCCCACTCCTGGGAGCCTGTATCTCAGCACGTACTAGAAACAACACCAAAAAAGGCCCCTAATATATAATGTTGTATTTTACACTTTTTAAAAAAGTATGTGAAGTGTTGCCTAAGACTGAATTCTGTATTTCCAACCAAAAAACATGTGCACCATTTCTGCAGTGAACTGACTTCCAGTAGCAAGAAAAAAAGGAGTCCTGAAAAGGAAATCCTTGTTATGCTTTCATGCATTCCTGTGATTCATTGTACCTATTATATAGTTAACATGCTTCAACACTTATAGAAATGCCTTCTGGGGAAAAAAGCTTGGTTCCATCTCTTACATTATGTTTCTGCACAGAAGTATTTAATTCTAATGACTCTTTATTTATGAAAGTTATAGCAGAACTATAACCAGTTAACACATTTATGAAATTTATATGTACAAAATAGTTGAACTGAATTTATAACCAAACCAGCCTATGGCTTCTCCAAAAAAAGAAAAGAAGAAAACTCAAATCCTTCATTAAGTTAAAACAAGCAAACTCCTCAAAAAGGCTTAGGTAACATTTTCTGTACCAAAACAGGAACAGTTCTACCCATGTGTGAAAGAAGTAGAACTAAGCTAGGAACTACATGTTAGTAGTATTATTCTAAAGAATTCTATTATTCTACAGAAAGGTAGACTCCTGAAATGATAAACATCAAAACTTGTTTTAAGCATCATTCTTCAAGTCCTGTCGATAGGCACAAACTCTAGTACGGGTCCCCTTTATCATGACCTTGACACCCGTTCTTTTTTTTTTTTTTTATTTTCCTAAAAAGCATTCTTTTTATACTTGATTTTGTATTACCATAGCTACATGGTAAATTCAAATGCTTCTTACCTTTTTACCCCAACCTGCTTTATTGTTGGTACAGCATACACAGAAACTATAGTGGTATTTAAAAGACCAGCAACATGAACTCTAAGACAGGCAGCTACCAACACGTTAAATACCTTCACTTCAAGATGCCATATTCGTGTATTAGGTGCCACTAATACCATGTGATTTTTTGCAGTCTATAAACAGATGCCTCAACCTCTTCAGTACCAAGACATATACACTCAGTGAGTTTTCAAGAAAACTCCTGTATAATAAAGTTGTATCTGCAACACTACTATCACTAAATACTTTGATTAAGATTTCTTATAGGGTTAAAATAATAATAAAAGAAAAAGCAAAGTCAGGCTGATGCAGTGAGGTTACTGCTAACATTAGATAAGCACAGCTGTGCCTTCATCTAGCAAAGTCTTGAAAACCTCCAGGGACAGAGGTCCTATAACCTCTCTGGGCTACCTGTACCTGCTGCACCACCCTCCCAGTGGACAAGTTTTTCCTCATGTTCAACCTGAACTTTCCAAGCAACAATTCCTGGCCATTACTCTTGTAATAGCTGTCAGTGTTAAAAAGGCAGCTTGGCTCTGCCATTTTTGTAATTCTTCAAGTAGTTGTAGACTACTATTATATCATCCCCTTAGCGTCCTCTTCACCAGACTAAACAAACCCAGCTCCTTCAACCTCTCTTTGCCCATCACGTGCTGTAGGGGCCTGACTATCTTGATAGTCCTTTGCTGGGACCTTTCCAGTTCTTTAGCATCCCTCAAATTGTGAAGCGCCAAACTGGACACAATAGCTCAGGTGTGGGCCCAATAATGCCACACAGAAGGAAGTAACTTCCCTTGATCTGTGAAATATGGTACAACACAGAACTGACAACTACCAGAAATTCCAGGTGAGTTGGTATTTCCAAATCAAAGGCAGAGTCACTCACCCTTTCTTCAAATCCAGTCTACATATGGTATAGTATCATAAAATCTGATGACATACAGATTTGTAATATTTTTTACTGAAAGACTTGAGCTCAACACTGACACTGCATTTTTTTTGCTTAAACCCTTAAAGAAACAGGGAGGAAGGTGCAGAATTTTACACACAGATAGTTTTGCAAAAAGTAAGTCGTGATTCACCACAGCCTTCCAATATCAAAAGTTTAAGATACTCGGTTGTGCATCTTTACTCAGAATTAAAGTAAAGCCTTTCAAATGAACTGCTCTGACAAAATGATTTAAAAAATGCAAGTCTAAATAATAAAAAAAAAAAACCAAAAACCCAACCAGTTTTATTTATTATCCTATTTAAGGAAATATGCAGAACAAGAGTAGGGTCTCGGTTGTAAGAAAATTATTCACAACCTGAAAATATGTCAGGGAAAAGATCTGTGGGCTCTTTGTAGAAAAAAACCAAACTGATGCCAACTTTCACATTTTTTGTCCCCAATGAAATAATTTTGGAATTCTTCTAAAGTGGATGATCCATAGCAATGCCAGTTTTGATTCAATTATCTTGCCCCTCCTCGTGCTAGAAGTAGTCCAAGAACTATGTTCAAACCACTTCTTTCTTGACTACAATTTTGCTCTTTGTCACAGCCAAAAAACTTTTTGCAGAGACTGTCTTCACAGCTCACTTCCAGTAGAACCAGTTGGGGTTCTAAAGAAAACCTGAATCTTTCCTTATCAGCTCATCTATTCAGCTTCACAGTGCCTTGCATGCATACAAACCTGTACAGATGCATATATCAACCTAATAAATAAGGTCTACCCTATCAGAAGGTTGTGGAAGTAATGGTAATCACTTTCTTTCAGAGGACATTTCTATCAAAATGAATTACAGATAACCGAATCTAATATATGATGAATCAAATCTTGAAAAACAACTTCAAAAAGACATGCACTGTAAGCACAGGTCACTGCCCTTTAAATTGCTTTAAAAAAAACCCTCAGCATGTTACAAGAGAACAATCTGACATTAAGAAAAGGCAGACAAATGACATATATTGGCTTTTACTAAGTAGTAAAGAACCAATCACCATTCTCTCCCTGAGAAATAGTGTTTGCACTTATAGATATTTGGTGTTAGAACAGCTAACTAAAAGCAAGATATGCAAGTCACAGAGAGAAAAATAAGAGAAAAATAAAATGCATGGGATGTGAAGAGAGCACCGGAAGAAATGGACAGTAAAAGGTAACTATGGTGTGAGCTGTAACAAATTCAGAAATAAGGAACATGCTTTTTACACTTTTCTATAGCAAAAATTCTGAGTATAACAACTAAGAGCTGTGTTTGAATACAAGTTTATTTACATGGATATTTTTATTAGGCCTCAATGAGTAAACTAGCTTCTGAGAGCATCAAGTACTCTTCCACACGAATCCTCTAAATTGAACTGTACAAAATAGTCACTTTTATTTCTAAAAATATTCAAGCTTTGCACTTTCTTATGTATATTTTAAATTTTTTGTGTCTCTGTGATATGAAAGCATAGTGAACTGTACTAGAATCTGTCATCATGTAAAATAGGCAACATTAATCCAGTAGATCCTGTGGCCACTTGAACAGTGACAAGATGTCAATATACTTCATTAATATGGTTGAATTACAACACTACAGAGATTGATGACACACAGTATGCAAGACCATGAATGCTAATACTTGAATCCAATAGAATTTAGCCTAAATTAGATTTGTTAGCTGTCAGGCATCGTTACATAGCATTAATTTCTTTTTTTTCCTATTATCAAACCACTGCAGAGATGCACACAGACACAAAAATCACTTGAGATGTCCACGTCTATACACACTATGTGTAAGCAGCCTTATGGAAAGAATGCTATACTAGATGAAAGTTTGCCTGGCTTCTCTATCATATACCGCAAATGCTCATGATAGTACCAATTGATAAACACAGATTAGCCTAGAGAAGTATTAATTTTTCAGGCTTGATTGCTTTTGTTACTGTAGTAAGGCAGATACCATTATTGTAAAAAATTGGTATAATTTTTTTTTTTTAATGAATTGTTTAAACTAGCAAATAGTCCTTTTTAAACACAGTGCCCAACCACCTCACAAGTTAAAGAAATTGAAACATTGTATCAAAACCAGGTTTAAATTAAAACATTGTATCAAACTACAACAAATTAACTCTTAAAATTGAAACATTGTATGAAACCCAGGTTTAATTTAACTCTTTTTTAAGCACAGTGCTGTTAAGCCTAAATTTTCTCCCTAAATAGTACTGAAACTATGTAGCCCCACAGATTACATGCAGACTGTTGCTCCTAATACCACAGAATCAGGTAGGTTGGAAGGAAGCTGTGGAGGTCATCCAGTCCAAAGTCTTGCTCAAAGCAGGTCAAAGTAGATCAGGCAGCTCAGAGCCTTGTGCAGCCCAGTTCTGAGCATCTCTGAGGATGCTCTCCACAATCTCTCTGTGCAACCTGTAACAGAGTTTTACCGCTCACAGGGTGAATTTTTTTTTCTTGTCTAATGGGAATTTTCCATGTTGCAACTTGTCTGCATGGCCTCTCGTCTTTTCACTGTGCGCCTATACAAAGTTTGGCTCTATCTGCTCTATACCCTTCTATTAAGTAGCTGAAGACAGCACTAAACCTCACCTTAGCTTCTCCTCTTAAGGCTAGACAAACCTAGTTCTCTTGGGCCATCTCTGTTGGACTTGTGCCAGTACATCATTGTTTTTCTTGTACTGGGGAAGCCAAGAGTGCACACAGTGCTCCAGATGCGGTCTCACAAGGGATGAATAGAGAGAATAATAACTTCCTTTGACTTGCTGGCTACACTTCTGCAAGTCTGCTATGCAGTTGGCTGCCTCTGCCACACGAGTACGCTGCTGACAAATACAAAGACGAAGTTCTTACCCATAAACACATGTCATCCCACATGGGTATTTATGCAATAGCACTCAAGAACAGAGACTTTTTAGACTTAATCATAAGCGTGGAGGCATATTGGGGTCTTTACCTCTCAGCACTCTACATGTATGTGAAATTAAGGAGGGAACTGTCATCAGCTCCCTCACATGCAGAATGTCCTGCTCTTCCACTCCTGTGCCTCAAAGAAAGACTGGAGTTGGAAAGTTGTACAAAGATAACCTTCAAGACCAGAATAGTCTTGCAGAGGGCAAAACTTTGAGGTAAAGAATGTTCCTAAGGATTAATCTTACCATTCCATTCTGCCTTACACTTTAACACAATTTACAACTACAGCTTCCTCCCAGATAAGTTATCTAATATTTATTTTATTCAAATACCACCATCATGGCTCCCCACCAATATGTTTAAGGAATGCCATATCAGAAATAAGACAAACAAATAAAAAAAATTAAGAAAAATAAAATCTTTGAAAATATAAACCTAGAGGATGGATAGAAGAGAGGTACACACACACACACACACACACACACAAAAACCCCCCAAACCAAGCACAGAGGAAAAACAAAATAAAGAGTACACAAGATGGAAAGAGTTTGTGAAAAACAGGCTTAGATTCTTAAGTAGAGTTAAGGACTTGCTCCACATTCACTTATACATCTTATGTGTCTTAATATTACAAATCTAACGCATAACAATTCAAAATCTTAAAAAAAACCCCCAAACCAAAAAAACCCAACAACAATTAGCAACCAAAAATACAAAAGAAAAAACCCACTAAACACATAAAATGTTTATGACCTGTTAACTCAATGACCTACTAGCTTGAATTATAACTATATCAATATAACACAAGTGGAATTGAAAAAAAAAATTTCTTAGTATACTCCCAAGCCTTTTCTTTAGACCCAGGCAGCAAATGCAAACCATCAACAGCTATCCTTCATTTTTTCAGTGAATCTATTATTACTGTTGGCTTCTCTTTTCCTCCTGATGAGTCCCTACTCTTTTGTCTGCTATTTCTCCCTTTCAACAATTCCTTCATAGTCCCAAAATGTTGAATTTTACTGTCATGGAGTGAGGAGAGCAGTACTCCACTAAAGGTAGAAATGTGTCCGAGCATCAGTAGTTAAGATGAGGCTCAGAAACACACTAGAATACAGACAGAACTTCTTTAAAAGATACCAAATCATTTTAGTAAGATTACACTATCTCAAAATACAATGGTTTTGGTATAACCTGCCAAAACCATAATGCAGCTATGCACAAGCTGAATATTATGAAAAGCATGGGATATATTTTGTTGGAGGGCTAGGAAAAAGAAAATAGCAATGGCATTATCAGATTTAAATGAAAATCTTTGGTAAAGTCTGAAGCAAGACCTGTGATTTACCTTGTAAATCAAACTAGCAATTAAGGCTTAAGATTCTGTTTGTTATCATTACCAACAAAAGTCATTAACCCTTTTTTGCTGGGGAACTTGGGTTCAATAAGGACTTAGATGGCACAAGTGGAATCCCCCAAAAACATTACTGTTCAAAAGAGTATGATCTCCAGCAAAAATACACTGGACATAGAATACACGGTGATTGTCATTCAGTTACCATGCTTTTTCATACAGTGTAAAAGAAGCACTTTATGTACACTAGTTGCATATTCAATTTAGAAAAGACATAGTGTTTTACCCTAAAATAGGAAATGTTAAGAGTTACAGCCTTTTATTTATACTGCAGCAGTTCTGCAGCACTGTTTTAAAATCCTGACTATATGAAAAATGTACAGTTTTTTATATAATTTTGCACACTTCAATCACAAGTTTCCACACATTATATAGCAAACTACTTGTTAAATTTAGACTAGTAAAAATAAAACTGATGTGTTCTTACTTCCTTTGTATGCTTTTTTTTGATTCAGAATTAATTTGTTTCTTTAAGAGATTCACATTCTTAAAAAAAAATTCAAACAGAAATAGCAATGGCTTAGAGTTAGTATAGACCTACTATTCCTTCTAATATTTATTATTACGCCTGAATAGCTGTAGGAACTACTAAAGATTAGAAATGTATGCACTAAGTTGAATCAAGATAAATTTAAGATATAAGACCTTGCCTTATAACTTCTACAAAATACAAACCAGAAAGTATCTTACAAAGCAAACAAACATAGAAAAGGTTGACAAATCAAAAAACCTGTCTGCTTAGAATTTACTTAATTGTTCGTTCTTACCTTCTGTGCTTAATCCAGGACTTGAAGTGAATTTTGCTACATCGACAATCTTTACTGCAAACTGTTGCCCTGTTTCCCTGTTGATACATCGCCGTACAACACTGAATGGACCCCTGAAACACATACACAGAAAACAGCAATAAATAAGCCATTCTCTTTTATGCATTGAGCTACAATTCCGTTATTACTAAACAAAGTTTAGATTCCAACATTCAAGTGTAGCATTTACACAGAAGCTTATACGTCTCATCCTTGCTGCCCATTAAATCAAAATTAATAATTTTAACTACAGACTAGTGTAAAGAAGACCAAATGAGTTTTGTATTTTCCTATATTAAAGTTGTATTATCTTACCCTGCCGCCTGAGAAAGTCTATACTCTTAGAAACCTTATGTAATATATTGACATTATTATTAAATTTTAAGTGGACTTTATTTTGATTCATAATCCAAATAGCGGGAAAAAAAAATTGAGAAAGACATTCTTGCTTTCAGTCTATAGCTAGAGTTTAGAAATTACTATTTGAAACAACTGAAAGGATATTCCTTCAAAACAATGATAAGAGTAACAGAATTGTTGAGTCATGCTGTTTGGTTTTGTTTGTTTGTTTTACACAAACTAGGTTTATTTTAAGCTTATTTGACATGACTAGATATAAACAACCTCCATTATGATACTTCAAAATTTCACAAAAGCTTATAAATTTCTCTCATCTATGGCACTTAAAGAACGTCCACGAAAGTTACAGATAAAAAGATTTATTAAAATTAGTTCAGACAGATGTTAGTATTGCACTCGACTAATAAAAACCTAGTTATTTTTCAAAATTGAAATTACATTTGCCAAAACACAAGTTAGAACAATGGCAACCTTTTAAAAACCATCACCACCAATATGCATTTTTGGAAGCTTCTTTCAGTAGATGATTTAAGTCCTTGGTGCCTTGACTTAAAATATGAAATCTTCCATCCAATATTAACAACAAATAATACAATCAGATAATTATGGTAGGTCAAGCTTTCAAACATGAAAAATTAATAGGTTATGAAAACAGAATAGGATTGTTTCAAGACTGCAATAGTTGTGGCAAATCAATCCTTTTTTACTGCTACTTATTTAATGACTGACATGATAGTTCTAAAGAAATCCATTCAAAAAGATGTAAGGGAAAATTTGAGGATGGAAAATGCCTTTGTTCAGAAGTTAATCTATTGAGTGAACATTCACCTGCTGAGTGAAATAAATTCTTAAATATAGCTTAAAAGATAAATTCTTCCATTCAAGCAGTGAACTGGAAGTTAGCTTACAAGTTTCTGAGCAATGAGATTGCAAAGCAACACAATTCTCAAAATAAAAGGTTCCCTGAAAAGGGAGAAATGTCCCTCTGAGGGCACTTACAAACCTTTATAACTGGCTTTTGATATTCCTTTACATACCAGATGATTCAAAGTATTTACTTCATCACACTACCAAACCTGTACTCCCATAGCTAAAATCCAATTTTTGTACTCTTTAAACAACATACTTGCCAAGATTTCTTGAAATAGGATCATTTCTGACACAGAACAGGAATACCAAAACCAGCCAATGAATCACAATCTAAACATTTACAAACAAGGAAAGTATTTATTAGCACAGCTATATACATGTGAATTACACTGATGTGCTCAAACAGAACTAACTATACAAGAAAACGCATGGGTTTTTTTCCTCTTTCCTTGCTCCTAACATACAATGAAATCCTCCCTACTGATGGCTATTTTCTCCTCTGAATCCACACTCCACTATTGTTCAGTATATGGTCTTTTACCAACAGTTACCACAGGTATTTTTAAAAGATGTTCAATTAAGACTCTAATACATAGAAATCCACTTACATCTGTAAATGCAAAAGGCTCAACTGACTTCATTTGGCATCGGAAGGCCTACAACTATTGACTTGGAATCCTCCCCCCACATTTCAAAAAGTAATCTTTTATTAAAAAGTCCCATTTTATATAGATCATTGTCACCTTCTTATCCCAAGTCTCTGCTTACTGTTTTAGCATCTGTCAAAGTAAAATTGCTTTAAAATACTATAAACACATTTATATTATGGTAATTTAAAAACATTTCAAAACCTAAACCACAGCTTTGGAATAACATTGGCAATACTCGTTTTCATTCATAATTGCCACAAATTACTAGAAACCAAATGTATTTCATTAAAATGATCCTTTTTCTTTTCATTCTCATTGTTTTTTCTACACACAAAGCCTTTCTGAAGACATTAAACAATGCTTTTAACATAATCTGTTACAGAATGGTAGATTACTAGAGCGTAGAGATGCCTGACAAGGCCATATCCTTACTTATAGGTAGACCCCTGACTTTTGTTCATTCACATAAACTCCATGAATATAAGTATTTCTTGCTGTTGACCAACCTACTT
The DNA here is from genome assembly GCF_026419915.1 of Harpia harpyja. Classification (NCBI taxonomy): domain Eukaryota; kingdom Metazoa; phylum Chordata; class Aves; order Accipitriformes; family Accipitridae; genus Harpia; species Harpia harpyja. Next base: position 9,759,460 of record NC_068947.1, read on the forward strand.
CTAGATTTCCTTGTTTCCTCAAGTCTGGGCTGGAGAGCTTGCCCAGCCACCTGAATATGTGTACATACTTCGAGCAGACAAGGAGAGAGAGAGAGAAATCATAAATCAAAAAGGAGCATACAAACTGCAGCTCCAAAAGGGATCAGTCTTGTGGTTACCCCTACCTTTCTCTCTCATAACCATGATTTATTTTTTCTTTCTATTATGTATTAACCTTTTAGAACCCTGACTTCAGTGATTTGCTTCCTGCATATTAAGTCTGGGACAAAAAAATTAAGCATTTTATTCAGTTCTGTAACAGAGAGGGTACAAGAAACATCTGTACAGTCTCAACTTTTATGGCCATACTGAAATTTAGCTATGTTTTTAACAGAGCCTTCTCTACATAGAATGAGGAATGCCAAAGACTCTTAAGTAAATCAAAGGTGCTGTAAAGCACAGAAATCAAGAATTCAGTGATGCCTACAATGAACTCATTCTATTAAAAACCCACACCAATTTAGAGTTTCATATAGAAATAGAAAGATTTTTAAACATAACCTGAAGATTCAGCTGTTTACAAGCCTTAGATTTCCAGCTTTTTCAAAACTAGCGCTCTCATATTCAAGCCACAGACAGCCTCAAAATAGTATATGTTATGACAATACATTAGATGAATACGTTCCACGACAATAGCAGCACAATAAAGGCTTGAATTTTCCAATTTTACATAATTTTAAAACACCCATGAGAGGTGCCCTCATCAATTAAGCAGACACCATTGCTTCCACGTGCCAAGTAACAGAAAGGAACTTTTAAATAAATTAAGGTTGCAGTTAGCTTTTTGACTTTTTCCTCATAGCTGCAATGACACACAGCAATTTTACAAATAAAGTTATAATAGCCCATGATGATACTGTCTAATCTGAGTCAGAAAACAAAAATCCATGCTTCCTAACACAGTAGTTTCAAACCTTATTTGGAAGTTAAGTCACAAAAGTCTTTCAGGTCACCCTCAGTCTCAGCACTAAAATCACACTCAGTCAGGAGAAGGACTACAGTATTTCATCTCTGAAGTGAGACAAGGAGCTATTCAACAGTTGTGTCTGCCACTGGGGAAACATGTATCACATCCTCACTAAATGACAATTTCTATAGCTCATTTTACTAACCCTGCAGCTTGAATTATACAGATCTAAAATACAGAGGTGATGCAGATAGGGGAAGGAATAACTGTAACACTAGATACAGATCATCAAAACTGTTATCCATAGATCAGAGTACTTATTTGTTTACTTATTAAAACAGAAGAACTGAGTTAAGTTGCATAGTAAGACTGCATCTTGTAACAGTCATGCAAACTAAAATTATAATGTAATATGTTTTATATTTCATTTCTCTCTGTGCTACCCTTAACATAGCTGCTGAGATACATAAATCTTTGGTTTCAGAGCTATCCTCCCACCTCCCCTCAAGCTTTCAAAATCTTTCACTGCAGTTAGGATGCACACAACAGACTACACTAGCTCAAAGTATGAGAATCATTAAAATATGCAAGTAGTAAGGACAGATTATTTTTTCACTGATATTTTGTCAACATTGGCAGCAGCACATTCCAACACCTGCAATACTTTGAGTCCCACCAGCAATGCATACCAAAAAGCAAAATGTATTTTCTTAAAATGAATTTGGGATGCATGCTGATTTTTGCTGTCTACTGCAGATGGAAATCAAGTATTACAATACATTATTAAGGAGGTTATTGATTACATGTAGGCATGTAGGCCATAAAAAAAAGTGGGTAAGAATGCTGAAGAGGTGCCTCATAACCAGTTATTTTCATGATTCCAAAATTTTGAGTAAGCAGGGCAGGTCCTGATGTAACCTTAACCCTAGTGAAATGATTCTCTGGTGATTAGCTTTACTGTCTAGCACAGAACAGTTAATTTTATATCAGCTAGACACAAACTTGAAGGAAATCAATTATTAATTACTCTCTCCTTCAGGAATACACCACTTGAATTAGAATAAAATCCTAAAAATTTGAGACCATCAAAGACTTTTATATCATATCCTTCACTTTAAATTATTTTATTTAGTGTATGTCATTAGGACTTCAAGGATAAAGAAGCTGATATTTTGCAAGCTTTATTTTTTTTATACTAGAATCTTGTTGGTTTACCTGTCTGTTCTGCTTCCTTTCCCCTTTCCTCCAATCCATGTTGGTGTGCAAGAATGAGAACTGGTTGTGATTAAAATATACCTTGCTGGTTCATAACAACCACAAATACTCGCAACCAGTAACTACAGCCTGTTCCCTTCGCGTGTCCTGAATGAACTGAGCTGACCTGTGGGAATGGAGTTCCTACTGACAGATGTTATAAAGACACTTTCTGAACCTCTATGCTTCAGAGCCCCCAAACTTGAGGTTTGAAGTCATTTTCATATCAGATCACCAAGAATTTGCTCAACACCTCTCTCAAGTGAGTTACAATTTTTTGAGGAATTTAATATAAACCAATGCATTTTGGCTCTCAAATTCAGTTTCATTAATTTAAGTTTGGAAAAAAAAAAGGTAAGAAACACAAGTTGAACATTTTGTCAGTAAAACCAACAACAGCGAACAACATCTCTTCCAATGAACAGAGTGCTCCTTTAAAAATGAGCTTCCATTTAGAAGTACAAGGCCTTAGATTCCTTTTCCTTATTTAACAGGGCTTAACTATCAAGAATTTGAAACATACCTTTATTCAACATTTTAAATGGAAGATCAGTGTTTCCTAAAAAGATTATGTCAGTTTGTTGCATTAAGATAGTTTAAACATATACAGATAAAGTCACATAAGAAGAGACATATATACCCAGATTTTTTTTTCTTTTAATTTTTCTTTTTTTAAAGGCTATGCATTTGCTTACCTAAGCAGCAGTCAACACTGCTTTGTACTAATGTGGTTAATACTTCCAAAACGACTGTATCCAAATTGACAAATATTGTTGGAAAGGAAGCAAATTACAACCACGTTTTAAAGAGATAGATCTCTTTCCCTCTTCAATCATCCATGTCATTTATAATATATTCTTGTTCTTTAATTTTCCCTTTGATTGAAGTGAACCTCTTTTGAAAATTAAGTATTTCCAAGATTAATTAAACCTGCAATTAGTCACTATATCAGCCATTTGCACATGGAACTGCAGCCTAAAACAGTGATTGAACCTCTCTGTGAGCTAGCACATTGGATTAGATGGCATCCACATTTAAAAAGCCTTCACTGGCAATGTTGGGTACACATTTTTTGTTATATTTTCAAAATAAAGCTTAAAATACAGCATTATTATGACTGTGGCACAGAAGAACATTTGGGTTGAAGATCTGATACTTCTTTAGAAAATTAGATATCCCAGTACAAGTCACAAAACTGAGTTCCCAAGCAGGAACATTTCTATCACAATTATGCTTCAACAGTTCACATCTTCAAAATCAAGCCTGTGTTTTAACTCAGTTTTAGGATAAAACATACAAAGAAAAAAGCACAAGACAGCAGTTCACTGGATCTCAGCCCAATATGAATACATACTTTCTAATATTAATCCAACAGAAAAAAGAATATACAGAGTACCAAAGCTGTGGTTCTAAGGTAGGAAAAAAACCCCAACAACTCAGAAGTCTTCCTTCACCTTCACGATCATTTTTATGAGACATGCTTACTTAAACACCTTAGAAAGTACTGAATCATAGTGTTTACATAATATTTAAATACAACGCATATTTTCTAATGATTTTGTAAATAATGAAATAACTGGAGAAAGGCTACTGAGTAAAGTGGTAGGGTTTGAAACAGGTCATTTAAAAACATTGAAACTAAAGTTAAGAAAAGATTTGGAAATGGCGGTTTTCTTTTCAAATAATAGGTTTTAAATAATTTAAAAAATATTAGCTAAGTAATAAAATATGATTTATAAGAAATTACTCTTACAGCTTAAAAATAGTCAACTACTGTCTATTTTAAAGGCTAAGCAAGCTTTTATACATAGGAACAAAAACTTCAGGGAAAACACCTGTCAAAAAAACCTAGAGTAACTTAAACTTCAGTTATTCAACATATAAATACCTGATGGGGGGTGAGGGTGGGGAAACATGCTCAAAAAAGCATAGTCCTATCAATGCAGTGCACTATAGGAGCTAATTAGACATCCAGCATGACCTTATCACTCAGTATTTCTACTGTAGAGCTCAGTGCAACTCCAGTCAGAAGCAGTGGTTGCTAGTGTGGACCAGAAACCCAGTTTGGTCCTCCGTCCAACCTACTGCCCTTCCAGCAGTGTCCCCTCATTGCAGTGTTATTAGAACCCATTTTTTCAGCCCTCCTCAAAGCCTTGTCTGACACAGAAAGGGAAGAAATGAAAACTAAAATTGAAAAGACCACCACACAATCACGTTCAGTGCTAAAACACTGGCAGAGCTACCCCAGAGAAAAAAAAAAGAGGAGACAAAAGGAGCTTCAAGCCTTTTTTCCCTTTTTTTTTTCTTAACCATTTCTTTCCTTCCACAGGAAACTACAGAACGAGTAGCCACTCCAGTGCTTGTGAAAGGGAAACACTCCCCAAGAAAACCTTAGGATATGCTTAGAATTTATGCAACGTACTGAAAAAAAATTTACTTTCAATTTTAGGATTTTCTGGTACAATTCAGAAGCTTGTTTACATGTTTTTGTCACTATAAAAGCAGAACACTGGCAGAAAGAGATCTCTTCTGCTATCCTGTCTTTCCTATCTCCAACCTGCAAGCGTGATAAGCTATCCTTAACTGATCTGTAACCTCTATCAACAGAAATGGTAAGTTTGTGGCCTGATTTTTCTTCTTATCAAGCAAAAAGCAAGAATGAATTTATCAGTCATTCTACATTTTAACGTATGAGGTGTCTATCTACCAAGTCTCTTAGGCATACATATGCTATAAACAGATGCTGATATGGAAAAATATCTTTAATGTATCTGTAGTTTGTAAACAACTCATATTTTACATTGACTGGCTGGGATATTGAGGGGACAGGAAAGAAAGAACATTGAGATAAGATGCTCACTAGATTCTCTATTCTATTACCATGAAATAAAAATTTCAGCACCAGTCACAAACAACATTCTTCACATGCAAGCTATTCAGAAAATATTTTTATGTTCACATATACTACAACACCCTTCATTTTCAGAATTCCATAATTATCTGTTAGCACTGACTTTATCCTTGTAAATTCTCACATTTTATTCATAGACTTATAGAAGAATTTAGGCTGGAGGGTACGTCTGAAGGGACATGCTTAATAAATTTTGTCAGAACATGTACTTGTTGCTATCCTATCAAAAACAATACTACCATACCACGTTAGGTTTTTTTTTTTCCAAAGAAAACAGCAGAAACTACCTCGCCCTCTGAAAACAACCATTTACAAATAATTTTTCAACTCAGCATACAGAGAAGCAAATTCTGCTTCCAGTAATTATTGTAGTAATAGGTTTCATGGTCTAAAAAGAGTTGGTCTGAAAGCTGCAGCCATAGCAGGTATAGTAATAGCAAGCGTACTTTGTTAAGACCTATACACTTTTTGGAACAAGATCAGACATTAGCTGCTGGGTGGCTTTCCGAGGGGCATGCTTCCACAGGAAGGGCCACATACAGAATATTACAGAACATCATTTCAAGTTCATGTTTGGATGATACTGAAGTATGATGACTGTTTTAAACAGAAGCAATAGCTATTGACATAGAACAGCTCTTTCAAGAGACTGTCCTCAGATCTCCCTTTACATCCTATTTTTCAACTCATTAAAGGTCATTTGCAAGAGAAGGGTCAAGACCTCAAATCTGAGTAACTCTTAAATAGCCTTCTTACAGAGTTCAGGCTCTTGGCTCTATGGATTCCATTTTTAGCTCATTTCTTCCTTCATAATCTGTTTCCAATGATTCACTACTCATTTGCTGTTGCTGCAAGATTAGATATTGGACACTATTTTCACTTTCCTAAATCAGTACATAGGTTTAAAATGCTATGCTAGCAGCCTCAGTCTTCAAGAAAGTGACTGATTACATGTCCCATTTCCAGATGGATGAAAGAAGGAACAAAAATTTATTTCTAAGGCATGTATGTACTAAGCACACAGGTAAATTATGACATTCTCTTAACTGAGATATAAATAATTACAAGCGTCTCAGAAAATGGTGCTATTTTTTTAACTGTTGGTGAGAAAGAAGAATGAAAATTGGTTTGTTAAGCTGAGATGAAACATCCTGTCCCCTCACCAGTAAAGAACTCAAGAAACTGATGACTAATATAACTCTCCTCTCTCTCTCTGGTTCATCTTAAGGTAGGTGAGAATCCACATCTCATGCAGGAAGGGATTTTTGGTGGGTAGAGACTGGTAATCAAAGCACACAACCTACTTCTTGAACATGAGAAGGGGGAAATAGCTTTGTTCACTGACAAATTCCCACTGGAAATACTGCAATAAAAGCACAGAATCAAAATCCCCCAAATTTTATTTTTATGCTCTAACATTCTGTAACACTTCACAGAAAAATACAACACACCAGCAGCTGAATCAAGAGCATCAGTTCAAAAGTGTTCAGAAAAACTGATGCTGTTCTCCTAACAGACTCCTTTAAAATCTGACCAAATCTTTTTTCCCTTTCTCTTCCCTGTGAATAAAGACCTAGTGCGCAGGATCAGGAGGCAGCGAAGGAAATCTGGAAAAAAAAAATCTAAAACTACATTAGGTATGAAATCATTCAACAGTGAGAAGACAAGCAGCAAGAATGAACAAATGTGTTAAAAAGAGCACTTCAATCACAGGAACAAAAGGGAGTATATTAAAAATAATAGCTTTGACTCCGAAAAAATAGAGAAAGGTTGTAGAGTATCTTTAGTCTCATCAGCTAGAGACAATGATCATTACTTTTCTCTTTTCCCATTCAGAGGACCCTTTTATCCCATTCATGTATTAACACAGCCTTGTTCCATCTCAGGCTGTGGCTTCACCAGCATTTCTTCAGCAGTGGTACTGGCCAAACCAGCAACCCTTCTAGCTATTGTGTCCTCCTGAAACAGCTTTGGCATGGTTACACTGAAGCAAGCCAAAGAAGAAAAAAAACCCCACCCAAATACACCCCACAAACCACTTCTCCCTTTTTCTACTGTATTACTCTTCATCCAGAGCAGTTGCTTGATTTGGCTTAAAGTACAGCTATGCAAAAAGCTGTTTCAAGACAGTCAAAACCAGGAACAAATGGCTAGGACACAGGGGGTGCTTATGCAGCACTGCTGCTAAAAGTGAATCTAGTCTGAGACCACAATGATTTTTCATACAGTCCTACAGCCACCTGTAGGACCTGCACCAATATAGCATATGTGCACTCATGCAATGAAGCGAATGAACTCATCTGAGAAAGTCTTAGGTAAATCCACGTATAGCTGGCTCCACTGTGCAGTTTGTCTTGCAACTACAAGTGCTTTCAATAACACATAGCACATAGAGCAAGATGAGAAAGAAGAATGGGGAATATGTCAGCCACCACTGTTGCAAAAAATTCCTTCATGAGATTACAGCCTCAGGTGAACTTACATATGCTAAATGCTCCCTACATCATCTCTCCGTCCTGCACGGTGGTTCTATTTTTAAATTTCCACTTTAAGATTATTAATGTCCACTTTATATCTATTAGTCCTGCTAACAAAACTGAGCTTACATACTACTTCCTCTTGTCTCTCTCACTCACAGATTTTACCAAGCCTAACAAAATACAATTTTTTAATGATGGGCTCTCTCATTTCAGAATCTCTTCCCTGCATCTGTTCCAATTTCAGTTTTTCTTAACAAAAGCAACCAGAACTGTGAGTAGTACTCCAGACAAGGTCTTAGCAAAAGTTTGCACAATGTTAACTATACTTTCTTCTCTGCTGGAAATACTGTGCCTGGTAGAATCCTGTACTTGCCTTCTCGACACGCACATCATATAGCCACCTAATATAGTTACATTCTTCGCCTCAGTTGTTTCCAACCAGCCAGCCTTTGCCTACCCCAAAGCCTGTTCCTAGTTTTTCCATTCTCAAGTGGTGGATCCTGTATTTAGAAGTTCATAATTTCCACTACTAAAGTCCTTGGGTTTTTTTTTCCTTTCTGGATGATGTCCAGATCCTCCTCTGCAGCACTAATCCTCAAATGTTGCATCAAAAAAAGCATAGTTTAACCAGTACATTTCAATTTAGTCTTTTTTTTCTTTTAAAATAACCTAGCAGACAACTAATCCAAAACTGCCCAATGACAAACCTTCACTTTTTTCCACTATTTCCTCTTTGAATGCCCCATTCTAATTTCTTCTTTAGTCCAATACAGAATACTTCACATTTATCATATTGTAATATTTTTGTTTGTTTTAAAGAAACCAGCAACCCAAATTAGAGGAGGGAAGTGAGAGGGAAGCACTAGCAGATCTGACTGATAGAAGGGGTTTTCTCATTGCTCAGAATACACCACCACTAACTCAGCTGCCCCAACACTACTGTGTTACACAAATCAGAAGTTCCTACATGTTCATGACAATAGAGAAAGGTACACTTAACTTGCATGGGCTACTACAGAAGTAGAGAAGAAACTTCACATTTTTTTATGGAAATAACCTCATTTAAGTACTGTTATTATGTCTGTGATAACATGACAGTTCTTCAAAACTGAAAATGTATCATCTTTATACTGCAATATATGCAAAAGGTTCAGAAATTCTTTGAGGGCCTCTCTCTTCCCCATATCTGACTAACAACAAACCTCCCATTTAATTTGCTACCACTACACAATAGTTAAGTCTCAAACTTGAAACATAGCAATGGTCAAACAAAACAATGTTTTTAAGACACACACATATACAAGAAATCGGTATCTCCCACAAAACCGGTACCTGAATCTAAACAGAATTTATTCTGGTAATCAGTTCAATCAAAATTGCTTCCTGTATAGCTCAATATTTAAATTTTGCTTAAAACCCAAACAAACAAAGAAACAATTCAGTTCAGTTTAGCTGTCACTTAAAATCATAGCCTCAGGGACATTTCTGTGTGCATACCAATTCACAAGACCCTTTGGAACCAACACAGAGAAGTTACTGAGGAAATGGAGAGAGACCAAGTTTCTAAGTGAGAAAGTTCTCTGGAGCGGCACTGATCAGTAAAGCTAAATTATCTGAAGAATCTTGATCCAGACAGACAGCTTCCTGTACTTCTTACAGTAGTTTGGCCTCTGAAATGCCAAACACCTTCATGTGTTAGGAAAATTAAAAGTATCCTGAAAAGAAAGTGTCTTCTGTGTCTCAAAAGTATGCAGATCAGTATTAAATTCCATAAGTTGTCATCAAGACCATGTATGAAGTGAAGGAAAACATAAATACTTGAGGTTTTCTTTTAAAGATGTTGGAAGACTTCCGATATTTCAGAAATCAATTTATGACTCAAATCATCAGCCTTTAGGGTGATACATAACGTTTTAAATTACGGAAGGATTATGGGATTTATTAAGAACATTCATCTGAATATTGGGAAAAAAATTCCTGGTTGTGATATTTACAGAAGGTTGTTGAATTCTCTCTCCAGGGGAAAAATGACTAAATTCTGACCTCTTGAAATCTGAAGCTTTCAACAATATATTGGAATGAAAAATCTGACACAGAGAAGATAAGAACACTTAGTTTCTCTCTTCCATCTGGATCTGTTAGGTTTCTGAACAGTAGTTCCTTGTATTTTTATATATTTAAGGCATATAAACTACTGTTCAAAGTCAGGGTGTTTTGTTTTGGGGTTTGTTTTTTTAAGTACAGATTGCATTTCAACAGCCTCAATGTATCTATGAAAAAAACACTAGCCTATACCATTTCTACTAGTTCAGCCTTTTTCTAAACTTTAAACAAGTTACTTTTTAGTAGTTTATTTAGAAATGTCATCTCGCTAACTTCAAAAATTAAAGATGTCTTGGAAAAAGCTAATGCAGCTACAAGAAAAACATTTAAAACTAAATAGGGCTATTCACCTTACTAAATATTTGGAAGGTATATTGTTACATAAGTATAGTAGGAAAATGAACCACTGTTGTTTGTAAAAAGTAATAAATACACTAAGTATTTAAGCATGAGATACCAGTTTCCTGTAAAACAATTGTTCATGAATTTTAAATTAAACTCTCTTCTTCATGTGTTAATTTAAAGGTCTCTCCTTAGTATGATTGTGTCATTAGAAAGACTCTACCATACAAAATATCTCATATTAACTAGAGGAATTTTATTCCTATATGAACTATAATCACCTACAAGACAATTATTAGTACACATACAGCATAATGTATTGTATTATCATTTCACAATTTCTTTTTTAAAAAAGCCACATTATTTTTTCCAATTGCTAAACATTGAATAGAACTGTTAACAACCTGAAACTAAATGTAAAGCCTTTACTTAAAAGCTACATTTAATATTTTTCTTTTTTTTTTGTTATAAAAAAGGAAAAGCTGCCTGGATCAATTTCCCAGTCAGCTCTGAGACACAGTTGTGCTAAAGATTGTGCCAGTGCCTATGTGAAGATAGCACAGGGGTGCTAGCAACCTGCCAGGAGACAACTAGGTTTTTAGTACTGCTTTTTTGAAAAGATCAAACAACAAATTATTTCCGGAACTATGAAATTAGCAGGAATCAGAGGACTGACTCCATCTCTGCATGATCATGTAAGGTACACACACTGAAAGACTCCACAATCCTGCAAGTGATTATTTGACCTTTGGGACACTGACAAAAATAGGAAGTTGAATTCATGGTCCAGGTCAGGAGCAGCTGACATTTCACCAGTTTCCAGCTGCCCTTTATTTTTTTCACGGACTGAATAATGAAATGAGGCAGATGAGCAAAACCTTGGGTCCAAGAGTAGATCTCAGTTTGTTTCCTTACATATTCTCACACCAACAAGCAAAAAGTCAAAGTATTCTTTCAATTACGTCACTCTAAATTCAAATCAAACTAAAAGTGATTTCAACTGCAATGATAAATGCTGTGGTCCCCCATTTGGACCACAGAATCAAAGTCATTCCCTAAATTACTGTCTCAAAGCACCAAATCACCTGGGCACTGATGATCTTAAAAAAAATAAAATAAAATATAAAACCCCAGCAACATTGGTAGAAGTCCTAAAAAAGAATTAGGAGACTGTTCAGTAAGAAACTTGCTGCTGCCTATTTGAGGCATTCCCAAGCTTAGCTTGCTTGGCTGCCCCAAGTAGCTGGTGGCAGCTGCTACTGCTGTCACCAGAAAAGAGCCCCAGCAGTAGAAATGCAGCTTCCAGCTTTGTTCTACATACATACGAAGGAGTAAGCACATATCTACACCAACTTCCCTGTCTTTAAAAAAAACCAAAAAAACAAAACCAGAGAATTTAGCTACTACTATGGTTTGAATAATGGCACAACCTCAGAGCTATGAAGAATCCCAAGTATTCAAACAGCGAGGTCACAAATTTGAACAAAACTAGGACTTAAAACTGCCAATTGCTTTTGGACTAAATGTATGAACATGTGCTATGGAACCCTACCATAGCACCCTCCTGCTTTATACTAGAAATTTCATTGTAAATTTAAGTCTAACCATATTTTTAGATGAATTAAGGATATACAAAACAGAGCCAGAAGTTAACTGCTAAGAAAGGCAACATTTAGGAAAAAGCGAATGAGGAGAAAAGCACTGGCAGTTGAGGATGAGGGAAAGGGAAATGGGAAGAAATCAAATTATCATCCTATTTTTTCTTCATTATGCTTGAAATATGCTTCATATTATGTCAAAATAATTTAAATAGAGAGAAAAAGAGAAAGAGAAGTGCTATAGATTGCAGAGAATACAGAGAGTATTGCTCAACCACAGAAAGCAACTTCCCGTTGGCAGGGTTTTCAAATAACTGTACAACTCTACTTGTAAAGATGTAAAAATATAAATACCTGACACCCAATACTTTAGGTGAAACATGTACAAGTGAAAACAAAAACCCAACCAAAAACAACCCCCAAAACTTTAATGAAAGCTTATGATGGTATTTATTCCCTTCAAACATCCATCCAGCAGTTTTTGAGTCATAATAACCGGGCAGCTGGTTATGCAGTTGAAGTTGGCAACAAGGATTTATTTGGCTTTTAGGAGCATGTGATCCTCTTTGAGGACCAAGGACTGCTAGGAAGTGACAGATTCCGCCCAAAGGCAGCAAAAAGCATTTTTGCCAACAAGGTGGTCATCCTGGTAAAGGAGAGCTTTACACTAGGAATGACAGGGGAGGGAAATGAGGACCAAAGTGAGGGGGGTGATACGGACAGCAGAGACCTTGTAATGACCGATTTCAAGCTTAATAAATAAGGAAGGACGTACAGGACAGCACAGGGACAGCTCTCATACCTCTTCTGGGAAATCAGCATAACTAGGTGACTTTCTGAAGTGCCTGTACAATAACTCATGCCACATGGGGAATTAACATGAAGAGTCAGAGGTCTGTGTGCAAGTGCAGGGCTACAGTGTCATTTGGTTCACAAAACCATGGTGGACTGGCTCACACAACTGGAGTGCTGCAATGGGTGGGTATAAGGCTTTAGAAAGGACAGGCTGGCACAGTAAGGAGGGGGACTTGCTCTTTATGTAAGAGAGCAGCTTTATGTATGGAGCTCTGCCTTAGGACTGGTGAGGAGTCAGGTGAGAGACTATGGGTCAGGATTAGCATATAACCAATATGGGAGACATTGTGGTGGGTGTCTGCTACAGACTGCCTGGTCAGGAAAATGCAGAATCATAGAATGGTTTGGGTTGGAAGGGACCTTTAAAGATCATCTAAGTCCACCACCCTGCCATGGGCAGGGACACCTTCCACTAGACCAGGTTGCTCAAAGCCCCATCCAACCTGGCCTTGAATAACCCCAGTGATGGGGCACCCACAACCCCTCTGGGCAGCCTGTTCCAGTGTCTCACCACCATCATCATAAGGAATTTCTTCCTTATGTCCAATCTAAACCTACTCTCTTTCAGTTTAAAACCGTTGCACCTTCTCTTGTCACTACAGGCCTTGGTAAAAAGTCTCTCTCCATCTTTCTTGTAAGCCCCTTTTATATATTGAAAGACTGCAATAAAGTCTCCCTGGAGCCCTCTCTTCTCCAGGCTGAACAACCCCAACTCTCTCAGCCTTTCTTCTTAGCAGAGGTGTTGCAGCACTCATAATTTTCACGGCCCTCCTCTGGACTCACTCCAACAGGTCTATGTCTTTCTTGTGCTGGGAACCCCAGAATGGGATGCAGTACTCCAGGTGGGGTCCCATGAGAGCAGAGTAGAGGGCGAGAATCACTTCCCTTGACCTGCTGGCCACATTTCTTTTTATGCAGTCCAGAATATGACTGGCTTTTTGGGCTGCCAGCACACATTGCCAGCTCACGTCCAGTTTTTTGTCCACCAGTATCCCCAAGTCCTTCTCTGCAGGGCTGCTCTCAACCCATTCATCTCCCAGTTTGTACTGATACCAGGGATTACCTAATTATCTAATATTCCATCCATCAAAACCATATTTCTCCAATTAAGAGGCAAGAATGTTGTGGGGGACTGCATCAAAGGCCTTACAGAAGTCTAGGTAGATGCCATCTGTAGCTTTTCCCTTGTCCGCTGATGCAGTCACTCCATTATAGAAGGCCACTAGATTAGTCAGGCATGACTTGGCCTTGGTAAAGCCATGTTGTTTGTCTCTAATCACCTCCCTGCCTTCTGTATGTTTTGACACGTCCTCCAGGAGGTTCTATTCAATGAAGCAGATGAGGTCTTTTTCAGAGAACTGGAAGAAGCCTCATGTATACAGGCCCTGGTTCTCCTGGTGGACTTTAAACACCCCAATATCTGCTGGAGGCACAAAACAGCAGGGTGCATGCAATCCAGCAGGTTTCTGGAGTACATCAAATGGAATACAACTTCCTGACACACATGGTTGAGGAACCAATGAGGGGAGATGGTCTATTGAAACCTCACACTTACAATCAAGGAAGAACTCATAAAGATCAGGGGCAGCCTTTGCTGCAGGACCCTGAGATGGTAGAATTCAGGATCCCAGAAGGAAGGAGCAAGGCAAAAAGTGGTATCACAGCCCTAGACTTTAGCACAGAAATAAGAGCAGGAGAGATATTTTTTGTAGCTTACTAGCACACCTGGCTAGGCATAAAAATCAAAGAATGATGGCAAATACAGAGAAATACAGAGCAACAAAAGAAAAAAACTGATGTCAGAAAGTAGCTTTGACATCTTGCAATACCAGAATTAAAAGGGAATTTTGATCAGGCTGTTTTGTATTTAGGCATTTAGATACAAAATCTACTTGTTCAGATAACTGTCAGAATAAGAGTTTTGCTCATAACTCAGCTGTATATTTTATTTTCCAACTTACTTTAGTGTCTGTGGCATCTCCAGATAAACCTTTATAACAAATTACAGCTTCATTAGAAGCTTAGCAATACCCCTGCAGACAGAAAGTTTATTGGCTGATAGTACTAAACTAAGTTTCACATTAAAACGAACGTGTGGCAACATATCTAGAACAGTGATTCCTGCATACCGTGAGAAATTCTTATACCCAACTCCCTGGCAAAACTGCTATAATATTCAAAACTCACTCAAAATAACAACAATTTCAAGGAGATATCAAAGCTAGATCTAGCCTTTCCATGGAGTTTCAGTTGAGGTAGTTGAATGAGTACATTATTAATAATACAAATTGGCACAGATATACATGATGCCTATATGCACACACAGAGACCTTCCCCCCCATATATATATATATATATACACACACAGAGCTAAAGTGCAGTATGCCAAAGCAATTCCAGTGTATGTTCAAGTCAAATCTTCTGCAAACACTTTTGATATCTAGATTTCTTCTCTGAAAATTAAGTGGATCTGAGACTGCATTACTGAGCCATCATTAAATAGCTCAGATCATTCTTCTATATTTAATTCTACTGGAGTTCTTATTCTGCAAAGCCCAAGTATGCAAGCTAACTCATGGTCATAACAGAAAGTTACCAGATAAGTTATTTCATTCTGAAAAAAAGCATCATTATAAGTTTTAACTTTTCAGTTCCATCCACTCTTAAATAAAATGCAGGTGTCCAAGGTATAAATTTTCACTACCTTAAAGTTACATTTTTTTTAATTATTGTAGCACACCAGCACAAAAACATCTTGTGTAATGGGTCAACAATGAGGCAAAACCCCAATAATTTAAGACCTGATGCTATATTTGATAGTGTTCAGAGGCACTTATCAATAATGTAGTTCCTGATCAGACAACAATTTAATCCTTCCTGTAGAAGTTATAGCTGAGCAAAATTCATCAGTCACAGATCTTAGTTTGCTAAAAGACAGACAAGTGCTCATGTCTATGAAGCACCTCAAGATTTAGCTTCACAGAACAGCAAAAAACAATTCAGCAGGATTGACTTTAATACCTCTTGTCAGCTTGTCAACTGATAAAACCTATTCCATTAGCTGTCCTACATTATTTACTCTTTTCACCTATTAGCTAAAATCAGAGCATTAGTACAAACAGAAGAACAAGGATAGAAATTTTCTTGTTTCTTCAGGAAAGTTAAAAAAATTAAATCCCAGTAAAACTGTAAACTCAGTGCATTACTGAAATTTACCATTCCCCCTGGCAATTACTGCTGTGTAATTCTCAAGAATAACTGTATTTAGCACATGGAAAACTCCACTTCTACAAATCGCAAGCTAAACAGCAACACAAGGAGCCCATGCCAGTTTTGTGAAATCTATTTTCATTATTTATAATAAAGACTGTCTTTACTGTATTTCAGTCAAGCACAGATTTGGATTTTTGGTTAGAATGCACAGTTATGTTCCATCTCCTCTGCTTCCCTATCCATCTTTCACATCTATTGAAAAAGGTTTAGCTTCAGATCACAATCTTACAATAGACAATCCTACACAAATATTTTAATCAATATTTTTATGTTGTGCATCAGATCTTTATCTAGGAACACCAGGCACTGAATTTAAGTTAAAAAAAAAAAAAATCCTCTACAGACAGCAGAAATGAAACAGCAGAATACATTTAGAATACAGACTATTGACAACAGCTGATAGTTATTTAAATCCATAGGCAAGATTTAAAAAAGGTAAATAAAATTAACTGAGTACTGCAGAAGTCTCGTTTCTGAAGTTCTTACAGAACTACTTACAGAGTGTTAAGGGCTTTGAAAATCAGTTATGTTTCTACATTGATATGCATACATATTCACAAGAGCACGCCGTAGGTATGCAATGATATCTGGTATTCATGTTCCCTCTCCCCAGGTAAACCCTTGATATCAGTTACAGAAGAAAATCACAAGGGACACTGCTCCTTCACCTCTTGGTTCTTCAGGAGGCATGAGTGAAATGTAGAGCTATAGAAGTTTGCCATCTAACAACATTAAATAGGAGAATCCCGATTTTTTTTTAAAATTTCTCTAAAAAAACCCAAAACATTTTAAAAGCCACAACATAATCTGCCTAAATTAAGTTTCCAGTTGCTCTACGGAGAGCAAATAAGACCACTTTGGGGGAAGAAAATGGCAGTTTATGGAGTCTGTCATTCAGAATTTAAGCAGTCCTATGATACCAACAGAAAAAGCTCTCTCCTGTGCTTTCATGTATGCTGGGAAAGAAATACAGATATCACAAAGTTACCAATAAAGAGAAAATACAAATGGATGATGCTCCTTTTCTCAGAGCGTTCTACTCTTCTACTGTTTGCAAAAGTTATGTTGAAAGCTATGAAAACAAATAGAGCTGCCTATCCAGCAACAGATTAGTATCTGCTCAGACCTCCTTCGTATTACAAGAGCTTCATAGCAAGCTCTTAAAATTCTTCTCCTCTGTACGGTCATGAAGTTTGACAGAACCATGACAGTTCTTCTGTTATCCGCTTGCTGCACTCAAAACTACCGTATTGTCTAGGAATCTTTAGAAAAAGCTCCTTCAGTAATCGACTAATGTTGCCTTGTTAATGGAGGCACTTCCTATTAGCAAGAGCTATAGTTTCAGTATATGGTTTTTCCTATATATTCTACATATTTGTAACATAATTAAAAAGTTCTTCACAAAAGCTAAATGCTCAAAAAAGTAAAAATCAGAAAAAAATTAGTCACAGGTTACCAACTACAGTTCCTGGAAATGCATTATTTTCAATTTTAAGCTGACTGCTTGCCTTACAGAGAGCATCTTTCTTTGCACCTTAAGATAAACATAGGCCACACCAGAGTGGTTGAACATTACAACCGTGCCTGAAGGACAAAGTTAAATGGCCTTCACAATTCAATATAAGGTGCAAAAACATTCACACTGTATCTGAACAGAAGCCTTTCAATGCTGGCTGCTTTCCCAGGAACCTTCTTTCCCAAGAGCAACCAGAGGACAGGTTACGCATTGGACAGACTGTAGGAGCAGCAGTCTACTAACAGCTGTCAGGGCTCTCTAACCCCTTCTACAACTGTTCTGCCAAACACAGAATGGGGTATTTATAATAAAATGCTGTACTGTCTGTACAGTAGGTTTGACAGCCCTTCACCCCGGTCCCACACATAGGTATTGAAACAGGACAAGGACGCCCCCTTAAGGCAGGAACAAGTTGAGAGAGTCAAGCTGACTGCGAAAGTCAAATTCTCTAGCACATAACTATTCTCCTTCTTCACCATCTCTGCTACACTTTTATTCTTAGCTCTGCCAAGCAACAAGGGTTAAAAAACAAAACCTGATGAAGTTGCAAATCTTCACAGTTCAAACAATTATCAACAAGTTCAACCAAGATTAACACCTGCAGGATATCCAGTTCCTCTCTGGAGAACACCAATCAGTTCTGTGTTGCTTCTGGTGCTTTAAGACACAAGTACTGAACTAGATTACCTGTAAGAAATTTATTTTCATACATGAGATTTTTTTTTAAAAGCTTTTGAAATGTAAGTTCCAGGTTCTGCATGTATCTGCAGCTTTTATCACTACCTTGCCTCTATAACCATCTCTCTTCTGCTGCTAACAAGTGGCTTTTGCAAGCACTGTGCAGAATTTTAGGAAACATAGCTTAAATATTAATAAAACAATTTACGGACAAAGCGTATTTAGCCAATTAGCTATCCAGAAATTACAACAAGAAGGTTATTCCTAGATATGTAATTAGCAAAGCTGAGAATGTAATGCTTATGCATGACTTGGTACTACGATATTTATCAAGACTAAAAAATACACTCTATTTTGTATTATTTAACAATTTTGTACTGACTGCTTCTTTGCACCTAAAATACAGATCATAAGTGCTTTCATTTTATTTGAAAGCATATTTCCTGTCCTCAATGCATCAAATAACATACAGAACACAAACATACTTAAAAAAGGTATAAACATTTTAATACATGCCTTAGTGTAATTTAAATGTAATTAAGGTACCATATTGGGTCAAAACCAAATAGCACCAATTAAAAAAAAACTATTACTTAACATGAATTTGCAGCACAAGCAGAGAACTTTCCATGCTAGACAAGTATGACACAAGCAGATTATTTTGGCCAGACTTCAGTGACTCTTTCCTGTGTTCTACTGCACCTCTGGACCTTTTTCAAAAGCAGAAAACTTGGGGAGACGCCAAAAGTGACTCCAGCTGCCACCTGGACTACAGCTTGACAATTGCTTTAAGATGAACCATTATACAGGTAGTCATCAAATGAGGAAATCCTGTCCTTCCAGGCATGCACTTCTGCCAGGTTTTTTGTATTAGCATTGGCAGTTGTGTGGCCACAGGAGTGAGACAGGTAAAAATGTACCTCGGGAAAAACAACCCATCACAAAGAACTGGGCTTAGATGAGTTGGTTTTCAGTTCTCTTCTGGTCACTGGAAGGATCACGTCTTTCAGAAACATATGTTACTTCAATCAGCTTGAAACAAAGAAATGAAAGCATAAGAGTGCTTGTCAGTGTTAAAGGACAGAAGATTGTTAGCAGAACCTGACAGGTCTTAAAAACATTTGAAGAATCCTATTTGCAAAACAGGTTTGGCTTCTCTTTTATACTGACACTCTTCAATTTTACACAAATTAAAATCACAGCCACTGTTATCACTAAGATTACTCCAGCCAGAAACTTAATTATAAAAGTAAAGCTAAGACCTCACTTGTATGAAAGCAAAATTGACACCCTATGACTTCTGTCAAAAGCTAATTCACTTTTGCTTAAAGTTTAGATGCAAAGAATTAACCTATCATTCAAAACTATTTTTAAAATAGTTGAGAATCACACAATATAAAACCCTGAAACAAAACCTTTTTGCTGTTCCTACAAACAGCGATTAAAATACCCATGAAATCTTAATATGCTTTAGTATGCAATCAGATGATCATAAAAAAAAGCTCTCCAAAACAAGTATTTCATTCTCAATTAGATCATCCACACTGCACTATTGTAGTTATGCAAATTCAGAGGTTATTTTAGGCATAACACCTACCTGAAATAATCTTGCAAGTCACATGCTAAATGCGACAAAAGGAAAATAATTTTAAGTGAGCAGTATTTGGTCAATCTTCCAATATATACTACCACTTAAATAGGTTTCCTAAATGATCTCCTCAAAAACCTTCTTTTAAAGCAGAAGCAACTATTTAAAACAATCCAGTATTACTTTCCACAATTTCAGACCACCTGCATTTTCTACATTTGTTTCCACATTTGCTTTTTAATTCCAAAATGTATTTCACAGGCTGGAAGGGACCTCAGGAGGTCAGCCAGTCCAACATTCCTGCTCAAGCAGGGCCACCTGCAGCACGTTGCCCAGGACTGTGTCCAGGTGGCTTTTGAACATCTCCAAGGATGGAGACTCCACAACCTCTCTGGGCAACCTGTGCCAGGGCTCAGTCCCCCCCACAGTGAAAAAATGTTTCCTGGTGTTCAGACGGAGCCCCTTGTATTTCAGTTTGTGTCCACTGCCTCTGGTCCTGTCACTGGGCACCACTGGGAAGAGCCTGGCTCCATTTTCTTTGCACCCTCCCTTCAGGTATTTGTACGCATCAGTGAGATCCCTCCTGAGCCTTCCCTTCTCCAGGCTAAACAGTCCCAGCTCTCTCAGCCTTTCCTCACAGGACACATGTGCCAGTCCCTTCATCATCTTAGCGGTGGCCCTTTGCTGGACTCTCTCCAGTATGTCCATGTCTTTCTTGTACTGGGGAGCCCAGAACTGGTCCCAGCACTCTGGCTGTGGCCTCACCAGTGCTGAGTAGGGGGCAAGGATCACATCCCTTGAACTGCTGGTAACACTCCTCCTAAGGCAGCCCAGGGTACCGTTAGCCCTTCTTTGCAGCAAGGGCACATTTCTGATTTGTGTGCAACTTTGTGTCCATCAGGACCCACACAGGGCCTTTTCTGCAAAGTGCTTTCCAGCTGGTCAGCCCCAGCATGTACTGGCGCGATGGGTTGTTCCTCCCCACCTGCTGGACCTTGCACAGTTCCCCTTGTTGAACTTCATGAGGTTCCTGAAAGCCCATTGCTCCAGCCTGTCAAGGTCCCTCTGTATGGCAACACAACCCTTTGGTTTATCAGCCACTCCTCCTAGTTTGGCATCATCTGCAAATTTGCTGAGGGTACACTCTGCCCCACCGCCCAGATTGTTAATGAAGACGTTGAAGAGGACTGGGTCCAGTATTGACCCCTGGGGTACACTGCTAGTTTCTGGCATCCATGTAGACTTTGTGCCACTGATGAGCACCCTCTTCAATCCACCTCACTGTCTGCTCAACCAGCCCATACTCCTTTAGTTTCTCTCTGAGGATCTTATGGGAGACAGTGTCAAAGGCCTTCCTGAAGTCTACACAGACAATATCCACTGCTGTCCTTCATCCACCAGGCCAGTTGTCTCACCCTGGAAGATTCTCAAGTTGGTCAAGCATGACTTCCCCTTGGTAAATCCATGCTGACTACTCATGTAGCATCCTTATTTAATTCAGACCGATTTCCAATCCTTTACATAATCCATCACATTATCTTCATAAAAAATGAATGCAAACTGACAAAAAAGACCAGTAACACTACAGTATTTATACTACACAAAGCACTGTACATTAAACTACAGTGTTTTTTCTTCTGCTATTACAGAACAACCCAACTACACATTGAGTCATCTCTTCACATGTGTGTTGATGTCACTCATAATCAGGTTTGTGTGAGTCTTGACACACATCACAGCCAACATCTGGAATGTCACAAATCAAAAGCAGTTTGTCAAAAGTCATCTCTCATACTGGCGCAATTCAGTCGCACGCACACACAAAGGGCACAGAACAGTTTCCCTGGAGAAATCAGAATAAGCTACCATCCCTATCAATTTTTCCAGATGGGAACCCTCCCAGTAAAAGTTACCATATTTATGTCTGTTAAGATAAACTTCAAGGTAAACAGAAACAAATCTGTAGTCTCTTTTCAAGATCTAGCCTGGATAGCACAGGAGGGTGCACTGAGCTATGTGAAGTCCAATATCCCAGGAAAAGGAGATCCAGTTTGAAAGTTCTTCCTTAAAACTATAAAAGCAGACAAGAGCAGTTTCAAAGGTTTTTATGTTAGAGGTAACAAATATCTGCATTCCGAGGTGTCACTTTCATTCCCCATTGGGTGTGATAAACCCATCCCAGGTGGTGCCTGATAAACCAAAAGTACCAGACGCTGCAGCTGAGCCAATAACTACCACTAGACCCATACGTAATCCACCAGCAATATCCCTGACTTTGGAATAGACTGTCTTTTGTCAGTGTTTCTCAGGGCCAAATAAAGGTGTCTTAACCGCCAGATCTGGCCGTCAGCATACCAGTTGGCTATCCTGGTTTACTTTGGCCTAAAAGCTGTCAGTTTACTGCCTCACTTTTCTCCACGTTACATTTCAGAAGTTTGAAGCAGCTAACCCACAGAGCAGCACAGGCCTTCAACCTGCCCACTGCCACACAGAGGACCTGGAGCACAGGTACACTGCCCTTGAGCAAACCTGCTATGTGCTGAATGCCCCCCCAAGGCAAACACACACCCCACACAACAGTTTCATTTAAATAAAAAGAAAAAAAAAAAAAAAAAGAAAAAAAAAATCACACTCTGGTAATGCAAGACAGTGCACAGGATTGCCTTTAAGTGAAGGGCAAACTCTCTATAAATAGAGCATTAATAATGAAACTTTCACCTTTGTTTTTCTGATTTGAGATATGACCAAAACGTGATGAGGTTTAAATCAGTCCAAGCTAACCAAGTCAAACCCATGTGCTTTCCCTCTTTGGAAAGCAGAGCTACGGTGAAGGTAGTACTGGAAGATACTGCCTAAGTTGGTTATCCCTGCCCTTTCCCACCTCCTTCAGAGTAGCAATAGGTCCCTACCTTTAAATGATAGTCGGATACCTAAAGCAATACAACGACTGCCCAACCCGACACCCCTCATACTTTATTACCACTGCAACCACACGCTCTTAAATGTTTCAGTAAATCAATTTGTATCAAAACTTTGGTACCATATATATCTGAAAAGAAAGACAACCTAAGAGATAAAACCACTTGTCAAATTCACTAGGACAGCTAAAGATGAACATTCTGCAACACCTCTCCTGTAAAAAAATTCAGAAAATTACAAATTATGTACCAGACCACAAGTCTACATTAGCAAGAGGTGCAGTGCAATAGGAATTGGTTGGTAGAGTGAAAGAGTATTGAGAATCCAAACGTTCACACTGAAAGTGGTTTCAGAATTTTTGCTCTGAACTATCTCTAGTGTGGTCCCATGGACTAAAGACCCATTAGTAGTTGGAAAGCATTATGTTCACCTTCAGAGTGCATTATTCAGTTTAGTTTAATTCAAAAAGAATTCAGTTCAGACACTCTGAGATCACTCTACCATATGAAATGCAGCAAAGCATGTTAAGGTTGGATGATCAAGAGACTTAATTCAAAAGAGCACTCATGACCTGAAATAAAACACCAATGGAGACACACCCATATTGCAGGTCCACTGATTTAAAAAACATTTTTCTGTTACAAAGAAATCTAAAACTCACATTGGAAATATGGAAAAAATATATCACATACTTTAAAACAACCTACACTGCAAACAGAAAGGGATTTACAGTGTTGTATCTTTCTTGCACATTTGTTCTTGGGGAAAGCGTATGCTAATTTTCATGTACTAGACTGGTAAATTCTGAAGTGTTTAAAAATGTTTTGACAAAGTCCAGTGAAGTAGTATGGCTTACACAGTTCTGATAAAGCCCCATGTTAAGAGCCATCCTCTTCTCTCAAACACCATTAAGAGTTAAACTATGATATATATTGATGTGACCTGGAAACACTAAGTCATATGATTGTGAGGCAGACATCTGGAAAAAAACAACAAAAAACCCCAGAAAAAAATATGAGACAATTGAAAAATTTTAACATATAATAAAAATTTGTTTCCCTTTGAAGAATTAATATAAGAAGTGACTAGGGAGTTAAATATGCTCTATCTCAAATTTATTTACATCACCTAATTTATCTCTTGATTTTCCCTTTTTTTCCACAGAATTCACAAGGGGAACACTAAATTAACTTTAACATGCTGCTTTTGCAGCAGTCTTCTAAAGATACTCTACCAAGAGATGCACCATGTAATCTATGGGCAGAAATACTGTTACACTCTTTTTCACATCTTCACTGTTACTAGACCTCAAGAGATCATATCTGGTTTTCTGTACTCCGACTTTTGTACATGTACTTAATTTTTTGCTATTTTATGGTTTGTGTTTTTTGGTGGAGTTTGTTTTGTTTTGTTTTTTTCTAATTAATTCTGACTGGCTCTCCACCTCTCCCCCCTGTAATCACACTAACCTGCATGTTAGATGATTTGGGAAAACAATATTTAAAATACTTACCCATACTGTACCTGCCACAGATAATCTGCTATACATTCTGGAACACTACATTTGTAATTGCAAGCAATAATTAAAGTGTTTATTTCAGCTAATAATTTTGTACATTCAAATGTAAAAGTTAGAAATTGACCTTTGAACTGCTGAACAGCCAAATAAGAGAGAACCAAAGACCCATTCCTGGACTCTAGGTCAAGCAACACTACCTGGCTCATATATGCTTTGTTCACAGCTAGCCAGCTCTACAGAAGTTTTTTTTTTTTTTGAAAGAGGCAGTGGGAGCAATCAAAAACTAAGCCACGGAGAGAGTTAACAACCATGCAATTTAAACATCGGATTTTATATTTGAGCTTATTTACTGGCTATTTTTTAGGATCACAGGTAAACGCCCTAAAGCAGAATATATACAGTTGGACCATCTAGAGGGCAAGATGCCTGCAAGTTATATGAAATCTATTCACATTTACTGTAGCAATGTTAAAAAATAGATATATTAAGATAATTTCTTTTACTGGCTCACATTCTTACTGTTCGTTAATAATGGTACTATGTTAGTAACCAATACAGAAAGAATTTTCAAAAAAATTACACTTTAAAAGGTTAGTGGAATTTATTTAGCTGTACTCTACAAAAGATCATAGATGTTTTGGTCCCAGACATTGCTGCTCAAGTTACAGACTTAATCTGCTTTTTTTTCTTCCCAGTCCACATCAGGATCTGTAAGAATCTGCTACCAGCAGAGGAGATGTTTCAGCTAGGATGCAACTTAAATACATTCCGCAAAACCAACGAAATCAGCATACAACTCATTATGTTCCTCAGTTTGAAAGGTCAGACCCCAAAGCAAACGGCAAGCTACTGTAACCAGTGCTCAGAACAAAACCAAGTTATTGTATTGAATACTTGATCAGCTTTGAAATGCATAGGTATGTACAGATAATACTAGTAACACAGTAATGTTAGAATGTTGGAAATTTAAACCACAGTTCTGTTTTGTTAATAAAATCAATACGGTAAGTTTGCTAGGTATAACATTTCTCAACTTATTCATAAGCACAAGTACCAGCAAGGCAGCACAGTTTTTAGTAAAAATGAAGCAACTCACTGAAAGGATTTGTTATAGTGAAAATACCAACACTAAGTTAACTGCAAACATCCTTGAGATACATTATATTTAGTTCTATGTATTTGGAAAAGACAATACAGAATTGTATTTGAACAAGGGGTAACTCAATTTACCCAAAGTATTTTAACTGCAGGAGTAAAGTAAGCCATAATCCAGAAATGGTAAAATCTACTAAACACCTGTATATCTGAATTATAGTCTTACTATTTATCTGAATGATAGCCTTACTGTTACCAATATTAAAGAAATCAAGCAAATACTTCTAGCAATAGTGTAATATGTTTAGACCATAACAGCTATGAAAGAATAGTGTTTGTAGGAAGAAGTTATTTAAGTTCTACTCGTACAGGTTTAAAAAAGCATTCAGACAATGCTTCCTCTAATGAGTTCTGACAGTAGAATTTAATGTAACTCTAATCCCATAACAACATGCATTTTACTGATTGCACTCCAATTTTGTTAGAATATTTTTGCATGAACAAGCAGTTATTCTAACCATATTAAATTCCCCAAACACACACAAAGTGTAAGGCCAGAATACTTGTTCCAACTAGTAAAATTCTAGGCAACCAATAGTTTTGTCTCAGAAACAGAATTAAGTAGCTCTCATTAAGTCTCAAAATTTCATAGACAGGAATGATTACCTCAAACGACACAAAGCAGGGCACTCTCTCCTCTGGTTCAGTTTTAACCATCTGTCAGTGACATGGACATGCTAGAAAAGCTACACACTGTTACAAAACAGAAGTTTAGATAACCATAGTCTGTGTATCTAAATAAGATGCTACTCTTAATGGCCATGACAAAATAAAGCCCCTTGCAGAGCAAAGTACTTTAATTTGAAACACATTTAAAACTAAATACATAGAACTAAGTTCTGCACATATTCCTTATGGTCACCATATTTTTAACTTAATGTTATTTCATTACTTGAACCACTGTAGAATGTCTGTACACACAGAACACAGCTCTTCAACACAAAAATGTGTATTAGTTGGGGGGGGGGGGGGGGGGGCGGGACAGACTGAATGTTGTCTATGTTTGAGGGGGTTTGTTTTGTTGTGGGGTTTGTTTGTTTTGGTTTTGTTGTGGGTTTTTTTGGTTTGGTTTGGTTTTGTTGTGGGTTTTCTGTTTGAATGTTTTTAAACACTAACATTTAGGTCACAGTTCATGCACAGGAGTATTATAAAAAGCACTTTTAATCGTGCTTTTAGAAAAGCATTTCAGTGTTACTTTAAGATGTATTTTAGCTGTTGGAGAAGATGTATGGAGATGAGTTTATTATAATATACAGTAGTAGTACAGCAATTTTTACAGCATGCAATAAAGAAAGTTACCTGGGAAACGTAAAGGAATTCCACAGGTACTTTAATGATTGTTAGCTGTTTGGTACATATTCGCATCTACTTTTATGCAGTATCTCAAATTATTCTTCAGTTTTGAACAGAAAGATTAACAGATCCATAAGGAATATAACTAAAGCAGTTACAAGTAAAGTTATAAAAAAGAAAAATCCAGAGTTAAGAAAGTTGTCATTGTGTCTAACTTACATCATTGTGCTTGCAATCAAAAACAGTAGTACTGTTGTTTTATATTAAAGAATCACTGCTCACTGGTAGCTGAATTGGAAACTATTTCATTTCTGTTTTCACTTAATTGAAAATGGTCTGGTCATTCATAAGTAGCATCTGCTCAGGCCACAACCTTGGGTTTAGAGAACCTTAAACAAAAGAAATGAAACCACTAAAATTACTGTTCAAGCACTGTGCTATAGAAGCATTACTGCATGCAGGATAAACTCACTTAAACAATGCCCATATTAACAAGTTACACCATTTCCAAAACAATAGAACCTGATTAATTATAATACTCATTTGCCTCTGCTAGTGATGTTCCTGTCATGAACACCTCTTACATGTGTATTTCGTACACAGATCACATTGATGAAATACATCAGTTCGGGGAAACATATAAAGCAAACACCACATAGTCCTATGTTTCTTGGACAAGTTCAAGCCTCACAAAATATCTAATATGGTTCAATTTTAAGTACACAGAGTTCGCAAGACAATGCAAGAAAGCAATGACAAACGTTAGTTTTTCTCCATAATGTTCTAAGATGAACCTTCTGACAAATTTGTATTTGACATTTTTCAATGAGACTATTAGATACCCTATAAATTATGTTTACATGCATACAGAGTACATACTACAGAACACAACTCTGGAATACTGTGCATGGTGATATCAATGTAGAGCCAAGCCTGAGAAATTTGTATCTTTTTTATTTCTCACTCGTCTTACAGTAAAAGAAAATTAAAGTTCTAGGTAAAATGCCCAAATAATATATTCTCTAATTATTAGTGAAACTAATTTCTTTATTTCACTCTGTATTTGCAAAAGCAGTACTTTTCAGGATTGGGAGGGGGAATGTGCTCATGAAATTAATTGTCTTTATGTACTGATAATAAAAGTCTTTGCCACAATTATGTTACAAAACAGTTTTGTTATAGAATAATAGAATTTTTGATATCATGGCTGGCATTAAGACTATAGCCATCTCCTTAAACCCCAAACAAATTATGTTCAGAGGAAATGCATGCATGCATTAATAACACTCTTTGCACAAAGGAACACAGATAAAAACCCCAACTTTTCCCAAATTGTTATTTGCTGCCACACTATTTTTCAGCTCACAAACATAACGAGATACTATTAGTTTCCCAGCTGTTAGTTTCAGTAACCTTGTTTGAAAATTAAAGTTCTGTGTGGCTGGGTTGCAAATCAGAAACATGCCTAATGACCAAAGCGGTCAATACTTCTAAGCAAGTGGCTACTACAACTAATTCAAGTATTAGGTACAAAAGCAATACCAGCTTATAGACAGCATATAACTGACAGGTTTCAATACTACTGGCAGTTAAACAGAAATCTTGGCACTGTTAAACAAGAAGCTGCTTCGTCTCTCATGAAACTCCTCCCTCCATTTGTCACTGTACTGTGCAGAAAACAAGACATGCTGCTTTGCATAAAACAATTACAGTGTACAGTATATCATCTCAAATAAATATCTTGGGTTTTTGTTTTTACAGATAATGCATAATAGAGAACAATTTGGATGCACTTTAGCCACTTCTATATATGTATGTATACTCATTTTAAGTAGATTCAGAAATGAATCTAAATGTACATTCTTTAAAGACCTAATTATTCATCAAATGCCTACAAGATCATTTAAATGAGAGAAACAGCACCATGCTCTCCTGAAAAAGATTTTTAAATTCTATCTCTCGGTAAGAAAATTATTTCAATCTGATCCCCCATCACCTTAATACTTCTCTAAAAAATTAAATTAGGTATCTATAACAGTCCAGGTGATCTGTGGTCTCCCATTCTAGTGTAGCAAATTTTGAGGACATTCTTTCCAATTATGTTATTTGTGCCCTAAATTGGGACACATGCTCAAGTATAATTTAACTAGGGGTAGGGTATTTTATGTTTACTCTTCTGAGTAGCAAGTTTGGAGCAAGTGATCCTTTATGCTTTTTTACATACCAAATTTTTACTTATGTCTTTTTCAACCACGGGGGAAATGATAAATTATATCAATTGTGATGTGTTAAGTGTGGTGTACTCAGAAAAAACCAGAATACTCCTTGGATATTTGACGATCAACTTATTCATCTAATTACTGAGGTAGCACAAGCATGCTGTTAACTCTTGAAGATTTCAGAAGAGCTAAAATCACTAGATGGATCCAGCCCCCTCCCTCTTTTCCCATGACTATAATTTTACTTCTTTTCTTATTTACTTTCACCATTGAAAAAAGGTCCATTTAAAAAGTGAGCTTACTCACCAGGTGGGTCTCCCAGACATACACAGCTCTCGCTGTAAAGCCATACAGAAGCCTGTTAAGCGGCCTGCTGCCAAGGACTGGCTTTAGATCTATTTATAGCATAAACATGGTGAAGGCCAGATAAGTCTTATTAGCCTATTTAGCAACTATTTGAAGATTTGTTTATTTCAGATGCAATAACTTAAAAATAACTGCATAAGCTTCAGTTTCTTCAGAACATTTTAAAGCTTAAGCAACACCCTATAAAGTTTGTTACCAACACTACTCTTGAAAGCACTTCACACCTTTAATAACTACAGAGTATGTTACATTAAAGGATGTCATGAATTCAAAAAAACTGAACAATCACAGCAAACAAGCCATTCATTACATCACTTTCAAGTAAAAGCCTGTATATGGATACTAAATCTGCAAGACAAATTCAAGAACTAATAGCTTTTTGTAACTGGATTTAAATAAGCTAATTTTGGTCTTTGGCACTGGGTCTTAGTAACAGGAGAGAGGATTAAAATCACAGACCCATGTGGCTAAAACAGAAGAGTAAACATTACTGCTGCACAGATGCCATTGCAGGCAGAAAGATGTAACTCAGAAAAAGAAGAGAAGAATGTGATGAAAAGATTAAAAAAAAAAAAGAATCTGAACTCAGTGTGTGCAATGGGGTGAAAAGGAAGATACTTGAGGAGCATGCCAAAAAAAAAGCAAAGAAAGCTCTATTAGAATCACTTATGGCCACATTAGTGTAAATCAAAGTCTTAAGAAAAAACTTCCTCTCAGGAAACACAAATTGATTCACAATTAAGAAAGAAAAGAAAAAAAGAAAAACAAACAACCAAGAAAAGAACAAGCACAATTGACAACTATTTATGAACTGCAAGCAGTTGGGCACATTTTGTTACAGGAAATAAAACAATTGATGATGAACCAACTTTACTATGTCTCACTTTCAATGTGAGGTGTATCTTAGTATAACATACCACTGATTTACATTTCTGTTTAAATTCCACTATCACTTTAAGAGGAGGGAAGGGGAAATCAACTTCACAATTAAACAAAATTAAATAATAGTTTTAAGTTAAGCTCATTTTTTTCCAGTCCTGTGCAGAAGGATATTCACTTCTGGTTTAGTAAAGGTGGTCCAATGACCTAGTCAAATGTCTACATTAATTTAGCGGAGACTGAAGCACAAAAAAGAACTACCTTGTACCCAGGTGTTTCACCTACTGTTATTATCTCCTTTCTCTACAGAAGTCCACATGGAAAACCTATGAGGAACATGCATGTACGTTCATGTTTCTCTGACAGATGCAGTGAAAGACTACCTTTAAAAAACATTCCACTTCTTGCTTCTGTTTACAATGCAAAATGAGAGGAGGCTGTGAAGCCACGAAAACTTTTAACAATAATTAGGTTTACTAGCACATAACTCCACGCAAACCTTGTCCATGCTCACAGCTTCAATTATAACAAACGTTAACTGGACTGTGGTGTTCAGAAGGGGGAAAATATCAGGATCCTTCTTAGCTGTAGCTCTATTGTCTTACACCCTTTTAAAGAATGATTTATTTCAGTTCTGTTACTAGCTTTACAGAGCTAAACACAATAGCACCACACTGTGGGAGAAAGCATCGTCATACATGCATAGTGAATGAGGCAGCAATTAGGAATTGAGGCATCATTAGAAATGTTTCCAAATGTTTTGTTAGTTGTGTATGCCCCCCAGGTTTAGAAGGATATGAGGTCTGGAATGCTGTCTAATAACTTTCAGTACTAAATGAAAGATCCAACTTAAGATGACAAACTTAAAGGTATATTACAGCCAGATTTTCAACATATTTCTGATCACAGCAAACCTGAGCATGTAGAACTGTGCATCCCATTCCCACTATTTTTATAAACTGTGAGATTTTGAATATAGTATCAGAGGCCATTCCACGCTCAGAAACATCAAAAGCAGCTGCCACATGCAAACCTGGGTTGGATCCAATTAAAACCTCAAGCCTTCAGCCTATGCTGAGGAAACTTGCCACAGAGCTTATAAAAAACACGAGATGTACCATCTATTTCTCTAAATCATGTACACAGAATCAAGAGTGGTTGAGGTTAAAAGGAACCTCTGGAGGTCATCTGGTCCACGCCCCTGCTCAAGCAGGGCCACCTAGAGTAAGCTGCGGAGGACCATGGGCTTTTAAATATCTCCAAGGATGGAGACTCCACAACCTCTGACTAATCTGTGCCGGTGCTTGGCCATCCTCAGAGTAAAAAAAAAAAACTGTTTCCTGATGTTCAGACAGAGCCTCCTGTGTTTCAGTTTGCACCCGTTGCCTTTCTCACCTCCCTCCACCTCCTGGTAACAGTCCTCCTTAGGCAGCCGAGGATACCATCAGCCCTTCTTTGTGGCAAGGGCACATTGCTGCCTCATGTTCAACTTGGTGTCCACCAGGACCCCCACAGGGCCTTTTCTGCAAAAATCCTTTCCAGTTGGTCAGCCCCCAGCATGTACTGGTACATGGCGTTTTTTCTCCTCACCTGCAGGACCTTGCACACTTCCCCTTGTTGAACTTCATGAGGTTCCTGTCAGCCCGTTTCTCCAGCCTGTCAGGGACTCTCTGGCTGGCAGCATGACCCTTTGGTTTGTCAGCCACTCCTCCCAGTTTGGCATCATCTACAACTTTGCTGAGGGTTCCCTCGGCCCCATCAGCCAGGTCATTAATGAAGATGTTGAAGACGATCGGACCCAGTATTGACCCTGGGGTACAATGGTAGTTACTGGCCTCCAACTAGACTTCAGGCCACTGGTGAGCACCCTCTGGGGCCCAGCTGTTCAGCCAGTTTTCAATGCAGCTCACTGTCTGCTCATCCAACCCATACTCCATCTTCTTTTTGAGATCTTACGGGAGACAATGTCAAAGGCCTTCCTGAAGTCTAGGTAGACAATATCTAGAATGAGTGGCATTCCTCAGGGGTTGGTATTGGGACCGGTGCTGTTTAACATCTTTGTTGGTGACATGGACAGTTGTGTGCACCCTCAGCAAATTTGCCGACAACATCAAGCCGTGTGGTGCGGTTGACATGCTGAGGGGAAGGGATGCCATCCAGAGGGACCCTGACAGGCTTGAGAGGTGGGCCCACATGAACCTCATGAAGTTCAACAAGGCCAAGTGCAAGGTTCTAGACATGGGTCAGGGCAATCTCAAGCACAATTACAGGCCAGGCGGATTGAGAGCAGCCCTGAGGAGAAGGACGTAGGGGCGTTGGCTGACGAGAAGCTCAACATGACCCAGCAATGTGCGTTTGCAGGCCAGAAAGCCAACCATATCCTAGGCTGCGTCAAAAGAAGCATGACCAGCAGGTCAAGGGAGGTGATTCTCCCCCTATTCTCCACTCTTCCCACCTGGAGTACTGCATTCAGCTCTTGGGACACCAGCATAAGAAGGAGATGGACCTATTGCAGCGAGTCCAGAGGAGGGCCACAAAGATGATCAGAGGGCTGGAGCACCTCTCCTCTGAAGACAGGCTGAGAGAGTTGGGATTGTTCAGCCTGGAGAAGAGAAGGCTCTAGGCAGACCTTATAGCAGCCTTCCAGTACCTAAAGGGGGCTGACAAGAAAGCCAGAGAGGGACTTTTTAGAAGGGCATGTAGTGATAGGACAAGGGGTAATGGCTCTAAACTGAAAGAGGGTAGATTTAGATTAGATGTAAGGAAGAAGTTCTTTACTGTGAGGGTGCTGAGGCACTAGAACAGGTTGCCCAGAAAGGTTGCAGATGCCCCATCCCTGAAGTGTTCAAGGCCAGGTTGGATGGGGCTTTGAGCAACCTGGTCTAGTGCAAGGTGTCCCTGCCCCTGGCAGGGGGGTTGGAACTAGATGATCTTTAAGGTCCCTTCCAATCCAAACCATTCTATAATTCTATGAATATCCCTTGCTGTCCCTTCATCTACCTTGATCTTTTTTCATAGAAGAAAAAAGATGGAGATGTACCAACTGCAAGTAGGGACCAGAGGTCCTTGGAAAAAAAAAAAAAAAAAAAAGAGACAAATCTAGCATCTGATTAAATTTCAAACATTTGGCCTATGAGGACAAGCTGAGGAAAATGAGCTTGTATAGCCTAGAGAAGAGAAAGCATAACAGGGTACCTAGCAGTAGTCTTTCAACACCTAAGAGGTTGTCAAGAAGATAGAGCCAAGCTCTTTGCCGATGTATACAGCGGAAGAATGTGCCACAACAGTCATAAAGAGAAACAACAAAGGTTCCACCTGCATATAAGAAAAACATTTTTCCCTAGTAAAATAACTGAACACTGGAACAGGCTGCCCATGGAAATTATGGCTCTCTATCCTTTTCTAGACCCAACTGGACAAAGCCTTGAGCAA
This sequence comes from Harpia harpyja, assembly GCF_026419915.1. Taxonomy (NCBI): domain Eukaryota; kingdom Metazoa; phylum Chordata; class Aves; order Accipitriformes; family Accipitridae; genus Harpia; species Harpia harpyja. The sequence goes on from NC_068947.1 coordinate 9,792,786, forward strand.
TCCGCTTCAAGCAGATTGGACTGAAGACATCTCAAGGGCCCTTTAATCTGAAAGATTCTATGAAATCAATTTTACTTTATGTTTGCAGTGGCCTAACAGCACACCCGTAGTGAGCATAGACAGCATAACTCATTCATTCCCAAAACCTCATTCACTTATCTGAGTCTTCAGGGGTTTTTGTTTGTTTTGCCAAAGGAACAATGCAACACAGATCTTATTTATCCATCCTGCTGCCTCTGGACTGATGGGTCACCATATGGGAAAGAAAACTGCCACAGCAACAAAGTCTTAAAGTTATATTCTTCATTTTCTCACCCATAAATCTTCAGACATTCAAACAGGCCAGCAGCAAGAGAGTTTGTACTGCATTCATACTATGTAATACATTAAGCATCTCCAGTCTCATTAGTCTGAGGCAGAGAGTTGACAACCACCTGCTTCTTTCCAGCAGCATAAAAGACAGAAAAAATCCATGGGGAGGAGGGACAGAGCACCATTTCCTATTGTTAACTGAATATAAACAACTGTCTGATTGACACAAAACCCCATCCTCTGACTGCATCCATACATGGGAATCTTCTTTTTCAGTGACAGATAAGACGATCACACAATTCTATAGAGACGCAGCAAGCTGAGTGGCATCGCAGTATCTTGCATGTTTTTAAGAAGGAAATGTAAAAATTACAATGCTTGATTTCTGCTAAACCAGTATACAAAAATACTATATGAGCAATGGCTAAATTTTTTATTGTATCTATACAGAAGGTTCTTTTACGCAAAAGCAGCACTGAAGTAGAAGGTAATTTCCAGGTTTATATTTGTAAAATGGGTATTTCTACATGGCAACATCCTTCCAGGAATGTTTAATCAAGTGCTCTTTCTTTGTAACATGCCAACAACAGCAGCGCTGCAAGCTGAATTCTATCTGTTGGTAACCTTGTACAATCCTGCCCTTACTCAAGGAGACTGCAAGGCTATGATATAGGAAATCATTGCCAGTTTAACAACCGTATGCTGACTTCTATGCAACTCATTCAAGTCTAGACGGTAGATTTAAGCCACTCTGGTTACAGTATTCACACTGCACATCACAGGAAAGGTGGAAAGAGTCACACTTACTAATTAGTCCTGGCTAATTTTAAGTTTGCAATACTAACAGGTTTTGTTTCTTTTTTTTTTTTTTCCTAAACCAATGACTTATATGCATCATGTGGAAAAGTTAACAAAGAACAAAATACAAAGAATCTCAAGAAGTAGAGAAACTTAACTCTTTCAGAAGAAAGACAATAGAAGTACCAGTATGTAGCTACAAGAAATCCACAGGACTCAGAATCATAATGTTAACATGGAATACATTGAGTGCTCAGCTTTAGGAGACTAAAAAAAACCCCACAATGCCCTCCCCCACCCCACCCACTCATGCCCCACCCACCCCACCCCCACAAAAAACCACCAAAACCCCAAACCAACCGAACAAAATATCTGCTGTGACCTCAAGATTTAGAAAAAGTCTGACTATCAAAAGGTAAAAAGTCTTCCATTTTCTGTGCTGTCGGAAAATAATAGGTCTGTCAACTGGGAGTGAGTCACCAAATTTTGTCCAGAAAATGTCTTCAAGCTAGGTTGTACCAACAGATAAACACATTAATAATATTTTTAATATATTAAAAATCTGCATAAACTTAGCATAATGTTATGGAGTTTGTATTAAAAAAAACCTAAATAACTTTTAGTAAATTGTGAATTTATATGTATTTACAAGATAGCTGCAGTAAGATGCATGCATACAGGATCAGAGAATCCAAGCTGGCACAGAGCTGTCAAACCTAGTTATAACCAACTGTTGTTTCCTCTGTCAGAGTTGAAGCATGCTTTCATCCCTCACCTTGTCTGTTCGTGCAATTGTTCCCTAACCTGCTTTAGTCTGAATGAGCTAGGTTAGAAAGATATAATATTTGAAACATTTAAATTAACACAGTTCATTTAAAATTAAAGGAGCTGTGCCATAAGCGCTAGGGAGAAGGGGGAAGGAAGAGCAAGAATGAAGATTAAGGAGTAATTTAATCAGTTAAAATATAGGATTAAGAAACAGGGAAAATATAACTTGAGATGGCTGACAGAAGTCAACTGTTACCTCCCATGATTATCCCCTGTGATTCAGCTCAGTACAGTTTCTGAAGTCAACATTTTTGTTCATAGCTTACTTTAACATACTAGTAACCTCTACTCTGTTCATGCCGCTAAACGGCACACAAATAAAGAAATAAATCATTGCAATTGAAAAACATTCTACTTAAAAGCCACTGAATATTGGAGGAAGAATTGATGGCAATAACCTTGTCAAACATTCCATCCCTACTCACGAATCAATCTTTACACCCTTCTGCCTGTTCTGCTTTGCTAAAGTAGTCTCTGTCATGTCTGATTATCACCTCACTAATCCTAATCTTGCCTTCCATGATTCTCATCTCACTTCCATTCCTCTTCCCCCAGACCTTCTCAGGCACCAGCTGCTGCTTTTCCACAACCTTTAGCTCAGCTGGCATGTTTTTCCTCTCACCTTTACAAACATTCTGTTATTAACCTGTAAATTAATTTCTACTTGCTGCTCCTTTTCCCTCCCTCAAGCCATTTTCTCTGTCCTTGCAGGCTGGCAATCACAATCCTCCTCCTCTGGTTGGTTATTCAATTTCATTTTTCAAACACAGTTCCTTATTCCTTCCTTCCTATCAACCTACTCTACTCATCCTTTTCCCTCCCTCTTTCTCCCACATTCGCTCCTGGTAGGAATCTTTCCCTCGGCAGCTTCCAATTCCAATTTCTGTTCCCCCCTTTCTCATCCTGCAGCAACTGCAAATGTGCTCCTGAGCAGAACTGGGCTGGAACATGCTCCACTTAAAAAACAAGCCTCCAGAATCCACTTGGCCAGGACTTCAATGACTCCTGCTCCCTCCCCTTCAGGAACAAAAATAAAGGCATAACACTGAGAAGTTAAGCATTTATTTTAAACTAGGATTTAGTTTTTAAACAAAATATATACATTTTCAGAGATTGCTATAGCAGCCCTAAAATTTGAAGTCCTTCACTTACCAAACACACATAAATAACGAATCAGTTGTATATTTAAGACTTGCTATGAGAACTCTTAGAATTATTCTTTTTCTGATGTATTAGCCTTATATGTACCAATGACTGCTTTTTCATACTTTTCCCATAAAATGTTATAATACTGTAATTCTTAATGAGAAAATGAGAGCATTTTACACTTTAAATTACCTTGTATTCTCTAGAACCTATTTGCTTGTTCTTTTCTACAGTCTTCATTTCTTTATATTTATCCTCTTTACAGAAGTTTTATATGTTGAACCTAGAAAGCAACTCTAACCTATTTCATAGAATTCTAAGAACTTAAGAAGACCATTTAAATATTGACATCTATTCTATATCTTCCTTCTCCTAAGAGTTCTTCTGAAGTTGTTAAAGTGTCGTGGTTTAACCCGAGCCAGCAACTAAACACCACGCAGCCGCTCACTCACTCCCCCCCACCCAGTGGGATGGGGGAGAAAATCAGGAAAAGAAGCAAAACCCATGGGTTGAGATAAGAACGGTTTAATAGAACAGAAAAGAAGAAACTAATAATGATAACACTAATAAAATGACAACAGCAATAATGAAAGGATTGGAATGTACAAATGATGCGCAGTGCAATTGCTCACCACCCGCCGACCGACACCCAGCCAGTCCCCGAGCAGCGATTCCCCGCCCCCCCTTCCCGGTTCCTATACTAAATGGGACGTCCCATGGTATGGAATACTCTGTTGGCCAGTTTGGGTCAGGTGCCCTGGCTGTGTCCTGTGCCAACTTCTTGTGCTCCTCCAGCTTTCTCGCTGGCTGGGCATGAGAAGCTGAAAAATCCTTGACTTTAGTCTAAACACTACTGAGCAACAACTGAAAACATCAGTGTGTTATCAACATTCTTCACATACTGAACTCAAAACATAGCACTGTACCAGCTACTAGGAAGACAGTTAACTCTATCCCAGCTGAAACCAGGACATAAAGCTGTCTTTGAGACCATTAATGAAATTCTTCAATTTTTATCTTTACTACTTTCATTATGATATACCTTATGTCTTTTTATATGAGCTAGAAATAGTGTCTTCTATTATTGCATATAAGATGGTTCACCTGACAAACTGATTAAACCAGTCTGACTCTCCAAAGGAAAAAAAAAAAACAAAACAACCACCAAACCAAAAACCAGCATTCATGAGCTGAACTGTACACAAAGAGCCAGAAGGAACAGATCATATTTTTATGGATATACTGAAATCCTAGATGGCTCTAACACTTCTCCTGCTCCAAAGGCTTAAGTACTCTTCATTCCAGCAGCATTGAACAAGATGCATAAACAGCATTAGAAGCTCCAACCTGTACAGTGCAGTTCCCTTCACAGGCAAGAATACAGTCTGAATTCCCCACTACCTGTAGCCCTGTAACAGTGTATTCTTGCGTACAGTCACCCAGCTAGAACAGCTGTAGAGCTCCACATCTAAGTCAGACTTCTAACAGAGTAGTAGGGGCACTCGGTCAAACTCAGTCAAACTCAGGTCTCCAACAGCCAGGGCTGGTGCACTAACCATGCACTGGACAAAAGGAAGTTGCTTCTTACTCTCCCTCCCCATCCCCCTTTCCCCCAGTTTTCATCAAAAGTAACCATGCTTGATGAGCTCTGCACTGAGTTCAAGATATTCTAAAACAGCCAGACTTGACCTGAGAAAGCTTATGTCAAAATATTCAGAGGTTGAGGAGAAGTTTTGCACTGTTTCCTTCACTGCTGCAACATAACAGAGCTCAAACCTATCCTAAGCAACTACCTCAGCAGATCAGATTTGAGCATGAGTTTGTAGACTTTGCTGAAGCACGCTGCTAATTTATTGCTCCCAAATGTAAGTATCAATGATTTTTGACACCATGTGAAATTAAGGTACAGATGAAGCTCTAAATAAGTAACAACAACAAAATAGTAACAATAAAAAGCGAACCACAGCATACAACTGAGGCTCTGCTAGGCTTCTGAAAGTAGAAATTGGGCAAAATCCTTGGTCTAAATGTAGCCCTGAATCAATTCCATTTAACACACAGATGTAGATATTTCCTGGACAGTTCTATTCAAGCAGACACTGGAACTGACCAATAATTTTAGAAAGTACACTATACAACTAAAGCTAATTCTGTGGGGAAAAAAATTAAGATGACACTTTAGAAATATTAAGCGGTATTTTTTTTTTTAATGTAGAACTCCATACCTAGAAACTGCACATTTACTCTTATCAGGACAAAAAACCCCAATGATGAACTCAATGCCATTAACCACAGATAATTTTCCCTTCAGTTTGTCACAATATAAAAGCTCAAACTTTTAATTTGCTTTTATACCTTATAACCCATAAGAGATGTGAATATGCTTCAAAAACATCAGCACTGGGGATATTTGGAAAAACATAATAGTTTCATTCATCTTAAAGCAGTGATGGCAAAATACTAATTGAGATAAAACTCAGCAGCTCAATATGAGTGACAGGTACAAAAAAAGTAAAAATTACATCTTTTGACTGGACAGAACAGCATGAAAGTATTTCAGCAAGTAGTTTTCTCTGAATATAAATTACTTTTTCTGATGCAAGGTATCTGACAGTCTTCAGTCTTTGTTGAGACCTTCAGACAAGTCAGGGTGGGTGGGGGAAGTCCCAGAAATGGACTTAAAACAAATTCGCACAAAACTTAACATCCAGTTACATTTTGAATAAAAAAAGGATTGCAGATACTACAGTAAGGGCATCTACCTGGCCTGCCTCAAGTTTGGGTGCAGACAAGGCTCAAGTCTTGGCAATGAGTAAGTGGCAAAAGAGAATTGAAGCATGCATCCTGACTGGTGGTGAAAGCCTTTGGTAGACATGGTAGCAGATGATAAATCTGACACAGCCTTCTGCAGAGAAGCAACTTCAGTACAGCTACAACAAGTAGGAAAAAGTTCCAAGGCTGTACTGCACGAACCTTCACAGCTGGAGTAAGGTTGAAATGCTGAAAGGTAGGGTTTACTGCCAAACAGTTTGTACGAAACTCCCCCCCGCTTTTTTTTTTTCCCCCAACATACTAAAAATTATGCTATGCATAAGCTTTAAAAATAAACAAATGAACAAACCCTTTTTTCCCCCCACAGACAGTTATCAGCTTATTATAAAAGTCTCTCGGGTAAGCTTAGGCCATATTTCAGAAGTTAATGTACTAATTAAAATAAGAACTTGCAGCAGCTAAGTAAAGTTTTCTTCAATCAGTTTGTCCAAGCATTCATTTCAAATCTATCCTACCTTGCAAAAAACAAGTCTCATTTACTTCTACCTGAAGATCCAGTGATATGTTAGTAGGAACTAGGCAGCTCTCCACATTCAACTGAGAAGCAGCTGAACAGGTCTGGAACTGTCACCTTAACTAGCCCCTACTAATGGAGATCCCGTTCCTGATTCTCAGTGCAAACACATACTACAAATTGAATCAATACCCCCTTCCTCATTTTTACATTAAAGTGCAACTGAAAGAACTAAAGCAACCCTCTGCACACCTCTTGAGATTCAAATCTTGCTTCTTTTCTCCCCTCTGGGTGCAGACTTGGAATGCAGAATAAACACAGTCTTCTCTATACCTAGGGTATTTTCCCTCTGAATACAAAGGTGATCCCCCCATTTGTTACGGAGCCAGCTGCTATAGCCAAAACCAGATCCTACTATGGCCAAACCCAGAATATATAATCCATTAAAAGAGTGCTCTAAGATATCTAGAAATCATTTTACATAGTTCAGCCATATATCTAGGGTAACATCTTTTTTTTTTTTATGGTTGAGGCACACTTTCAGAATTGATTATCTATTTCCAATTGATTGCTCATTTCCTATCTTAAGGAGAAAGCACTCCCTTCATAAGGCTAGAAAACTCCATCTTTACAGTCTTGTCCTTTCGGCAAGAATCTGCCCCGAACAAAGCTTTAACGCCATTACTTTATTATTGAGAGTCTAATCTGAATGCGGCTTCAAACACAAGCTGGAGGAAGATTATGCCAAACTAGAAGAAGTTTTTTTAAAATAAGTATATTCAAAACTGCTAATGATCTCCTGGTCCTCCTCTTTCTGGGCTTTTTTGGAACATTCAAGGAAGGTGCTGGCCTGGTTCTTAACAAAATAATTTCTACACATGGGATACTACATATGGGTATATTTACTATATGACACTCCTCTGTAACAAACTAGATTCCAAATATCACACAGTCCATGCATCACTGAGGTAGCATCACTGAAAGGGAGCCAACACCAAAAGCCTCTTCTCTCACTACTGTTTTCCAACATGTGACAACCACACGTAGTCCACTGAGAAGCAGAAAATATTTGCCTGAGAGGTAAAAAAAATTGATATAATCTGTGCTTTCCTTCTAAAACCAAACACATGTAATCTTTCTGACAAACTGGTTTCCTGGCTTAACTGTTTTCCTGAAGACACGTCACTGTTAACATAGCAATTTGCTTTCCGGTGTACCCTGATTCCTATCCAGGTAAAGATGAAGGTTTTAAAAGTAATTGCTCTGTATTTGGAAAACTGGCCAAAATCTCTGAAAAGAATGACTCAGTGGGAAACTTATGAAAGGGGAAGGGGGAGAGACACTCCTTTTAATGCAGATTTTTTTTTCAATCTAGCTTAGGCCTCAAAACTGTAAGAACATGAGTAAAAATGACAAGGCAGGGGGAACACATCTGAAGGAACACTGCTTGACAGATTTTTTTAGAACTTCATTATATACATTTTACTATGAAATGTAAAAATCTTTGAAAGTGAACATTTGCACGGAAACTTTTCTGGACAAGACAAAATTTGATCTGCAATATTAATATTGTGAACATTTTCTACTATTTGCTGTCAACTTCTTCACAGGGAAATAATTCCCATTTTACAGAATTACCTGTGTAAATCAGTAAGATTTTCACATACTACATAAACATTACAAACTGTTTACACAGACCAACATGGACTATAATTTAAATAAACTTTTTATGGCAAGTGTCCGACTACAGTTAGAATCTTACTACTAGACAGGTTTTCTCAAGAATGTAAACCAAGAAACCATTTTAACTGATGAAAGAGCATATGCTAATCAATTTTCATTAGCAAGTCACCTCCAACATAATACTGAAAAGCTGCACATGATTTTTTCAGTCCACTCTGAATGGCACCAAAGATTCATAAATACACTGACAGTTTTGGATACTGGATCATCCCAAACCATATCAGCATATTTACCTTGTTGATTACTAGCTTGCTAATAATTAGAAATAGCCCTTCCCAACCTACCTGTTAGAAAAGAGAAGGTAACAGATTACATATGCTTTACTGAGAAACAGAACTAGGGAAGATACAGAAAACATCTGAAACAACTGGAAAAAAAAAACCCAAACCAAAAAAACACCAAAAAATAAAGGATACTTTCACATTAGATTGATACTGTCCACCTTCGCATTAAGTATGCCAGGATCAAAAATTTGCTCCTGAGCAAGATACTGACCATAACAACTCAGCTCATATCCATTAAAGCAGACAAGAATACAGGGTTTTTGCATGTTTCACAGGGTCCTAACTCCAAACAAGAAAAACTCTTAATTAGCCACTTGGCCAAATATGAATTTGGACTTAGCACACCTTTGTGCATTTGAGCCACTCCAAAGAATGCTGATCAAAAGATTGTTGCATGTCATTAATGAACAGCATACTTTCTGAAGGTTTAAAAACAACAATTTCTCCAAATAGGATTTAAGCTGATAAGATGGAAGATCATATTTATGTTTACTAGAAGTGAAGGATAATGAGGGGAAAAAAATGAAGAATTTTACCACCAGCCCACTTACATGTGGATAAAGTTTAAAAAACAAGAACAAAACCAAAAAACCCACAGTGTTGATATTATCTCTCATTTACTAACAGGGCAGGATCACACCCCTTCAAACCAGCTTACTGGCATAATGTTTTCCACAGAACACATACGCTCCTGCAGAAGATATGTTAGAGTTTCAGACTTGGGAGATACAACTTTCTGCTTTCCCTTCGAGGCTTATATTTTTGGAAGTAACAGGACCTTGAACATGGGCAGTAGGCATGCAAGTTTCCATTTCCTGAGATTTCAAGAGTTATCCTGTAAACCAGCAGCAGCTTAACAGAAGTAGCAGGGAGAAAAAAAGAAGCATTTTTTAATTATTCTTTGAGGACTACCCCCCACCCGCCCCAAAGCCACAGAGATTAGATAAAGTAGAAAAATATAAAAAATATTTTCTGCTAGTTACAGTATACAGGAAAGATTGGAGCAAGTTTGTAGTTATTAGGTATAAAACATGCTTGTGTGCTCTTCCCCCAAACCAAGAGGGTAGGGAAGCACAGTCAACCTGCTAGAATAAAAGCTTTTCCCCCCCAGCTTTTATGAATACTGGGGGGGGGACGACTATCACATACTAAGTACCTGAACTGTCATCAGGACTTTCAGGAGACAGTAACAAAACAGGTTACTGTGTACCACTCCCTCTAAGGAAAACAATCCAGGTCGCAACACTTTGGCCTGCAGTTGGCTGCAAATTCAAAGATAAAACTGTAATAATGACACTTTTTCAAAGGTTCTTGTAACTATGAGGACTAGAGAAACTTTTTGTTAGTTTTGATTTCAGAAACTGAAGTTGTAGTTCGATTCTGCAGCAAGCCAGTTTCCATGGGAGCAAAATTCTGATTGACAGACATCCTACGGTCTGCTGGGAGGCCAGTGAGTCTGAAGAAAACTAAATGAGATCTCAGAGTAGGCCAGCACATACAGTGTGAAACAACATATAAAAGTATTGATATGAAAAACAAATGGAAAGCAAAGTGGGGAAAAAAAGGCAGAAAGAAGCTTTGGCAGAGCTACTGAGGAGCTTTATATTATAAAAGAAATGCTGAAAGAATGAAAACTGGCAGAGAAACCCTTAAAAAAACATTAAGGAATATTGACACTGAAATCAGAAGTAAAATGTTGGTACTGAAGAGACTAGCAAAAAATAAAACTGTTCTATATTCATTAATCAACCAACAGAGAAAGCAGAGTCAGATCCAATATAATCCTTTCTTCAAGATATTCTGAAAGTGCTCTAAGGTGTAGGAAGGAGGGTGATGAACAGAACTACTTTTTACAAAAGATATAAATATGCATAAAAGTGGTATAAGACAGCATATTAATCTCTAAAACCAAACCATAACCATTCTGAAACGTCTCTTAAAATTACAGAAAACGAACTAAGATTAAAAACTTAAGGTATTGTATCACAGTGAGAACAGTAACAGGAGTGTGACTTGCAAATGTTTAACAGCCAAAACAAGAGCAAAAAAGTGCTGAAAGTTTGCTTATTAACTACAGCTGTATCTGAAGATGAAGCAAGGAAGAATACAAGATAATTCTCTTTAGAGAAACTCCCTAATGTTTTCTAAAGGAAATAAACACAGGACACAGCTATCTTCTTCACTGATACAGGCTTTACAAAACAAACTCTTCTAACAGCAGTCAGTCATGAAATCCGGCCAAACTTTGTCTTTTTAAGAGTACAGATGAAAAAGTAGGACCAAATAGCAGCTCAAGATAAATTTCATCAAGAAACTAGAGATGGCAGCAAAGTCTCAAGCTATCAACTGAGAGTAAGAGAAAAAGTTAAATGAAAAGGAAAGTTCTGAATAATTCTTACAGCTTTATTCAAAAAGTAAACATTTCAAGTTGTTTTTTTCTCTTTCCTTTTTTAAACAGTGACAAAAAAAATTGGAAACCCATTAGAAAGAACAGGTATAAACCACAGTAAGGCTTTATTTTTAAATGCAATGACTTCATAGATCAATTTTTAGCACATATCAGAAAAAGCATTTTAAAACAGCTTTCAATAAAATATGCGTGTTTGAATCTACCACGTATCAATATTCTCAGAAGTAAGCACTGATTCCTGAATGTTCCAGCCATATATCTGAAACCACATTTCAGGACGGTATTATTCTCATGCTTTTCCTCAGCTTTGCAACTGTAACAAATACTAGAAAGTTGTGTATAGGCTCAGTTTCAGGAAGAGAATTTTCAACTCTTAATTTTCTGCAACACTTTAAATTTTTTAAAAATACATTAGCAATATAGGAAACTAAGCCCTATTCTGAAAAATGACAAATATTCAGGGAAAGAATCACAAAAGTTTCACAAAGTGATCTCACCTTTCTGCTAAATTGCATCCCTGAGCATACCCTAAAATTCTACACTTCTGAGTTTGCTGTTTAATTCTAAAACAAAAGGATCCTAGCATATTGAAAAGCACTGTCTCAACAGCAACAAATAGCTCAGTATCTCACAACTAGAGAATACCCAAACCAACACTTCTCTACATATTTTGCCTAGCTACTAACTGGGACACATTCTCAGAACCAACCTGCCAGTCCACGCCCAGTGCAGCGGCAACTGCTACTCACTCATCAGTGCTTGGAACATTCATTCCGAAATTAGGAGGCACATATTCAAGTCCTTCCCTAACACACAGTGCCTGAAAAAGCACTCACCAGGCTAGAACATATGGGAAACAAAGGTATTCTCAACACTCCCAGCTGATGTTTTATGGAATCATTTAATATTCACCAGATCACTAAGAAGGGAAAAGAAGCATCCATGATGATCATACTTACTAAGCAAAAAGAAGACATCCGATTCCCAGTCCCTGTTCTGAGAGAATTTTAAGTATTTCATACATACAACACAAGGAAACCAACTCTACAGATGGCAATCTATTTGAAAATATCCCTAACCAGCAGAGCAAACAGACAATTCACATTTGAAAACTTCAAACAATGAAGAAACTAAGAATCCAAGAAAGGAGATACAACTGTAAGAGCTTAGAAAGTATTTCGTCTCAATGGCAGCTATGAAGTATTGAATACTTTCCAAGTGGAAGTGCCTACAGCTGATAAAAAAAATTGACACATTTGAGATCTAAGATTAGAGAAAGAGCTCCTGATATTTTAAACACCCTGTTTACTCTATGCTTTTAAAGATAATTGAACCTTAAGGGCTGAGGATCCGAGAAACCCAGCCAACAGGTAACCATTTTTTCTACAGAGGAAAAAGTAAAAAAAAAAAAAAAAAAAAAATCTAACAACTGTAACTGAACAAAACAGCTCTGTCTGACCTTCAGTCCTAAAAGCCTGTTTTGTTGCTTTCATCTCTGTAGTGCTGAAGCTCTGAATTAAGACGCTTGCAGGAACACACCAAGGAAGAAATTATCTCTAGTTTAGGGGCTGCAGAAAGGAAAACAGTGGTTTTTGTAAGCAGAAGTTGGTACTTTTCACTCTAAACTTGATCTAGATATACTAACACAGAACTTTTCCTAAAGAACAAACAAACAAACAAAACCAAACCAAAACCAAAACCAAACACCCAGCAAAAATTTTAATTGAAACAAGTTCTTGATCAATGCAATTCATTTTAAATTTAGGTTTAGAGCAAAACAAAATCTGAAAAAAGGTAGCTCAGGAAACTTTTGGGTTTGAATTTATTGAATTTTCCCAAATATGCTATCAGTACTTCTGCACATAATCACATCAGAACCAGAAGTAACAGACTTAGATTTGTTTTCTATAAAAATTAGAAGCACTCACAAACATTAAGCATGCTTGCACTTCAGAGGACATCCAACTGCTAATATTTAAGCCCTGAAGGACCCAACAAAACACATGCACACTTGAAGAGCATCTGACCAGGTTATAAGCTAATATGCTTCAAAGAGTTAATTCAAATATTCAAAAAATAAAAATCCCAGATTTACAGTTGCCTTCCTAATTTTAATTTGACTCTATTGTGTATCCAATTTAAATCCCGAATGAGGTGAGGTCCTGACATAAAGTTAGTGCTTGGTTTTAATTACAGGGAATCTCTATGTGTATAGAAAGAAGGAAGAAGCAAATTAAGAACATAAAAGCAATTAAGTGTGTTTTTTTGTGTGTGTGTATGTTAATAATTGTTTGTTAATATGCAACTTATTTTTTTCCTTAAAAAAAAATAATCTTTCCCTTTTTTCCTCCCCTTTCCATGCAGTTTTCTGGATTGTTGCAGGAAAGCGTTTGGAGGCTATCTTCCAGCTTATTATGCAAAAAAGCCAAACATGTTTTAAAAAACAACAATAAAGCATTTTAGGATATGGCCTTAGTAGTTCCTTGCTGTCAAAGGTGACGAGAGGAAAGGGGTCCTGCACACCTTATCTCTCTCCATCCCTAAGTCTTCTACTTTGAGCTAGCCCTGACTGCATTGTAGGTCTAGTCAAACCAGTGAAAACAGCAGAATAACCCATTCAACAAGTGAATATTTTTGTAGTGCATCTGACTTATATAGATCATACAAATGCTAAAGCTGGTAAAGAGGAAGGGTAGATCATGCAGGCATGGAAGCACATAAAGAGAGCAAGACTTCCCTCTTCCAGCAGCAGCAAACTTAATTCAGCTCACATTACAAAATTGTACTCATATACTCCCACAGTGCCTCACACAGGGGCAAAAAGAGGAGAAAGGCTACTACCACCATGTTTACAGAATCTACAGACCAGCTACAACTCGATACAGCTCTCCTTCAGGAATCATGATATACTTAAAGAGGCTGCAGGATTATGGATATGCAGAATTTCACCTCAAATCCTGCCCTGGTTAGCTGCTCTACAGCTAGACCAGTGCTGACCAGACAGATGTTTTCTCTAAACCCATCTGAACCCAACCTATCTGGTCCTGCTGAATTCAAATTCAACCCTGGCAAAACTAAAGAGCTCCACAAAGATCTGCTCTGTTCCAGGAAATGTTACTAGGTCAGATCGGTATGGATGCAGGAAAGATCCTATCACTTAAATCTATCACTCCCTAAATTTTTTTTAATGTTCCCAGGCTACCCTCACCCCCACCTTCTATATCATCTTCTCCTAACCAGTAAGACGGGGATGGAATGGTGGTTTGGAGAAGGGAGATAAGATTGCCTCACTTGTTTCTTTGCTGTGCCTTCCATTTACAGGTGTATAGATCCCTCTAATCGAGTGTAAATTAGTGCTTTCCCACAGTTCAAAACTGTTCCCCTCTGTTCAGTATCAGGAACAACATCTGGAGACAAAAAAAAAGGAGAAAAGTGGGCAGCTGACAACTCCATTTGCAGCAACAGCTGCAGGATTTCCCTGGAGCAGGGTAGAAGTAAAGTAATAGGAGACCCTTTTGGCTGGCTTCTCTAAGCTAGAACATCAGGAATGCAGCCAAAGGTTTTACTCATAGACCCTCTCCCCAAAACAAAATTGGGAGAATAAAGAAGATAGAGGAACATGTCTACAGATCTTGTCAGGACAAGTTAAACTTCCCTTTAGGAGAAATACTAAGAACTTTTTTCTTTTGGTTTGTGGGTTAGTTTTGTTGTGGTTTTTGTTGTGTTTGTTTTGTGGTGGGTTTTTTTGTTTGTTTGGGTTTTTTTCTTTTTTTCCATTTTTTTTTTTCCCTCTGGAAAGAGCACTACAGTATTCCATCAAAAAGGCAGAAGAGGTGAGAATTTTCAGGGTGAAAAACAGGGACCACCTTTGTAAGGGGTTTTTGGTTTATTTATTTATTTATTAAAAAAAGAGACAACTGCTCTAATACTGGGAAAGTCCATAATGAATCCTGAAGGCACAAAAGAAAAATGGATACTTTACATACCCACGTAAGAAGACATCTAGAGACAGATTTCATAAAGTTCTGAGTATCTTAAAGGCCACTGTACCTGAGAAGCCTCAGCCTCACTGCAGCTAAGACCCTCTTCCTTACCCCTACAGCTCTTTGGATCAAAAATTTCCAAACATGAACTACCTTCCAAACCCTGGTAACAGTGAGTTTAAATGAAGTCATGAATTAGCTAAGAATCATGTGTGCCCTAGGAAAGGCACACTTTAAAATGGTAAGGGTTTCTCAATCTCAACTACAGCAGAACTGACACTTTGATGAGATGAAACTAGTTTTTTCAACTTAACTGAAAGTGCTTCCTAAACAACTGAACTGAAACAGAACACATTTTATACCAGTTTAAGTGCCCATACAAGACTTAGACCCCAGCTTTTACTCCTAAAAATTGTTCAGAGGCAAGTTCTTTACAGCTTTCTTAATTCACGTATCCTAGGAAATTTACTCAGTATTAAATGCTAGGAATAATTGCTTATGTCCACACTGCCCAGAAAAGAAAATGGGGATGTTAGTCAAAAATGAAATCAGAGTACCTGCAAGCAGTTACACATGCCACTGGGTAGCCAAAGAAACAGGTGAAGAAGCCAAGTGAAAATCTAGTTAACCAAATGCTACTTAGAAACCTCTGGTGGAAGGAAAATATACAGAACTTAAAGGGCACACAATGAACTTTGTAAGTGTGTGAGAACTATGCATCAATTATAAATGTCTTCACATAGCGAAGACATGTTTTAAGTATTGGTTTCTGAAAAAGCTAAGTCAATATAGAAATTGACAAAATATTGACAATACAAGAATTCTGACAAATCCTAAGGCTGGAAGGAAAGTACAGCCCCACTGTACCTTGAATGTTGCAATAAAAGACAGAAGGTATGTAGTAGCTTTCTGGCTACCCCTTTGTACCCTATTCTAGCAAAAAAGTATGAAAGTAAAAGAGCAAGGCACTTGTTAACCAAGGGAGGGTCACTTCTGTTATTTGAGAATACATTAGGAAATAGTCTATTATAATGCAAAGGTCTTTTATGGTCAAGCTCCAAAAATTATTCCAAACCTTATTTAGCTGTTTCCATTTCAGAAAAAGATATTGGTAAGAATGGGGCTTAAACACTAGTAACACTATTGTAACTGAAATGCCAAAGCTTGCTGTGGACTTCTGTTTGGACAGGAGAGGCATTCCTTTTACCAATAGACATCTCCAAAGAAACATTGTAACTCACTCTGAATACAGCAGAAGTTTATTAAAAGAAGTTACTAACCTGACACTCTAAAACACAGTTCAGTTTACAGCTACATTGAAGTGAAGGCTCTCTCTAGCCATGCTTTGGATGCCTTATCTAGGTATCCTCTTACATGCTTATCTGACATACGCAAAGAAAAAGAAAAGGTTTTCTTGGGGTTCTTTCAGTGTGCATATTACTTGATTAGTACACTATCTTAAGAGATCAGTCTAACTTTTTAAACGACTAGGGATGATAATTCTGGCCGTGCATGTAATATATCCTGTATACACATTTTCACACTGTATATTAAGAAAAAGTACTCACTCCTGGAAGAAAGGAGGATTCGTAAGAGTTATTTTTATTAGCTCCATAATTTGGCATAAAATACCTACTTTTAACAGCAACCACTTTCAATTCTGAAGTCACCATTCTTTAGATGGCACATTTAATGTGACTACAGGTTTCTGAAAAGTGATCTTTGGAAACATCATATTAGGGTTAATACTACTCGACTACCGTTCATTGTCATGACATCTGCATAAGAGATTATAAAAAGGCCACTGTATCAGACAGCGGGCTGAGTAGGTGAGTGGCTGTTGACATAAAATACGGGTCTTTTCTTTCCCTAATATTTCTTTATGCTGAAGCATTTTATCCCAAGCATTGTGTTTGAATTGAAATGATTATCAAGGATCACTTGGGTCCTAAAGCCTAGCCCCCATTCTTGAAGGCAACAAAGTTTCATACTATTTTAATAAAAAGATCAAACTCTTAACTTTGCAAATCTTTAAGACAAGGTAGCTTTTTTCGTCCCACAACTTTGTAGTAAATTGGTCTAAAATCTTCTAATTTTCAGCCTCAAATCACTTGGGACTAGTCTGCACACATTTGGTCATCTGCTCTTATCTTCAAGGGCTTCCTTCCCTTGGGTGTTCAAGCACAAAAACATATTTGCAAAGCCCTTGCACAATCTTTCTCTGTTTGCGTTTTCCTAGATGAAGTTCCTTCAAACTCCCCTCTTAAGCAAGCCTCTACTTCCCAATCATTACAGCTGTCTTGTTCACATCATAAGGATGTATGCAAGAATGCTGCTGCTTATCAAAACAACACTAGAAAAAGGGACACAAATGGAGAGTACTGATTAAAATGTTGTACTCTGCAACTAGGTATATTAATTCTACCCCATGTTCGGCTACAGTTGAACCTCCGAAGTAGACAGAACCTCTTAAGTAGAAACAGGTCACTACTGCAGTTAAAATCCATAGCAGAATAGCTTAGCTAAGGAGATATTCTAGCAACTATACACTTCAAATAATCTACTGTTATTTTCCTGAAGTAATGCCCTTTATGACCTCATGCTTAAATCAAATATTCATTATAATCTGTTACTCTTAAACACTGGAACACAGAAAAGAGCTGAGAATGTTCTATTAGTACACTAGTATTTCAAACAGTACTAAAAAACTCAAAAGCTAAGCTAGACAAATCACTTTCCATATCCCAGAGAAGTTCCCTTGCCTCTCCCCCCTTTCCAAACAGTGAGTACATAATAAAGTTGTTTCACATTTTCATTTGGTTTGTCAACACTATATCCATTAGTTATTTGCATCGGTTTTACAGGAGATGCAAAATTTCAGCGGTGTATTAGAGAAAAAGAACATTTGAGAGTCAACAGTATTCTCACTCCTGTGCAGAGAAAATGGAGGCAATAATGAAAAAACAATATCACTGAAACCATCAAAATACCTCTACACAGTTTTGTTATCACAATACTTAAAATTATTAAAATATTTCTTGGACAAGAAATCCATGAGCTCTCTCCTCCCTTTCCTAAACACTCCCTGACTGGGGCATAAATCTAAAGCATCTCCATCTCAAGGTAATAGCTTAGGATGGAACTGCAACCACCATCCCCTTGTCTGACTTCAATGGGATACAAGCCTTCATATTTCAGTGCAAAAAAGTCCCCTGTCCCACTTCCCGCCCCAAGACCTTGCAACCTCCCCTCAAATCTCCTGCAGTATTCCAGCAGTCCTGGTAGGCTGCAGAATACAGGAACACCTGCAGGCTCTAGGCACTTTAACCCCTCTTTACTAGATGGAAGAGCCCAAGTAGAGAGAATCATCCCATTGTAGGGGAAGGGAGGATGAAAACAAACCAAAATCCTCAAGTGTGCAGTGCAGAAAAGGACTAGACTGAACCCAGCCATATTGCAGAGAATGTCCTGAAAGCTACAATAGTGTTAGCACCAATCATCACATTATACTTTAGTATTAAAAATACCAACAACTGCACTACTACTATGCACAATGATTGTACATATATATGGTCCACAAATGGAAGATGAAATTACAAAAATTTACAGTTTAAGTGACTATTAATATGAAAACTACTGATTTCAGTTGTGATCAATGCCCTTTTAAACACAAATAAACTTTTATCAACTTTATCACATAGTATTTACAACTTAAAAATTTGGAGAAATTTTTAAGCAACTTGCAATCCTACTGTCAGAAAGATCAGACAATCTTTATGGTACTCCTCTAATGCTAACGTAAACTGACATGAATCTTAAGAGGTGCAGAAACTCAAAACCAGATAATGTAAAATAAAGTCCTTGCAGAAGAAGGACTCTATCTATCATAAAAGCCATGTTTCGGTCTTCTAGATTCAATACCAACTAAAGACAGGCATTCTCTCTTTGGCATAAAGAAAACTGCTGCTATGTGTATATGGAACTCCTCTGATAAACTCAGAACAGTTTTCACCACAGATGAATAAACTCAGAACAGTTTTCACCGCAGATGAATACCCAAGATGTTTCAACTCTACAACTACTACATTTTATAAACTACTCAATGCGTTCTCAATAAATATTTTAATAAAGAAGTACACTTAGCACTATTGTCTGTGAACTGTCAATCAAACGCATGGTCTGATCAACATAACAAAAGGCTTAGATTGTGTACTTCTCAACCAATATACAGGGAGAATCTCTTCAAAGTTACCTAGAAGCAAGTTTGAAAAAAAATGGCACACCTGTGGTTTTCATCACTACCAGTTATCCTGAGATACGTTAACACATTTTTGAAGGCTAATCTATAAATCCCCAATTTACTTCTTGCTTGAAGTGTGTTTGTGTCAGCCAAGTCTGAAGACAAGACAGTAACCTAGAACATAACACATCTGGTAAGGTAAACTACATGACTAATGTTAGTGTCATAAATACCACTTTTTAAAGTTCAACAAGAAATTGGGATTATTATTCCAATTTTTATCTCCATATAGCTTTCAGTGATGGAAGGGTATACTGGAAATATATGCAAATGAAGATTTCCCTTAATTTATTTTTTTTTAAAGGAAACATGAACTAGAATTTCTCTTTACCCCTCCTGGCCTTTCTTTTCTCCTGCACCCATTCAAAATGGAAAATGCATGCTTGCAGAACTTAAACACATTAAATATCACATAATAAACAGCTTATCACTGTCATTCCAATCAATTCATTCATACACTATTGCATTGTAATTGTTCCACACTCCAGCACACCAAAAGCTATTATTACTGCGTTCACATGAAGTAAGTCTTACCAGTTTATTGTATGTAAAAGTGTTTAAAGTTTATCCTAAAGATCAGAATATGCCTCAACAAACTGGGCCGCATGCTGTCAGCTAAGAAACTCTCTCCTTACTTCTCTAGTAAATTGTATGGGAACTTTGACTAAACATTCAGACATTTTACAGGCAAAGATCTCTTTCCCACACCCTTTGTGAAAATACTTTTTACTACCTTAAATGACAGTGGTAACTAACTATTTAGGAAAGATAAATCACACGTTTTAATATTTCATGTGTCTGAAACGCAAATCTGGGCCAGATGTGCTATTTGCAAGAACTAAATTACTGTATCAATCAATAATAAATCACAGGAATGTGCAGACATTTAGTGGATGTTTCACTGAAGGATGTTTAGTAAGATGCATACATAGCAATTCAAAGCAGATTTACAGCAGCTTTCCTCAAGTTGCTTAAAGATGGGCAAGGTGGTACCCAGAATCTGTAAGCTAAATAAAGATGCTGCATCCCTGGTTCCCTGGAGTAGTATTGCAAAGAAACAGGAACACTCCTTATACAACCGTACATGAAATTGTGTATTTATTTTAAATGTTTTTTTAGAGGACTGACATGACATCTGTGTGGAAAAGCCTGAGCAATCACAACGAGCTATCAACCCTTCACACCATCACTGCTGCTATTTTCAGTGATCCACCCTGTTTTTGCTACAGTGCTCTTGGCATCATTATGCTACTGTGATTCAATATTTATCCGTTAGATCTAGTTATATCACAACACTATCTATACCACCTAAATCTCATGTGGAACTTTTGTAGCTAATACCTAATCCACAGTTTTTGAGCTCTCTCTTCAAAATTCTCCAATCACAAAACAAAAAGTCATTTGAGATGTGCAAACATCTGGACCCCTGTGAATCACCCATTCTCTAAAAGGGTGTGCGGTCACGCATAATCACTGCACCTTCTTTCTAACGGTAATCAGGTATGAATAAAAGAGTGTGTGGACTGCAGTGGTTAGCATAAAACCTCTTGTGAAAGGAGTGTGCCAAAAATTGTCTTCAAAACATGTTTAATAACTGTTTTGTTTCTCGGCTACAGAAGCTCCTCACCAACAACCAGCATTAAGCTAAAGCAATCGCTTTCCGTTTATGACAGCAAACAAGGCCCCTTAAGCTTAATATTTTAAAAAGTTGTTTGTGTTATGAGAAAGGTAGTAACACCTTGTGAAATGACAGAACTGAGTGCTGAAACTTCTGCTGACAACAAAGTCACCTGCTAAGTCCAAGATTAGCATTTTAGTAGAATCCTGAGGAAAGATTAATTCTAGATTATTTTTAGCCCCAGCTTTGAAAGTAGACAGCACTTGATATAAACTGAAAAGCATACTGCTGGAGAGCGGACAAGAGAACACATGCAGAAAAAATTCTTTGTTTATAATCAAAACACGGTGAACAATTATTCCTATAAAATTCATTGTCAGGAAGAAAAAAAATGCAAACACACTGAACAGTGTCACTACTAAGGCTTCCACAGCAATCTCAGCTTCGGAATCAGAAACGTACGGAAAATTAGGAAGTCACAATATTGCTACATCTTTCATGTCCATTTTGCAATACAGACACAACTACATAAAACACATGAAAGATGATGGATAAATAAAAAATGGATTTTGAAACCGAGCGGTCACAAAAACATGGGGGGGCGGGGGGCGGGGAACGGAGTTCAGCTTTAATTCTTTGTCACAAATCTGATTTGGGGGGATTCTATGCATTTTCCTAGTGCGATTACGCAGACTGAGACTTGAACTGTCATTTTCATCCACCCTACAACAGCGGTAGCCCGAAACAGGCTGCTGGGGAACGCCAGCAACTACCTCAACTCCTAGGTTCGACACAAGCCTCGAACATCGGTTTAATAGCAGTTGCATAAGACGACTCAAAAGGCCAAGCACTCCTGCTGCCTTATACATCTCTATTTCCACACGAATGAGAGCGGAGGGAAAGATCTGGACGAAAACCGAGCACAACCCCGGCGCCACTATTACTGCCACTAAGCAGCTGGTTATTATGCAGCAAAGAGGAGGAAAACCCAACACCTGGCGCACAGATATGCAGACACCCAGTGAATAGGTGGATCTACGGGGAGATATCTTCCCTCTCCCTTCCCCAATAGGCAATCCTTGATGGGTGTGCCAGGAATGGGATACAGGGGGGGGAGGAGAAGAAAAGGGGTGGGAAGTGGTTGCCGCTCGCTGCAGCCAGCCTGAGCGATGGTTAGGTGGCTGGTTAATCATGGTGGCTGGAAGAAACATGGGGTCACTTCTCCCCCTTCCGCCTCCCGTGTAATCGCGAAGGTGGGCAGCGCGGCGGAGGCACCCTCCGTCTCACCGCCACCGGCCACGGGGGGGAACCCGGATATCCCGCACCGACCCGCTGGCGGCGGCAGCGGCGACTCAGGTGGGTGCCGAGCAGAGCATCCCTCTCCCCCCGCCCTCCCCCGGCTCCCGGCGGCGGGGGCCGGGCAGGGGGGCACCGCCGCCCCCTCCCCCGCTCTGCCCGCCGGCGCACACGCCCTGCCCGGCCCGGGCCCTGCCCGCCTCCCGCTCCCCGCGGGACTCACTTGCCGATCACCTCGCAGAGCTCGTACACGTCCTCGAACAGCACGTCGTCGTCGGCCATGGTCCGGGCGTGGGGGGGGGGGGGGGGGGGGGGGATCAGCCCGGGAGGCGGCGGCCCGGGTGAGGGGGGGGGGGGGCCGCGGGCACAGTCCCCGCCGCGCGGCGCGCTCCCCTGCCGGTCAGCGCCAACCGCCACCACCACGGTAAATCCCCGCCGCTACGGCAGCTCCCGCCGCCGCCGCCACCTTCCTGAGGCGCCGCCGCCCGGGGGCTCCCGCGGCCGCGCCGGGACTCCCCGCTCCTCCTGCCGCGGGCCGCAGCCGCCGCTCCCCGCGCGTGTCACACACTCCGCGACCCCACCTTCCTCCTCCTCCTCCTCCTCCGCCCCCCCCACCCCACCCCACCCCCCCTCCCGCCCCCTCTCAGCCGGCTACTCCCCAGCGGCGGCGGGCGGGCGGGCAGCTCCGGCTAGCGGGGCGGCGCGAGGTCCATGGAGGGGCTCGGCGCGGCGGGGAGAGGAGAGGAGGAGAGGGGCCGGCGGCAGGCGGCAGCGCCGTCTCGCTCCCTCGCCGAGCGGGCGGCCGCGCGCTCCCGGGCGGGCGGGGGGAGGTGGGGGGGGACGCGCGCGCCGGGAGGGAGGATAATAGTGGGAGGGGGAGGGGCGGGGAGTTGCAGGCGCGGCCGTTGATTACGCTCCCAGGCGCGAGGAGGAGGAGGAGAAGCGGCAGCGGCCGCGATAGGCGCTTGCTTTACTGGAGGGCGGGCGCGCGCTCCCAGCCGCCGTCACGCAAAGCCGTCACGGAGCGAGCGCGGGCAGGCGGGCGGGCGCGCGCGGGGGCGGGCGCCGGGGCGCGCGCCGGCAGTGCCGAGCAGGCGCGGCGCGGCACGCAGGCACGCACGCGGGGGGCTGCGTTCGCTTCCGCTCCCCCCCCGCCTTCCCCCCCCCCCCCCACCGCCGCCCCGCCAGAATCGCGCGCGGGGCCACGCCCACCGTCCGTTTCGGGGGGTCGGGGCGGTCGGGGCGGTGTGCGCAGGCGCGGGCTGGGATGACGTCATGGCGCGGGGAGGGGGCTCGGCGGGGCGGTTGTCGGTGCCGGCGGCTGTGGTGCGTGAGGGCGCGGCCGGGCCGGAGAGCGGGGAGCGGCGGCGGCGGGCAGGTCTGAGGTACCGACCTTCCCCCGCCGCCCGTCCGCTGACCGCCAGCGGCTCTCGGGGGGCCGGCGGCAGAAGGACCGGCGGCAGAAGGACCGGCGGCCCCGCCGCGCTGAGGCCGCGGGGTGTGGGGGGGGGAGCGCGGCCCCGGGGCTGGGGGGGTGCGTGGGCGTGTGGTGCGTGGGCGTGTGGTGCGTGGGCAGGTGCGGGGAGGGGAGAGAGGAGACTTGCTGCTGCTGCTGCTGCTGCCTCAGCGGGTGGCGAAGGCCGCTGCTGAGGTGAGGGGTACGGCGCTTCGGCTGCACGCCCAGGCGTGGTCTGTAGCGGCAGGCGTCCCTTCCCGTTCTCACAAACGCGGCCGTAGTAATAAAGAACGTCTGTGCACAACTGGGCTTGTAGGGCTTTGTCCAGGGGCGGCTGAAGTGCTTTCCCTCCCCCCCCCCAAGAGGATATAAGTATTGTCTGGAGCACGATTTGAACCGTCTTTGTTATTAGGAAAACAGTCATCCTGTTAGCCCTAAAAGTAGTGCATTGAAAGAACCTTTTGGGAGTGCTCTTCCAGTTGGGCAAGTAGCTGGTGGCTGTCGTTTCTCTTAACAGCCACTTAAAAACAGTGTCTGAGACACGTGTGTTCCATGATTTTTGAGATGTCGCACAGAAAACTATATACGAAAGACATGTTAAGGTGCATGTGTGTGCTCTTCCAAGTTTTGAATTAGATGGTTTGTAGAAGAAAGCAAAGCTCTTTTGAAGGAATTAGCCAGGAACTGTTGCAGTTTACAAAGTGTTTATTTTTGCCAAAGTACTTCAGCACACATGCAGCTTCTTAAAACTCATTAACAAAGGTAAATTATATAGTTGTTCCCCACACTGAGAAAAAACCTGTCAAAGCAGAATTAGCTGATGAAATGGTTTAAAAGTTAGCTTTAAAATGCAGAGCTGACAACACTTCACCAAGAACACCCTGTTCCTGTCTCCAGATGAATTCAAAAGAAAAAAAAATAAGAAAAGCAGTGAAAATAATTACATCGATCTCCTGAACAATGGTAACATATAAGGTGAGAGATTCCCATGAGGCTGTGCTCTATGCCATACAAACCTTTAAAAAATATTTAAACACCATCTGCTATTTGGAACGTAAACAAAAAGCCAATGTATTTAGATTGTTCACACAGCCAAACATGTGGGCAACCATTTTTTGCTTTTGCAAGGCCATCAGGCTGAGTACCACATAGGCCTCACAG
The DNA here is from genome assembly GCF_026419915.1 of Harpia harpyja. Lineage (NCBI taxonomy): Eukaryota > Metazoa > Chordata > Aves > Accipitriformes > Accipitridae > Harpia > Harpia harpyja. Next base: position 9,817,407 of record NC_068947.1, read on the forward strand.
TAGTAAGTTTTAGAATATGGGTGAGTGTTCACTTATGTTTTGAGCTGAAATTGTTATTTGACTATATGTGGAGCCATCATTAGAAGTTAACAAGAAAAAATGATAGAAAAACACACAAGGAATTAAAATGCTTGTAAGAGATCCCTTCCCTGGCTGAGGCAAATGCTTTTGCCAGTCCAGCAGCATCACTTCACGGGGGTCTCACCTTCCTCTGGATGCCGAGTGGTGAGAGTCACACCAGGCCACATCACCCGGGTGTGACAGATTAAACTGAAAACAAGGAATACCAAGCATAATACATGGGGGGGCTTGGGGCCAAAATATTGTAATAGAGCAAACCCTTTAAGAACTTTGGAGGGCACTTGGGTCCGTTTGGGGATGACACAGCACGTAAACATGGTTTTCTGCTAATGGATGGGGTCTCAGAGCACAGGTCGAAGAGTTAAAGTTGTTGTTGTGGGAAGGTAGTTTCTTGGAAGACACTGAACAAAAATGGGCTTTCGCTGAGAGAGGTGGTTCATTCCCTGGCATCTAGCCTACTTGAAGGGTCCTACTGCCTTCCAGGAAGGAGGGTAGCAGCTGCTTCTTTATCTGATGGGTTGAGCTTCCTATTTTTTTTTTTTTATTTTTTTCCATTCTTGAGCAAAGACACGCTCGTTAGAGCAGCTGTAGCATTTATTGCTTAGGCTGGCAAGAAGCAAGGCGAATCTATGAAAGCCTACAAACATGTCAGTTGTCCACATTCAGCGCAGGGGGAGAGCAAAAACGGGTGCTACCTACCATTGGAGTTGCATGAGAAGAATCTGTCTGAACGAGGATTTGTGTGCAGATCTGTATCATAAAAAGTTGCATACTGAACCAGCAAAAGCAGCAAGGATACCACTACATCAGCAATTAGTAGAACAAACGAGAACTATGCTGTAACTCAGTTTCAGATTGAATGGGCTCAAGAAAATACGAGCGTAAGTTTGCCAGCAGCCAATACTCAATATTATGACCATCCAAGCAATGCATATACAGATATGTTTGTGATCATGAATTTCAGCCACCAGTTTGAAAGTAGTCATTCCCTTTCCCTTTCACAGGTAGGCATTCTTGATTTTCACCCATGTATCCTCCTCCTTACAGATTCTGGCTTTAATTTAAAATTTTAAGGTTAAATTCTGAAATACGCACATCTAACATCTTATTAAAAATATGTAACAATAATGTTTGACACACAAGCAGAAGAAACTTTACACTTGAGACCTGGAATGTTTTACTGGCAAGGATAATGGTTGGTCTGAAAACAGTTCAGGGCATCAGTCGTGTCAGGGCTAGGAGAGGGACTTCTTCATACAGAAGTAGCAAGAAAAGGACACTGACTATTCGCAGGAGGGAAATGCTTTACAATCCCTAGTAGCCTTCCCCAAACCACTGCACATGTTTGAGCTGCCTGTCTGTCAGATTCTGAACTGCCAGGTTAAGGTGTATTTTTAGGCAAACCAACATTGTTGTTTAACTCCAAAGTTTATTTTAAAGTCCAAACAAATAGCTGAGTGACGGCTTGGGCACTAGAAAACCCATTTCTTAAAATTTTATGGTGTTTTCAAGTTTTACATGGCTGCGGTCTTTGCAGGGTGTGTGCATGTGGTCTGCACACCATTGGTGAGCCACAGGACAGGTAAGTTGTTCAAAGGTTGTTTATGGAACCATAGTTATCAGTTACATCCAAACAGCCTTTATAGCGTTTTCATTTAAAAGTGGGATGTAAAAGGTACGTGATGAAGAACAAGAAATTTTAAGGGTTTGCCAGTGTTCTGTAATCCAAAAGATGTAGGAACCACCAAATTCTGTGCCTCAGATTCCAAGTATAACAGGGCCCCGGGTACTTTGATCTGTAACCCAGGTATTAATTCACTCCCTCTTACAAAGTTTGAGGATGATACTGACACTGAAGATGAGTATGAACTGTTAGTACTTCGTAAGAGAGTGTTGGAGGCTTACCAGATTTCTGACAAACTGCCATCTTGTTTAGGAGTGCAAATTCTATGAACTGAAAATAGTTTGTATTTTGGGCAATGAAATGTATTTTGGTTGCAGTGAAAAGAGAAAATGTTTTGATCACGACAGACACAGACATTTTCAATCCTTGTAAAAAATGACGGTCAAAAGAACCCTAAAAAGCCATCAGCCAACGCTGAATAAGTCTGGATAACTTCTTACAAAAGTATATAATTAAATCTGCTTGGAAATCTACTGTGTGGCAGGGCAGTCTGCAGCTGCAGAGCTCGGGTGTAGCACGCTGCACAAGTCATGCCATACCGTAATTAAGGAGGCCGGGTTTCCCACAAATGCATGTCTTAACAGGTGAGTGATGTTTGTCTAGGAAGATAAATCTCCAACTGCATTTTTCTCCTTAGTGGAGTTTTTTCTAAGTTCCTCCACGGTGTCAATTCTCCATTGTTCAATGGGAAGTGGACTTTCACTGCCACCCTTCCTCACTGAAGACACTATCAGGTCTCTTTTCTGCAGCCCCCTATCTTCAAAGGACAGTTGGAGCTTATCTCTGGGATCTGTACCTTGCCCCCATCTAATTCTGTTGAAATTGACCCCCAGGTTCAAAAGTTCCTGGGAAAGATACAGGCTTGTATGTATATGTGAACATGGCAAAGCATAAACGTAATTTCCTCAGGCAACCGGCTAAGAGCTGCCTCTTTTGAATGAGGAATTTTTTTTCACTGCCCTTCAGACATGGTGACCACATCCCCTTCACTGGACACTTGGCTCATAGTGACCCAGCCACCCAGCTGGGCGAGAGCACCAGGTCAAGTAATCAGCCAGATCTTGGTCAAGGAAGGGTAAGGGAAAATGTCATGTTCCTCATCTGTAATTAGACCACTCTCATAATTAAACATAAATTACAGTAACACTGCTGAAGACAGGTAGTAAACTAACCCAAAGCTGAGCCTGTCTGATACTGCCACAGAAGCTCACGGTCACCCTTCAACATCAATTTCCAAAGGTGAAACAGTCCCAGGTAGGGACAGCTGGCAACATCAAAAGAGAGGGGAAAAGCTAAAAATTACACAAACTCCTACTTAATGGAGTTTCTTTTTTAGCTATTCCTTGCCATTCTGGTTATTTTCCCCTTCCTTGTGTACTGTGTACCTGTGAACAATCTTGATTGAATTACCGGAGATGCTTATTTCTTTTCTCCCCAGTTGCAGCTTTTCCTCATTGATGGCTATGGATTAAATACTAAGAATTGTGGAGGAAATCTCTCCATGATGCTTTTATTGAAACTTTTTTAAATTAAAAAGATCTTACAAGATGTACAGGGGATAAAACCAGGTAATAAAACCAACTCAAAATTCCGGTTATCTTTTCATCATTATTCTAAACAGAAATTTGCAACCATATGCTACAGTCATGCACCTATATACAGAAAAATAATTAAAAATCACATCATAAGGACAATATCAAAATGCTATGTACTACCACTGAAAAAAAGCCCAATTATATTTTCCTTTCATATCTTTCTTCTTGCATTTCTCACCCTTCTACTATCTTTTGTAGAAACCTATTAAGCAATTTTGAGGTGGCAGGTGCCACCTTAATAATTAGGAACTCCAGAAGGGCCCCGCAATGCAGAGTAAGTGCCCAGAGGAGCTTTGGTGTAGATAAATGGCAAGGAATACTGCATCTAGAGGAAATCCTCGTCTACACCATCCCTGCATGATGCTGAACTTGGAACTGGCAGTTGCGGCTCTGGAAAGAGCCCTCAGACTCACTCTGGCAGTTCTCTGAAACCATTGTTGCAGGGTGCAGTGATGGTCAAAAAAAAGCCAATAAAATATTAGGCCTATCAGGACAGGCATGAAAACAAGGCAGAAGGTGTCATTTTCCCTCCATATAAAGCTCTGGTGCACCCACAGCTGGAGGGTTGGGACATTTCAGGCCTCCTCTTCTACAGAAGGACACAAAGGAGTTTGCAAAGGAACAGAGAGAGAAGGGCAATGAAAAGAAACCAAGGATGAGCCATCTGCCTTGCCAGGAGAGGTCAAAAGGACTTGTCAATTTGTGGAGGAGACACCTGAGGCAGGATATGGTTGAGGTTTACAAAATCATGAAGGTGGTAGATAAGGTGAAGGCAGAACTGCTGTTCACCAAATCCTGCAATACTAAAACTAAGGTGTGCTTGGTAAAACAAGTAGGAAGGTAGTTTAAGACAGATACATGAAAGTACTTTTTAAAAAAAATATACATGCACACTGGATAGTGAACTTTGAGAACTTGCTGCCACAGGAGGCTGTGGACACCAATAGTATCAGCAGGTTCAAAAAGAAATGAGACCATTTCAGGGACGACACATCATTATAAACAAATACTGGAAAGAATAGGCAGGGCTGTGCCGTGGAGCATCCCTAGCACAACAAATGTAGATGCTGGGAAAGTGGAAGGGGAACTGACTGCAGAGAGTGGCTAGGCTTTCATGCACTTTCTATACTATCTCCTACTGCCACTGCTCCATTTTCATTTGTAAAGGTGTAAATACAGTCTTTCACTACAAATTATGCAGTCAGCTTCTCTACATTCGGGGAAATCACAAGAGTCAGCATACCTGGAATGCAAAGAATATCCTTACCCAGGAAGGCCACGTTATTCATCTCAGTCTGTTGATCCCCTGTTGGGTAAGTAGGGCTAGGTGGACCCATTAGGGCATTTCTTATATTCTCAGCCTTTTAGTTTCATCCTATGTTTCGTTTTTCATTCTTGACTTTGTCCTTTATTTTGTCCTCATTCTGCCACCAGTTTATTTTCCAAACCCTATTTATGAGGTTTGAGGTACCTATTTTTTCTTACTGCATTTCCCAGATCGCTATTTCCATTAATGTGCAGTAATACAATCCAAAAGCTGACAAGGCTTACAGTTGAAGACTCCTCAGACACAGCTATGGCTTTACCACTTATCCTATAGCCTCAGGGTAAGCCAAGCTTACCACATTTTATAACTTTAGAAGAGAATACTAATTCTGTAAATAATTATTTGCCAAGTATTTCATCTTCCTCCTTGTCATCCAGCTTTTTTTCCTTTTCTCTTGGTTTTCTCAGCCAATGTTTTTTTCAGATGGGGTATAGCTTCAAAGAGGAGAGCAAACACCTCTCTGCCTGGCCACTTAGTGTACTTCCCACTCCCACTTGTCCCTTCCTTACACTTTCCCTTTCTGAAGTGTTACGCTGACACGGCATGATTATTCACACCCAAACTTCGAGGCTCTTTTATCCTTTGAGAACAAACCCACCTGCAATGGAAGCAGTTAGTATCAACTTCCTGATTCGGGCTGGCCAAGTTACCACTGCGAAAGCTTCTTGTAAATCTTTTGCCTGCAGAAATCCAATTCATAGATTGTTTGCAACAGATAGTTGAAATTTAGCATGGAAAAAGTCCTGGAGGGTAAAGATGTATGCTTTTCTGTGTCCCGTGAAATTCTATTCAGGTCTGACAGAGGGAGAAACTGGAAGAAAAATATCCTTTTTTCCTACGGCTTATGTTGGCAGCAGCACTCTGGCAGCCATCCAAGGGGACCAGCCCTGGGCATTCTTGTCCCAGGCAGCATCCGCTGCACACAGCGTTGTGCTGGGAGCCTGACACTCTGGCTGTAGCTAAAAAGCTGTGGTGAAAGTGAAGTTTGGAGACAGCAGAGAGAAAAAACACAAAACTACACTCTGTCATATCTCTCTCTAAACCCAGCACATAGTATTTCTTTGATCTCTTCCTTTATGGGCTCAAGAGCACCCTTAGTTTGAAGAAATTCGAGCCATACTCCCCTGGTGATCACCTGTGCACTGCACATGGTCTGAATCTCAGCGGAAATTTTTATGAGTAGCTTGGGGCCTTTTCATTGAGGAGGAAAAAAATACTTCCACAAAGGCAGAATATTTTTTTGTTTGGGAAAAGGTATTTGTGTGCTATGTGTGAGACTGTTTTCAGGACTGCTGCCCTGTGTGCTCTCACTATTGGAATGTCAATGGAGAATGTAACGGAAGGTGGGAAGAAGTGGGAGGAGGATCTTGATGTTAGGACAGGAGATTGACACACAGGTGAACAAATTGTTATTTACCCTGTAGTAAACTGTCGTCCCTGGTGATGCTTTGCTCACTGTTTATACATGAGGCCAATATGCTCAGCTTCAAGGTTTTTCGGCCATCAGTGCTCATCTGGAGACAAGACTTTGCCCTCAGTTTTCTCACAGCTCCAGGTGTACAGCAACATCAAACACATCTCTGCTCCTTCACCAATGTAAAATCCATATGTTATCATAGGAGCAGAGGAAAACCAAAGGTCATGGAAATATATAAACACTTTTTAAAGAACTGCAAATACCTATTCTAACTTAGTACGTATTTTATGGATGATGACTCCTAATCAGAAGCTCTGTCAGATGCTGGTGATGTCCTTAGCACAAGTAACACAAAAGCACCTAGCAGAACTAAATTCCGAAGATTATATTTTTACTGTGAATTAAGGAGGACAAAGCTTTAGGAGTAATTATGTTTTCTGTGAGGAAAAGAGCCAGAAGTAACACTTTTTGATAAATTCTAAATAATTTCTGCTTTAGTCACTGTAGAGCTGGGCTCTGGATGGATGTATTGGCTTATTTAGAAAGAACTTAAGAAAATTAGGGCAGCGATGATGAAGAAAGGGGGGGATCTACTTTAACATCTCTTGTCTCCCCTAGCCTATGGAACAGATAGCTGTGTTGCTTGTCACTCAGACTCTGAACTACCCACTTACTTACAGTGCAGTGTTTTTAGGCTAATTAAAGCCATCCCTGTTGCTGACTGTCCACCCAAACCTCTGTGCTGTAACAGGCACAGGAACAGAGAAGCATCTCTGAGGCTAGCCCAGAGCAGGAATACACACTGGTGTCCTCACCACGCTGTCGCTATGTGTCATTCAAATCCCTCAGACTCCCTTGCAGTTTGGGTTCTCTTCGAGGAAGATTTACAACTACCATGGTGTCCATTATGTGCTCCGCACCCCCAGGCTTTGGGTGTGCCTGTGCTCAGTCATCACAGTTTTGGATAAAGGACAACTCTTAGAGGGAGGCTCAAGTTCAGCCATAACCACTGATTCTTTCAAATAAGAACAAAACAGGCAAGATCAAGTGTTTTCTTGTTTCAGAAGAAAGGAGATGCTATCTAAAAACCTTCTAACTTAGCATGGATATCTAATAATTAACTGCTAAGTACTTATTTACAGTAATTGTCAGAACAATGGGTAACTCATAGCCAGTGGAAAAGCTGTGACTCATAGTACTAGGCCTGATGGTGGTTGTGTTGTCCCTCCTTCAGTGCCTTTGGTTGGAAGTATGAAGATAATCACAGAGAAGATGTGGCCCACAGTAGTTGTACCTGTCCAGAAACATGTCAACTCAAGAATGTGAAGGGCATGAACACCAGGAATGGAATATGTATAAGGAAACACACTATTATTGCCTCTGTTGTATAGCTACAGCCAGTGCCCAGCTGGTCAGATAAACCAGGATTTTGGGAAGTGATCGTTAATTCTGTTTTCTCATCTTGTGAGTTTCTAATACGAATCATCTCATGTAACTTTAGACAGCAGTGGTACAGACGTCTACACCGGAGCTAGTTGTCTGGGCTTCCTTTACAGCCAGCCAACAGATACAGGCATTTCTGGGGCATAATCACTCTGGATATGCTGGGGAGGCAGCGAGTAGCTCCAGCAAAGTTCCTAGATTTCCCTTATAAAAAATAGGGATATTTTGCTTTTGATCTTTCAGAGGGGATGCTTTAAACTATTCCATTAATATAGTAATGGGTACCCTAAAAGAAACAGAGAAAATTACTAGCTTTTTAAAAAGTAATGAGAAATGTATTATTTTTTCCTGGTCTGGCTTTCACCTTCACAGAAGTAAAAAAGATGTCTCCTTCATGTGTCTGGGTTGTCCTGCGACCAGCAGGCACCATGGAGTTTGATAGGGATCTGCCTTAACTCGGAGTGTGAGCTCGTAGCAAGAGCATTGCACTTCGTAGCTTGTATTTAACAACTGGTTCAAGCCAGAATCTCTTAAAGACATGGTTCTCAGCAACTTCCCTCTGCATCTTGAAATTAAACATTAACATAATAAGGAAGTTCAGATACTAACTTAATCTAACTTAATGAACAAGCACACATTCAATTAGTCTCTAAGGTACTCTGGACTGATTCATGGTATTGGAAATCTCTCGCAGAGTATCAATACTCTTGCTGTCAGATGGCAGCAAGTCTGTTAGTTCCAGTTGTGCTGTGTCGTGAAACTAATTCATCTCAACCTGCTGTGGCTGTTGGCTGTCAGAATTTCTCAGGTAAAATCGCTGTGTTGGTACTCCTCCTTTAGAGAGAGTGTCACTTATTCCTCTGCATATGTCCACCTGGTGCCTCAAGTTTGTCTCTGACCACAGGATATTTCTTGTGACATTATTGCTGTTTGCAGTCATTGCTTTTCATTATAGATATTCTCACAGTTGTTTTTTACAAAACAGTGACAGCTCCCAGTACCCCAGATTATGTTTTCCTTTCACCTTCCCCCCACCCCGTCTTTTTTCCCATATATCTGCTGGTTGCTGTGACTTTGACATGAATTCCTAACAGGTGCTCAGGAGCAGGCACTCTTGTTCTCAGTTTTCTGTTGAATAAAATGTCAGCAAGTAACAAGTCATGTTACATTGGTACCACTCCGTTATTTAACAGTACCAAGTATGGATCAGAATTGGCATCTGTTCCTGTATATCCTTTAACATATTTTCTGCTAGCCTTCAGAGCCTGGAGATAATAGAGGTTATGGTTATATGACTGAACTTGTATTTCAGAGCAGAATGGGTAAACACGAACCTGATAAATGTCAGACATTACTGTATCAGGTATACCAGGCCTAGCATATTGAATCAAATTTGGGATGTCATCTTTCTAAGCTGTTATGTTTTCTAGCAACACTATCTCAGGAAAATGAGAATACTCTAAATACATATCTAGGACTAAGGGACTGCTGACTGTGCATTTTCCTTTTCCAGCCAGGACATGCAAGTTTGTTTCTCCTTTGCATTGGGAACAAGTACTTGCTGTGCCATGTGACAAGTCTTACCACTTCCTTAATGGCATCGTTTGTTTAGGATCAGGACAAATCTCTAGTCCTTCTCTTACAGTTTTCAATCCCTAAATGAGTTTCCTTTGTCCATTTTATCATTTTTCAATAACATCTTAAAAATGACCGTTCCTGTGTCTTCAAGCATCCATCTGGCGCTAAGAGCTTCCCCCAACTCTAGTGTGATAAAGATTATCAGTAAAGACAGTATAATGTGCTGGGCACAGTATGTAAATACTTTTAATTACATTTTGTAAGAAACTTGTTTGTAAGAGCAGTTTTGACCAAGCCTGTATACTGTTTTTACTGTTGCTTTTTATCTGCCTGATTCACATAAAATCTGACTCTGGACTTTGACCCACGGCCCTACTGTTAAATAGGAGAGCGTGCCTCCAACTACCAAAACTTTCCTAGGTTTACATTTAACTTGCAAATCCCATACGTGTAGCTGAATATCCCTCTTTAAAGTACTATTTCGCAGGTCCCTGTGGCCGACAGTCACTTTTGGCTAAAACTGGGGAATGAGAGTGTGAACCTTTCTAGCTGTGGGGCTGACGACCATCGCCTCCCCTCTCCTTTTGAGATGCGCTGGCATTTTGTTGAGACGCGTGACACTTGTGCAGCTGCCGTGCAGCTCCAAGAGGACTCGTGCCACTGCCTTTCTCGGAGCGGGTGGCAGAAAACTCGGTGTTGTGATTACTTTTACAGGCCTCTAACTCCTTCAGTTTCTCACAAGCTTTGTCACTAGCGGTGGCACTCGTTTCTCAAGCACTTTGCCGTGTCCTCTGTTTTCTAGAGCGGCAGGCTTAGAAAGCTGGTTCTGGCAGCTCCGTCAGGCACGAATTTGCCTACAACATTCGTCTCTGCAAAGAATCTTTAAACCCTTTCTTGTCTGTCAGGCTAGGTATACTAATGATAACATCAACCTCCCTTGTGTGATCATTTCCTGAACCATTCTAGAAAATGAGCTGGATTAATGAAGACTTATTATTTAAATTGCTGAAGCTACCCAGCTCATTTTGACTGAACACATGAGCTTCTGCCACGACTGCTACAACCAGAATGGATGTCTATTGGTCCCTAAGCATCCGGCACATCCCAGGTGCAAGATTATATGCCTTAGTTTAAATATCATAAACTAAAGCAGCTATGACTAAATTTCTGAGAGCGTGCTCATATGCGAAGCTAGTTGTGTATGACAGCACGAAGCTCTGCATTGGTTAATTTGCTCTGCTGAAAGCTCACTGATTTAAATTTGGCTCAGATATCTGTGCTGACCATTGCAGTCTTCAGTGAAGTTATACTCAGTTCATTTTATTTTTGGTCCCAGGCTTTGTTTTGTAAGCATACGGAGCCAAGGCGTTTGAGTGAAATCTGATTCATTCCCTGTCTGATATCTCACTGACCACCATGGCTTAACCTGGCTCTCTGCACCAGCTCCTGGCTTTTTCCAGAGCTCTGGAAAGCTGTGGTTCCCCGCACTGGGCAGTCTTACAGCTGATACTGTCAGCTAACAGCAGCTGCGGCACAGATAATGTTCTCAGGTTTTGTACTTTGAAGTCTACGGATGGCACTCGTAACTATCACTCATCTCTGAGATGTGCTCCCCAATGCTGAAAATGTTTACAGAAATGATTTGCTGTGGATAGGCAAAAAATGCTGGCAATTTCATTGTAATTAAAAAAATTTCATTTCAACCCTCGAGGGGTTCCACCTTCACTGTGAAAATGTCACAGGTCTCAGCAGTCCTGTTACCCTCAGCAGACCTGTATGCTGTTACTCAGCATACCCTTGTTTTACTAGAATTACATTTGATCAAAATGAATCAAAAGTTAAGATTTTCAGAAGAACTTCTGCTTTTTGTTTTCTTTTACGTTTAACCTCTCACTTCAAATAAGAGGAGGCTGGTAACATTATTTGCTCTGTTTCTTAGATAGTACGTTATGCATTTGCCTGATTTTTCTTTTTACCTTTTCCTCTTTATGCTTTGATTTTTCATGTCACACAAATGACACAGTATCCCTAAATATAGCAGAAGATTGCTCATGAGACTCTCTTAAATTAATCTTATGAAAAGAATTGATTAAACTTAGTTCTTGACTAAAAATTAAATCTTTTTTTCTCTTTGTTTGACTCAAGGTCAATTTTAAGCACCTTTGTCATTCTTCGACAGATAAGCAAAATGTTTTGGAAAACATTTTGAGAAGGAGAAATAGCATAGAAAAAGCCTGGTTCCCACACAACCTTAACCCCTGGGGTTCAATCCTGCAGCACACTGAAAGATCACATCTATAATCTGTTCCTTAAACTTGGGATCTCTCATATGTAAGATTAAATGTGTGTTTAAGTATCTGAAAACTTTGTTTTGTCTGTTTAACTGAATCAGCCTTCTGTATGGTGATACCAAACTCAAGTACACTCTGAAAACATGCCTGGCTCATTTTCAGCCACTGCAGTAAAAAGACCTCCCTCCAAGGAGGATAAAATGCAGGAGAAATACTAACCGAGGCATCCCCCACCAAATTCAGCACATAGCCTGCCCTGGACACTTATTTCTTTGCGACTGCTTCTTGCTGCAGAACACCAAGCCTTTAGAGTAGATCATGTAGTCATGTAGACTGGACATACGACATGAAGAAAACATCACTCCTGAACATAATTCTGTGTATTTTTTACACCGTCTTCTTAGTATACGTATAGGAGAGATGGTAAGTGAAAATTGACCCAAGTGGGATCTTCTTCACAGTATGACAGGTTGTCACCAGGAATTCAGCATGAACGATCAAACAATTTTACTCTTCTGTCTTTAACACAGCATACTAAGATAAGGAAAAACAGTGTCGTACACAAATATAATACAAAATAAGAATAATATTTTCTGATTCAAGTACTAGCATGTGGAAAAGAAGAGAAAAACTTTGCTCTGAAGTCAGCCATTTAGGTGGTGCTTTGGCAGAGAAAGTCAAGAGTTCTGCTGATATAAGAAAAGAAATATGTGGAACATGGAGATCAAAGCCAGCCTACAGTGTAGGAGGACCAACTGGCATTGGCTGGTGTCTCTGTGGTGTATATGTTTAAATACAAGTTTAAATACATATGTATTCAAATAATAATAGTTCTACATTTCTAAAGCTCTCTCTCTTCTGTTTGCATATTGGTCTTGCATCATTTTGAATGGGGCAAATTGCTTTACTAATTTTGATGTCAGCTACTAATATTTTAAATGAAGCTGCCAAAAAGTTACAACCATAATTTACCCAATAGAATTACTGCTATGAACTTTGCTACAAGCTACTGACTGAGTAAATAAATTCAAAATTCAAGTGGTGTAATTTATCTCAGAGTTTCTGCAGCTAGGGTCCTATGCAATACTTCATGAAGCTGAAAACCAATACAGCGTTAAAATGACAATACTGGAACAAATTATTCAGATTCTCTAATTACGTTACGTATGTTGAGACCTTGAAACTAATATCTGCAGCATACCAGTGCATTAATACTAAGACGGTATAGTTCTGGCTTTGGAAAGAAGATACACATTTGACAAAAAATGTTTATATCCATGATTACAATGACCATTCAAAGGACAGGTTAGGGCAGGAAACAATGGGGACTACCGACGCAGAAACCAGAAAAATGAGCAGTGCAAAACATTTGTTCAACAGGAAGATTTGGGTTGTCATGAAAATTCCCCCCAGCCCAGCGTTAGAATGGTTAAACTTGAACTGAAATGTTTGGCAACTGTGCCCTGCTTGGAAATATTTATAGAAGGCTAATACTTAGCAGGTGGTAAAATTTTCCTACCAAGGATCTCCAAGCATTTTACAAAATGTTAATAATCAAGCTGCATAAAAAATTCATGTGTAGCTTTTCCAGATGTGTCTGCTCCTGCAGGCAAGCGGTTCGAAGCCCTGCTCTCTGGCCCGGCAGAGCCATGCCTGCAAAGTGTTCCCTGTCCAGTCCAGAAAGGAAATCCTCGGAAAGCTGGCGGGGAATTCAGAGACGTACGGAGGAGCAGGGCACCCTGCTTGCTCTGCGCTCACGTACTCCAACCTCTAATGCTCTGACGGAGACACCTAACAAGCCCCCAGAAACTGGCACTAAGGCAAACACAGAGACCTCTCAAATCTGTTCCTGTGACCTTGTTAAGCACCATCTGCATTGGAGAAAGGAGGGAGATTTGGAAAGGTTAGGAAACTTACTTAAGGTTACACTGCCAGTAGTTGGCAGAGCCGGAGCAAGAATCCAGTGTTGACTCCAAGCCTTCTGCCTGCATCACCGGGCTGGCTTTTATTCCAGGGAGGTACAGCGCAAATGGGAGATGAGACACTGCAAAGGCATTAGACAGCTGAACAGATTGTAAGTGCTCTGGACAATCTTGTGATTACAGCCCTTGTGAGCTTTGCTTAACTGCTGGGTAAATTGGATTAAACAATTATGAATAGGTACAAGACACCTAAGTGGATGTCATGTGGTAGGAACAAACATTTTTCCATCAAAGAAAACGCAAGATTTTCTACAGAAATTAATTAAAAAAAAATTTATTTCTGAAAAATTCTTTGTAGGAACCTGTGAAAAAAGCTAATTGTTGTGGGGGAAGAGACAGTTCTTATAGAAACATAGTGAGACAGATAAAGAAATGTCAAAAGAAGTGGTGGAATGGCCTAAGGCTGAGTACCAGTACTCAGTGATTAATATAATTCACAGTCTGTAAAAGAATGATCAGTGAGGTGGCAACGTTTGCAATATGACAAAATTGTTTGGGATAATTAAAACAAGAGAAGACTGAAGAGCACTACTGAGATAGCTAAGCTAGGTCACTGAGCATCAGATGAAAATTAATGTAGGTATTGCGTTTTGGAAGAATTGCCTAAACTGCTTATACAGATGTCAGAGCTCAAAGTTAAAGGCAACCAGTAAAAAAGAAAGTTTTGAATGAAAACTTCAGTCCAAGTCTAGGAGTGGCATGGAAGAAGGTATGGATTTATATGCTAAATAAATCTGGGGTATTTTTATTTGGAACTTTTCAATTCTGGTTATCATGTAAAAAGAATGAGCAGCAGAAAAGAAGAATTTGGAAGCAACTGGGAAGAACAACATGGAAAACTTCCCATATAAACTTGTAATTAGGATTATCTAGATAAGAAATGAATGGGAACTATAGAAGTGCACGTTAAAAATAGCTAAGGGAAGATATTTCATGTTCTTGTATTTTTAGTTATAATACAAGAGCAAGGAGATGTTCAATCAATCCAAATGTCAAACAAAAATGATAAAACTTACCATATTTAGATAAAGACAGAATGGATAATGGATAGAAATGGATGCAATACTAGAC